>NC_047665.1:41623620-41962787 GCF_011762505.2 Arvicanthis niloticus | reverse complement strand
GTTACACAATGGCTTTTTCAAACATTGTTAGTGTTATTTATCCATCCTCCTCCTTCTTCAATGCTATCTTCCCTCCTCCTGGTCCTCAGTTGTCTCCTCTGTCCCCACCATCCCTCTTCACAGCACCTGTATCCTTCTGTGCCCCATTCAAGAGCTCTTTCTCCCCTCATCTAGCCCACAGTCTCTCATTTCTGTGCTTACTCCAAGTTACACATTTCAATCTCAGGATTCAGAGTTAAAAATCTACAAATAAGAAAGAGATTGTGACATTTGTCTTTCCGGTTCTGGGTTACCTCACTCAGTGTGATATTTTCCAATCCATCCATTTAACTGAACATTTCATGATTTCTTATTTCCTTACAGTTGAATAAAACCCTACTGCATATGGACAATAGTTTCTTCATCTGTGCACCAGCTGCCTGACAGCGCTGCTTCTTCCATTTTGAATCTATTCTGTGTAGAATGGCAATCAACCTGGCCAAACAATTACCTTGGTATTAGGGTACTTTAATATTTTAAGTTTTTATTTTTATATTGATGTTATCCATTTACCACTACCTCCATCTAACTTCCTTTAGTGTTCCTCACCCAACACTCTTGCAACTTTATGCCCCCTTGCTTGTTGTTTTAAATTGTAACACAATGATTCCAGCTAGTGATGCTCATATGTACGGAAGGACAGGTGATGAAATAGAATATGAGCAATCTAACAGCAGCCATATCACTAGAGTAGAGTGATTCTTCTTTAGCAGCCATCAACTGCCGAATCAGCCAAGGATGGAGTCTTGAAAGCTCCCATCTCACCCATACTGGAACTTTGACTGTCTTGATCTTGTGCAAATTTTGTTCAGATAACAATAGTTGTTGTGAGTGTATAGTAGTTGTGTCATATCCAGAATAAGTCACTATTTCATAGGTCCTCTCCATGGCCATAGTTCTTACATTCTTTCTTTCCTTACTTTTGAGATGTTCCATGAGCCTTGGATAGAGGGAGATTGATAAAGATGCCCCAATCCACAGCTGAGCACTCACAGCTACTTATATGACATGTTGACAAGTTATAAGTCCCTTCACTAACAACTATCTCCTGCAAAAAGAAGCTTCTTTCATCAAAAATCTATGAATATAAACAAAAAATTCGAAGGCAATTTGACAGTATGATCATTCATCAATACTAGATTCCTCTAGATCCTATGATATCTATAGTCACTGTATTCTTAACCAGTACCATATAACCATATGTGAAATCCTCTACAGAGCCAGGCTCATATCCGCATGAGAATGAGAATACTTGGAAGTCCTTTCCAGGACTTCCTTCAGTGATAGAATGTGATGTGTCAGGGTAAGCCAAATAGACCCTTGCCTCTGCTAGTTGTTTTGCCAGTGCTCTATACACAGTACTAAAAACTAAGTAGGATACAAAGAGTAAAAGTCATAGGAAACTTATAGAGCCTTTGTGATGTGCTGGCCACTGCTATTTGTACCATGTATAATCATACCATTTTTATCTCAGTTATCTGATGTATTTATTCGGCACAGTGTTGGGTGAGGGGACAATAAGACAACCAAAGACTTTCTGTAGAGAAAGTTTTTTGAGCTTATGTCTCGATGATCGCTAGATAATTGCACCAATGTTTTATATATTGAGGATGGGCTGTCTTTGATACTAAAACATGGTGTGATGGTTTGTATATGCTTGGCCCAGAGAGTAACACTATTAGGAGATGTGGCCTTCTTGAAGTAAGTGTGTTACTGTGGGCATGGGCTTTAAGAATCTCATCCTAGCTGCCTGGAAGTCAGTCTTCTCCTAGCAGCCTTCAGATGAAGATGTAGAACTCTCAGCTTCTCCTGGAGCATGCCTATCTGAAAGATGCAATGCTCTTGCCTTGATAATAATGGACAGAACCTTTGAATCTCTGAACCAGCCACAATGAAATGTTGTCCTTATAAAAGTTTCCTTGGTCATGGTGTCTGTTCACAGCAGTAAAACCCTAACTAAGACACATGACTACTGAGTCAGGTTATGCTATATTTATTAAACATATAGACTTTGAAGACTTTAGTATAAATAAATAAAAGATTATAAAGTATCTCATGGATATTGATTATCTCTTCAAGTAAAAGTATTTTATCAAGTGAATTAATAAAATGTTGTCTTTTTATTTTTGATTATTATTTATGATTATATTTTGTCATTATTCTCAAAACAATTTTCAAATTCAAATTATTTTGATCATGTTCCTCCCCTTCCCCAAGTACTTCCAGATTGTCTCCCCCATTCCTACCCACCCAAGTTTAAGTTCTTTCTCAAAAAACACAAAATCTCAATATGACAATACACTCCCCCTCAAAAAAAATCAAGAAAACAAAATAAAACCACATTCAAAAAGAAAGAATGCACAAACATACAAAACCCAGTAAACTGTAACCAAATAAAAGCACATGCAAAAAACAATTCTGTAGTTCAGTTATATGTTGGTCACCTAGTCCTTAGTATGAATTCTGTCCTGGAGTGGTTGATATACTTAGTGTCACTCTATTGGAGAAAAGTGACCGTTCCTCTTCCAAAAGGTATAAGTGACAATTCAGTTGTTAACTTTTACCCTAGTATCTAGATTTTCATTCATTCATTCATTCATTCATTCATCCATTAACTCATTCATTTTTAAAAGTATAACAAAATAAAACACAATAAGATGAAACAAAAAGTGTCATGTCATAGTTGGACAAGACAAACCAACAAAGGGAAAAGAGCTCAAGAGAAGGCATAAGAGTCAGAGGCCCACTTGTTCTGACACTCAAGAGTCCCATAAACATGCTAAATTGAAAGTCATAATATATACACAGAAGGCCAGTGCTGATCCACACAGTTGTCTGCATGCTATCTCAGTCTCTGTGAGTTGATATGAGATTTTCTCATGTTGATTTAGAGGGCATGGTTTTTGTGGTCTCCTCTGGTCCTTAAGCTATTTTTTTCTTCCACAGAGTTCCCTGAGCAATGAGGGGAGGGATTTGATGGAGACATTCCATTTAGGCCTGAGTATTCCAAGGTCTCTCATTCTCGGCATAATGTCTGATTATGGGTCTCTGTATTTGTTCCCATATACTGAAGAAAGAAGCTTCTCTGCTGGTAGCTGAACAAGGCACTGACCTATGAGTATAGCAGAATCTCATTAGGAGTTATTTTACCACTACATAGTTTGACTGTAGGTCTCTGAGCTACCTAGTCTCAGGTTCTTAGTCACCAAAGCTGTGTTGAGTATGGGTTCCATCTAATGGCATGGACCTTAAGTCAAATCAGTTAGTGGTTACTTTTACAAGCTTTGTCCCACCACTGCCCTGGCACATTTACAGGCTATACACCAGTTTAAATAAAAAGTTTATGTCTAGCTTGGTGTTTATGTTTCTCTTTTCAGACTGTCAAGAGTCCTGTACCAAAGGCACTAGAAAATAGAACTGAGAGCTTTTGTAGGCACCAACAAGACATTCATTTTTAATAAGCTGAGTAGACATTATCTTCAACAATGAAGCCTTGCTGTCAGTTTGTTAAGAGTAACCTAATAGTTTTGGCAATGGCTTGCATTGTTTGGGGATTCCCATAAGGCCCCATTTGGCTATCAACTGAATTAGATGCATGGCATCAAATTTTTAAGTTATATATGTGGTAATTATCTGTTGCTGCATAACACATTACTCAAGAATAGAATGTTTTATTGTCTCTCAAAATTATATTTGTTTTGTAAGTTTTCCAGTATGTGGTATCCAGTTATAGTAACATAAAACAAACTTAGACAGAAGCAACCCACAGCATAACTGATAGTGATTCAGGAACCATATATGAGGATCTAATGGTTTATACATAGGATGACTAACAATTCTTATCCAATCCCCAACTGTTCCCTTCTCAGTATTTCCAAAACTAACACGCTCTGCTTTCATGTACTGTCACTATTTACATACATCTCTGCAATTCATGTTTCTGATGCAGTAACAGGTGTACTTCTTATTCTCTTGAGGACTAAGCAAAGATGTGTTTGTTTTCAAAACTGATAAAGCAGAGACTAGCAAGTGGGTTATAAAACTCAAAGTACTATACCAGAATAAAATTGGCTTAACTGAGTCATTCCTTGTCAGCATCTCTCATGAAGCAACAGTGAATGGGCCAGCTCAATACACAGTTATTTCATGGTTTAATGGGAAAGGATTCACAAGCATCCTTACTCACAGGACTGCTAAGAAGTCTCAGGTTTTTTGCCATATGACCTTTTCCATAGGTCTATATTATGACATGGATTTTGCCAGAAAAAAATCAATCAAAATGAGAAAGAGAAAGATGGAAACCAATGAGATATCATGGGAAGTAATATCCCTTTGCAATGTTAACTTTATTTGCAAGTCAATAGAGGAGGAAGAAGAGTTTGGGTAGTGATGGGACTATTTGCAGGCAGTAGTCATTAGCGACCTTCTTAGAGGCTGCCCATCAAATTTAAAACACCCATGAAATTAACACAGCCGTCTCTGTGTTACTGACTACATCAATCAATCTTGTTTTATGACAAAATTATAAAACATTTGCACTATAGTATTTTGAAATATAATTGATAAGTAGATTATTAATAATGAAAGTTTTATGGACAAAATAAGTATTTATCTATATTGTGATTTAATAATAAAGCATGAGATAAATACTGGGCAACAAGATTTCAACTCTCTAAAGTATATTTCTCCATGAATTAGCATTCTGTGGAATTTTGGCTCTTGTTTTAACATCATTTTTGCATCAGTGTGACCAATACCCACTACAATAACTTAAGGGAGGAAACGTTTATTTTGACTCTCAAGTTTAAGTAATTCTCCATGGTCTCTTGGCCCAATGCACTTGGGATGAGCACGTGGGGACAGTAGCATATAGAAAGGATATACTTTTTCTCTTGATAAACAAACAAACAAAAAACAAGATCAGGGTAAGAGGTTTTATGATATGTGTGTGTGTGTGTGTGTGTGTGTGTGTGTGTGTGTGTGTGTGTGTTTGTGGATGTTAAATCACTTTGTCAGATCGTTTAAAGTTATGGCCATGCTAGTCTGGCCTTGCACTTGTGATCCTCTTGCCTCTGGACTCTTCAACACATCTTCCTAGAATGTAGCAACACATCTAACTGCATATCATCACTCTTCTCTTGCTTTTTGTCTAGTTTTTCTGGACATACATTTAAATTTCCTGGGCTATCCAATATCTAGAGGTCTTCATGGGAGCTTAGATTGGACCTTGAAGCATCTTGAGTTAGCTTCTGGTAGGTAATTTGACCTGTTACAAATTGACTGGACTCCCAGAACCTCTTTTGGACTATTGGAAGAAGTCTCATAGACACATAGCTTTTTTTTTTTCCAGAGGCTTGCAAAATATTCATTATAAACTGGCTAAAAGCATCTTGGAAAAAAACATGCCATTGTGTGAATGCTATACTGTCTTGACATTTCATTCACCAAGTTTATTAGTTCATCATATTTAAATAGTCTGGCACATAATTTCCAGATATAGAAAAACTGTAGGCATTGTCATAACTAGCATAATATGGCATTAGGTACAATTCCCAGGGAGTTTCCAGTCTCATCCTAAACTTCATAAGCCTGTTCATAAAAGTCAATATCTCTATCAATATTTGGTCTTCTGAGCTCCCAGTAGAGCATCCATTAAGTATTGTATTGTAGAACCATTCTAGCCTGCATTTCCTCATTCTTCCAAATTCTACCCATAAATCAGTTCCAAAGCTCCAAAAAAAACAATGAGTCATTTTTATTAATCACTTTATACTATTATAAGCAAATTATTAACAGAACAAGCTAAAGGAGGATTTATTTTATATCAGAGTTTGATATTATGTACTTGAGTAAAATATAAGTGTAAAAGGAATGTGGCAAAGAGCCTTCTTCATCTATGGGAAACAAGAAGCAGATAATGAGAGAGGAAGAACCACTGACCTACCTCATCTTGGGTAAGTCTTGCTTCCTAAAATTTCTAGAACATCAACATAAAGACCAAACTTTCAATAAATGAGCCTTGTCATGGTATGCTCCATTTCAAGCCATGCCAACCATGTCTTAATATTGTATTGTATAAGATGTCACTAAGTTAGGAAAGCAAAAAACTAACACTCAGGCTTACATGTTTAGTATTCTATCACAGAACCTATGGAGAGGATTGCAAATATTAAATTCAATGTTCAATGATTATTAAACATAGTTAGTTCTCCACCTTTCCTTGTTAGATCTCCACATGACTCCAAAATTCATTTGTATTAGCTATGTTCACCTATTAATCACCAGAGGATTAAGTGATTATGGTATTAGTTAGATACATTCTTCAAAGATGCATTTTTATAAGCAAAGAATAAGTACCATGTCAATCTCTATATGATATAAACAGAATCCAACTTAGTTATCTTAATTACTTTTATTGAGTGTGGCAGACACAGGTACTCCTTTTAATTATATGATAGTTCTTGAATACACAGGATGTCTTAACAAATTATAAAAAGAGCTATATGGCCTTAAAAGTTTGTGGCCAAAGAGTTTGTTGGCAAGCTCAGCCCAAGTTCAGTTTTTGTTGTTGGTGGTGGTGGTTGTATTTGTTTTGTTTGTTTTATTCTCTTTTCCAATGTCTTTATTACTTTATATTGAAGATAGCTCAGGAGGTAACCTCTGGCTTCCAAGTCCCTTCTGTGCCTTCATCAGGATGAACCACATCAATGAACAGTCTCTTGGAAGAGTTTCTTCTAATTCCCTTAACCACTCTCTGTTCAAGGAAATACTCCCCTCAGAATGCCAATACAATCAGGCAATCTTAATTTGAATAGATTAAGGTATTTTAGAGCCCCATTTATAATTATAGGGTATCTACATTTTGGTGGACAGGAATGGGAGGAACACACACACATTCAGAGCAAAACTTGGTGGACTAAAAAGCCTCAGGAGTATGGGGAGAATGAATAGATGAGCTTGGCTGAAGTGAATACTGAATGAAGTGGCAAGAGGAAGGAGTGATGTGTTTGGTACAACTAAGAAATCCAATGTATTCTGGGATACATTTGGGGCCTGTAAGCATTCTCAAAGGAAAAGTAGATGACTAGGGTTGATTACGTTTTTGTAAGAAAACAACTGTGGCTAAGAGAAATAAAAAAATCTAATATTCAAGAGCAGAGAGCTTGAAACTTTTAAAGATGATAACAACACGCCATCTATTCAGCTGAAGTGTTTTTCATTCTGATGTCCTATAAACCAATCACAGAAAGAGCAGGGCAAGGTCTAATGGATGACGCCACATATGAAACATAACATATCCAGGCAGCAGAAGGCTGTTAAAGCAACACAGATTTCATTGTACAGTATTAACTTAGAATTTTCTTGCTCGGGATAATTTTGAATAAAATATATCCTGAATGCATGGTGGGGTATAAAGCAGACAACTATGACCAACAGGAAGAAAAAACTCTTGATTTGAGCTCTGTACTCTTGATGGGCCCACATATCAGGCCAATAGGCTTTTATCAAACGAAGAATGACAATTAGCTGGGTCAGAAAGAGGACCAGAACTGTTGTCATCATAATGACAATTATAGAGTAGTTTGTGATGATTATGTCCTTGCAGTTGAGAGATCTATGAAACTCAAAGCATCGTTGTTGCTCTGTATAACTCGGATCTGTGCCATACTGTAAAAAAAATATTGGTAAAAAGATGAAGCTTCCTGCCATCCAAATAATAATACTCAGAGCCACGGCATGGAACTTTTGTAACTGTTGCATTTGGAGTTTCTTAAAGTAGATGAGCAACCGAAGTGTAACAATGGCCACATAAAAAACAAAGGTAAAGTACATGTGAGCGTATATAATACCACTAACCATCCGGCAGGTAAAAGATCCAAACTTCCAGACTGCTGAGATATAGTAGCTGAGGCGGAATGGTAGACTAATCAGGAGAAGGGAATGCAGCACGATGATATTAATGATGATCGTGGCAACCGCTGATTGGCTTTTCCTCTTGAGCATCATGTGTGACATCATAAATGTGCCAACGCTGCCTCCAAATAAGACCACACTATAAGCTGTTGTCAGAATTGCCCTGCAGTAGGCTTCACAGACTTGCCCTGCTGTAGGCATCACCACGCTTGAGCCATTTGACAGAATGGCTACATTCATCTCATCCATGGTTTATCATGAAGAAATCAGATCAGAAACTGTCAAATCAAAAGTTTTACAAAATTATGGTTGACATACTGAAACTATGCAATTATGTACAAATATGGAACTTATCAGTCCTTGAGGAGTCTTTTAAAACCTTGAAACCATACAAAAGAAGTACTGTTGTAAATTCCACCCAGCAATTCAAACATACTGAAGACAAGAGTGAGTGAAATTAAATAATGAAGTTAGGTGGGCTTGAATGTAAATTCCATAACTGTGCTCTTATATATTCAATAAACAGATAATGCTCATGTATACATATCAGGACAAGTGCACTATCGGGAGAGAGAAATGTGTAGATGCAGTCAAATGCAAAACAGCATCAAACTTCTTCAATCATTGAATTGAATTGTGTGTGTTGTACATGTGTGTTCACACTGTGTGTATGTACACTCACTCATGTGCCCACCCATGGTCTGTTAGCAACAGGTTATCTTCCTCAGTGGCTCTCCATTTTAACTTTTGACACAGAGTTTCTCATGACTCCTGGAACTTTTCAACACACATGGCCTAACTGGCCATCCACACCCTGGGATTTGACTGTCTCCAGACCCTTCTCCTATCTCCCAGTATTGGGGTTATAGAAAAATGCCTCTGTCCATTCCTAGCTTTTATTTGGATCTTGGGTACCCAGACTCACATCCTTCTGTTTATACTGAGCCTCTTCCAGCCAATAAATAGTATTTAAAGGCAACATATTCATGATACAAAAATTAACCAAATTTAAATGAAGCTGGGATCAGTAGACCCAGTGCACATTCAGATCAGATTTATAAATATGACCCCCTCAAGTTTCAGGCAAAAGAATTTATAACAATGCAGAGAAAACTCAGACAGATCATGTCACTATCACAGGAAGGTGTGTCATGTGACCTTGAGTCCCCCCAACTCCTCAACAGTTTTGACCATGTAGTTCCCTAGCACTTGCCTATCCCGGGACCTCTTTCTGCTTAAACCTGGCTACTTTCATACACTGGTGTGTTCAATTTGGTAAACTGGTGTTGGAGGATGGTTTGCTTGGTTGTTACTTAAGTTTTTCAAGTGTGCATTTGAGGGGCAGATCATTCCATCAGCAGTAAGACTGAGGTGGCTTGCAGCCATCCAGTAAATCTAGACAGTGCAGTTCTGTATTTTGAGGCTGAGGAGGGACATGAGCCACTGCAGTTTCAACAACTTCTGTGGAAGGAGGAAGGCTGTGCTGGGTGCAGTTAATGGTTATTTAGACATTCAGTGAGCTAGTTGGCTCCAGATGACCTCATGATTTAAAAAAAAATCATAATTTTTAATATTAAGCCATAAGAGGAAGTTTTAGCTCTTGACCTTTACTCTGTCATGATAGATAATTACGATATTTTAAATTACTACACAAATATATATATTTAATAAATATCTGTTTTAAACAATAACAATTTCTCAAGACCTCTGTCTTAACATTATGAGACTCAGACATTGAGGCTCCAGATTCTTGAGTGGGTCTGAAGTTTGTCCTCATGTGTCATTTGCCAACCTGTCAAGAGGCACAGTAGAATTATTTGTGTCTCAGTGAGAAGTCATTTGCATGGCAAGTCTAAAGATTCTGAAGTTTTTCCACAAATACAACATTTTTCTTGAAAAGAATAGCTGTTTTCTTTTAAAGAAATTCAGTTGACTAGAGCATAGTTTTCCCTCAATAAAATTTTATGTTAAAATTAGATTTTTTTCAAATCTAAGTATATGATTTAAGATTGAAACTAATTAAATAGTTTTGAAATTTATATAAAATTTGAATTTAATTTGAAACTAACTAGGCCTAGATTATGGTACAGTTCCTTTATGGTGCTGTTCCTCAGCTTAGCTGGGCACCTCCAGAGGCAGAGGAGAAAATTTGGAGAAAGACAAGTAGCTCTGCTGTTAAGCAGCTGCTTTAACAATGGGACAGGTAATTAAACTTCCCTTTAGTTATAAAAAAGTCGAATGATGCCTCCCTTCAAGAATTAACTTGGATTACATCTGTATAGTAAATTGAAGTCATAACATTTGCAGGAAAAGACTCAGACATGAACAGCAAGAAGAACCTAGACACAAAATAATCTGTGTGCATACATACACCTATGTGTTGGCATGTAATATGTGTGTATGCTAAGTCTGGAAATTAGAAGAGAGCATGACATAGAGAAAGAGATCTTAAAAGAAAGGAAAAAAATAGAATTACATTTTAAAAGGTGGACATTTGAAGGAAGATAGATAGCCCAGACAGAGGTGAGTGGAGGAGATGGTTTAGCACAGCATGGGAGGGGATGGATAAGAACCATATAATGGTGCACATGTGTGAAAACATTGTAACAAACAGAACTTCGTGTACTTACTTTAGAAAACAGTAAACTGATAAATAAAAGAATTCAACAGGTTGTCTGACATCTCAGACAGACCTAACCTGCCTTTGGTTATTTCTCAGGAACTTGCTAAATTTTCTCTCAAAATTGTACCTAGTGACCACAGCCCCATTTCACAACCTTAGCCTTCAAAAACCTATAATGAATTCTGTGTATTTCTTTGCTCATTTAAACCAAGCACCAAGATTTCTAGAGACTCCATCGTCTAAACCTAAACACAGCCATCCAAAGTACCTGCCTGCTTCTTCCCAGTTGTGATCGATCCTGGTGGAAAACTCAAGGCGCCCGTGGTCATCTGTTGTTTTACATCAAAGCAGGCAGTAAACGCAGTTGCTGGAACCAAGACTATCCTAGCCCAACAGCCAACACAATCCTCAGTGTGGCGACAGTGCGGGGACTAGCTCAAGCCTTGCACTGAAGGCTCAAGAAGCCCAGCCAAGATGCAGAGTCCTGATAAGTGAAGCCTCTGAGTTCAAACGGACTGACGTTGATTCAACAGTGGGGCAGATTCAAACAGAGATTTTGTTTTCAGAGCCAACGACTTATTCATAAAGTTAAAATGAAAACCGCAGAGGGATTTTTCCAACGCTGTTTCTCATCCTGCTTTCAGGTACCACCCCAAATGTTCTGTACTCAGAATAAGAACTGTATGAGGAAATACTTTCTAGATAGCTTTCTCTCTGGTGGAGCCACCTCACGTTCCATTGTTCACGGGCTCCCTTCTCCCAGGCTCTCTCCCAGGCTTCGCTCCCAAAGAGATCAGGCTGCTCTTTGGAAACGCGATTCTTTTGGAGTTCCACCTTTTTGCTGATGTCGCTTCTACAGAGGGTTTGCTTCTTCCAAAGGTCCCATCTTTTTTCACGAGCTGTCTTGCCTTCTGTTCTAACCTTAGCTGTCTTAAGACATTGAAACATACTGTAAAAGAAGTGTAAACTTAGTACTACAGAAAGATAAAAGGGACCAATACACCTTCAATGGTTGCAGACACACCTGCTGTGAATCATACCAAGGTTCAACTACCGAAACTAAAATCAATGGAGATGTTATTGTCTGGCAAGCTCATTTATGTCCTACCTTTGAGCATCAGTGGAGACTATTTTCAAATTGCTTTCGGAAAAAAAATCACCTGTACCTGTGCTATCTGCTACTAAATGGTCCAACAGTACATATCACTTTGAAGACATAAAGGAACTGAATTTACTTGTAACAGACCCATCTGCTTAATTATTTGAATAAAACTTAAACAAAAGACAAAACTTTGGCTCTCATTAAGAAAGTAAAAATTTTACCGAATCAACTCAGCTAGAAAAAGAAAACTAACTACGCCCAGAAACAATTTTCAACCAATTGTAAGGATCTCAATTTTTAAGTCAAATTAATTCATAAAATATAAAATCTGGGTCACAGCTCAGATTTGGATGTATTAATCTGACGATCTTGAACTTTTTCAAATAACTTGTTCCTGGAATCTGTATGCTAATGTATGTTCCCATAGAAACGGTGCTATGTTTAGAGGTTGCTTGTATGAGGAAGAAAAACTGGGAAATAGGTTAGTTGCAACCAACAGCAGAGAATAAAAATAAAGCAAGTGTAATGAAAACTGTGCACTGTGCAGCTATTGTCACACTGACGGCACGCATGTCTGCTAAGATGTGTGCATGTTCTGTCATGGCAGGAGGAGTGCAGCACCCGCACACTGTCTCCACTCAGTCAGATGCGGCATTTGCTCCATGCAGACATGAAAATTCTTTAACAAGGAATAACCAGTCCCTAACAAGACAGCCTAAAAAGTGATTTACTTCAGGATAATACTATCTTTTTATTTAACCAAAACTCAGAGGTAAGGACATTATCACCAAGTAGAGGCAGATACAGGGAGACGATGTCATCCCTACTCCACCAGGAAGCACATGGTGGGAGGCTTTCTGTTAGAGGAACAGTTCATTTATTTTCTACTATTTTTTAAGTTGAATTAATTTACATTAACTACACAAAAGGGATGTTTTTGACATCTAAATACATGTATATTATATATTTTTCTTGGATTTCTTTCCAGACTCACTTTTCTGGTGTTCTTTCTCCCTTTTCAGTGTCTTTTTCCTCTGCTCAAACAATCTCTACAGTTACTCCACACTCACGTGTGTGCATTTGCACAGGCTGTATGTCAGAGGAGACACAAGATTAGCCATTCTGAATCTAGTTTATTTCTCTCAACATGATGATTCTGCATCCCATTCATTTCCTGCAGCTGACATGATTCTTACCAAGACACTATTGTGTATATGCTGTATTTGCTTTATCATTCATCTGTTGGTGGGCATGCAGCCTGGTTCAACCTCCTGCTGATTGTGAACACAGTAGCTAGAAACAAGATTGTGTCCGTGTCTCTGTAGCATGATGGCTCAGATCCCTTACAATGTATGCTTTGAGTGGTATGTCTCGATCACATAGTTGTTCTATTTTTAGCTTTCTGAGGGACCTCCCCATGAATTCAATCGTGGCTGCTCTAATATCTAAGGGCTCTTTTCTCCTTGGCACTGTTTGTTTTCTGGAGGAGTATGGGAAGTTTGAGATTCTCTCTGAACATTAGATTTAGAATGGACTTAAACACTCATATAGAAATACTTTTCAAAATCTCCGAGAATCAAAAGTCCTGTTTTAAAGATGTATTTATTTTTACTCAAATGTGTCTGTGTGCTGGTGTGGGTGCAAGAAGATGAGATGGTCAAAAGAGAATGGTGGATCCCTTGAAGCTGGATTTTTCAGGCAATTATAAGCCATCTGACATGAGTGCTATGAAGTACATTCTCTTAACCCCTGAGCCATCTTTCCAGTCCTCAAAGGTGGTCTATAAAGTCTATACTCACCTCATAAGCTGAAGTTTGACATGGGCATTAATTGTTAGCTTGTCATTTTTCAGAAGACAAAGTCAGCACATCTTCATCAGGTACGTAGAGGAAGCAAATGTTTCTAAGGAGCTGCTGTGTACCCTTCTATGGAAGATGCCTTTTGAGAGGCTCTGGAGGGGTTGCCTCTGCCCCTGAAAGAATGGAATGGAAATTGCCCACCATCATTATAGTTGCTAGAGTCCAATTGGGAAATGTCCTTAGGCAACTGGTAAGAAAAGTAGAAACTACTCACTCTTCAAACATATTCACATCTTCATGTTGTGGAATCCTGGGAAATGCCATCTGATCGCAAGTGCCCAGAGACCAGGTCACCCTGGATACTGGGTTCGATGTAGGGGACTTCAAGCGTTGTCTGTGCTGGCACCTGTGCTCTTAGTTTCTGTTCTCTTACTTCTCTCTAAGGGTATGTGCATTCCACCTCATGATCTCAAGGCAGAAACAAATTTTCTTCTATAAAAATTTGAGACTTTTGAGTGAGAAAAATAAAGACAAATTGCTCCTCTTCTCTCTGAAGATGAAAGCTGGAGGAGGCCCAGTGTTCCTCTAACAGCATCTCCCAGGGAGCATGCACAGATCGGAAGTTTTTAGCATTTTTAGGAGTCAACCAAAGTATATTTGAGAAGATTATTCTCTGTCTGATTTTCTAGCATACAGAGCTCCAAGTAATAAAACCACAGCTGGCACACAGAAACCTTTGGTAGTTGAGAGTTACAGATATTCGTTTTTAAATATGTGCGCATGCTCAGTCTGCTCTCCTTTCTTCAGGGCATCTCATGAGCAGATTTCAGGTCCAAGTGGAAACTCTTTGAGAAAAATTTTCTGTACTAAACATGCATACACTATATTGACATTATTCGCTAAAAACATAACTCTTTAGGTAGCACTTGTACTGCATGTTGAATAGGTGGAAATGAGATGGTGATATGTTAATGCTGCCCTATTTTGTACAACAGGCAAAAGAGAAGAGAACCATACATCTATTATCATAGATTCCTATCAGGAACAAGTCTTCCATAAATACAGCAGGCTAGCTGGTTATGTTTTTCTGACAGAGTGTTCTTTACAACTTAAAAGAAAAATACACCTTTAGATTTTTATTCCTGTGTATGTATGTGTGTATGTGTGTGGTATATGTATGTATGATATGAGTGCATATACATGTGTGAGCATAGGTGCATGTATACCATGGAAGCCAAAGGGCAACCTCTGGTGTTGGTCTTCAACGTCCACCTTGTTTGAGACAGGGTCTTTGTTACTGTTGTTAGCCACTGTGCATGCCAGGCCAGCTGGCCAAAAGACTTCAGGGCATCCTCATGTCTCCACCTCCCATCTCAGTTGACATACGTTCTGGTGACTCAGACTCAATTCCTCACATTTGTGCGGCAAGTGCTTTACCCATTGAACCATCATCTCAGTCAAAGAATTCAAGTAGGGTTAAGAGGGAAATTTGAGATTGGATCAGAAAAACAACTCTGCTGAAAGAAAGAGGTAAGACTTCAATTCACAGAATGCCGTGTCATCTCTGATTTCTCTGCCTCTGGAGTTCACTTAGGTCTTTATGAATTGAACCCTAGACACCTGCCTCTATGCTTGGAGTGGTGTTAGGCTGTCCTTTGTCATTCTGGTTTCACTAAGGTGTTTACTTCTTCAGGATCCAGGACTGCATGTTGGGAGGGTGCTTGCCTCTGTCACACTCCCTTGTTCAATTTCATCATGCATAACCTCCACCTGCAGGTTTATGATCTATTCACAGTGTTTATTGCCCAGCATCTCTTCTCCTGAAATACTCTGCACCCCTCCCCATCTGTCCAGGGGGTCAGCCTCTGGCATTCTAAAGTGAGAGTCAGTGTCAAAGTTTTGAGAATTAGGAATGGCTGCTTTATCTTCTTAGGAGCTTCAGCATCTGCTCACTGTTGGTTCTCCCACATTAATTGGATAATTTAAATGAATGCATAATAATATGTGACCTTCTGAGAGTAGATATGGAATAATCTCTTTTGTTGGTGAGTTAACAATTCCCCGCTAAATCCTTCCAACTTTTCTGGGGCTAGAGTTGAAAGCAATAGTTGGCATTGGTCTAAAAGAGGCTCTATCATATCAAGGCGCCTTGTTTTTTATTATTATTATTATTTTGTGATTTTTTTATCAGACAATATAGTTTGATCATGATGTCCTCTCCTCTAACTTTTCTTCTATTTTCCCCACATTCCTACCCACCCAGCTTTATGCTCTTAAGTTCCTCATTTTACAGGAAAGAGCTGAGACTGAGAGGCAGCTGAGGTCTAGGCTGTACAGAGGACTTGGCTCAGAGGTTTGAAAGTCCGTCCTTCTTTCTTTATACTCACTCACAATGCTGCCCAAGGTAACAATCTCAAAGCCACTATAGCAGATGGTCGCTCCATATTCCAAAGATCTTTCTATCTTGGCTACTGTCTCTTAACATTTGGGAAGGACTTCAGAACATGAACATTTTCAGTGAATAATGAGGAAGCATTGTGTACAACGAAGACCTTTATTATTCTTTTCAATTTCAGATCCTTAAATGCTATGTGAAAGTCATCTCTATGTCTTAGAGTTCCAGTTTGAGAGAAAATAGCTCACTCTTAAAGTTACTAGGCTCTATGTTTATTCTGTGTTGCTTCTACTCCTTTATGAAAGGAAGATATTATTTCCTCAGAGAAGAGCATGGGAGAGGAATGGACAGTTTAGCTAACACATGAGATGTAGCTCTTATCAAAGATTAAACCCAACACTTTCCTGAGATGCCAATGATCTTGAGATCTTACTATCTAAAGGGAGTTCAGTTGAGATATGATTCATGGTAGATCTTATTAATGTGGCAAAGGAGACTTAGGGGAAAGTCTCAACACCTTTTTAAGGTATGCTAATACTCAGACATGTCTAGAATATCAATGCATGTCACTGTAATGCTTTTAAAAAATCAACCTCCAAAATCAATATTTCTTGGAATTTATTGTACTTATGAATCGACTGGGATCTTATTAACACAGAAACTCAGCAGTTCTGGGTCCTGAGTTCCTGTATCTCTAACTCATACCCAAGAGATGTACAAAATACTTACTGCTCCATGAAGTACACCTTATGCAGCAAGAGAGTACATACAGTAACCATTGGCACATGTATCTATGTAAAACAATCAAGTAAGATACAATAATTCACTTACTTCATCACTCCTGCTACATTTGAAGGGTTCTCTCAAGGAAAGTTCTATTGAATACATTTATCTAAGAATGCACAATTTATTGTTTTAAGATTTATTTTTATTTTCTGCATATAGGTGTTTTGCCTGAGTATGTGTACCTGTTCATGCTGGTGCCTATGACAACTAGAAGAAAGCATTGTATCTACTGTAACTAAAGTCACAGATGGTGGTGTATAGCTTTGTGGCTGCTAGGAGCTAAACCTAGGTCTTCTTCTGTAAGACCAACGAATGCTTTTAAGTACTGAGCCATCTCTTCAGCTTCCAAAGCACAGCTTAGTAAAAATTCCTAGTCTCAGTGACTTCCTGCCGCATAGTTTGTAGCGATGAGCATCTTAAGAGAATCGACAAAGCATCCAGAGAGTGAGGAGTCTCAAGATGGATGCAATCAACATAGAGCATTGTTGCTAACATAATACAAACATTAGTTCAAAATTGGTTGTGCTCAGAGCAAAAGCATCTTTGTAGCTATAAAATATATGGACTTACACAAGGGATTTTAGGATGGAAGATTTTTGCTTATTTATATGATAAAATTCAAAAATATCCGTCTTATATAACCCATAGGGATTAGTGTGGACTGTCCAATCAAAATGGGCTCTATGATGGTGACTTAAGTTTTACATTGAGAGTTCAAAGAACTCAAAGAAATACCCTTATTCATTAAGGATTCCATCTCCAATCCTGCATGTCCTGAGCATTCAGAGAAACCTCACAGTTCCTTCTAAGTAAAGAAATAATTACCATGTCTTGATTACAACGGAGACTACAGAACTCTGTACTCTTTTTCAGGCTTCAGTTAGAATGAAGAACAATTTCACTAATCACATTTAACTCAAAATGTCACAAGTCACTTTAAAAATAAACCTCCTTTGCAAGGAAAGCCCAAACCCTATGGGATTCTTGCCAGTCCAAAGCAGACACCTTGTTCAGAGCGTTAAAAGCTGTTTTTAATTAAGTGTACAGGCCAGTCTCCTTCAAAGGCAATGGAACTTCTTTTAAAATCACTTTATTTGCCCTCTGATTAGTAAATGAAAAAGTACAGAGCTTATAGACCTTGGTCATAAGCAGGGTGGATCACATTGTCTAAGTGCTGGAGCATGAAAGGCCACTCAGGAAAGCTGGCATCATCACAGGGAGACAGGGTTTAATTTCCCTGGGGCAATGTGCTGCCTCAGATACTCTTAGAACATTGTCTAGTACAGAGTTTCAAATTCCTTCCAGACCATTACAGCACTGTGTTATGCAATGGACAGTTTGACATGGTGCCTGAATTGTACTCTTGAGGAAAAGGAACAGCTGACATTTGGGCTCAGGTATTGTGTGGCTTTGCACAAAACACGGAATCTTTTAAACCTCTTATTTTAAAATCAGGCACTGTATAATCTTGTTTCCTGTGCTGAGAAGGTCTTTTTCAAGGGAAGAAACATGAAACTGACAGGAGCAACCAACTTGTCATGACTTCCTAAGATGACAACGTGCTATCACCCTTGTTCATTCTCCCAGTCTTCCTGCACTCTACTGCTAGTGGCTTTTTCAATTTTTTGTGTTTTTGAATTAAGAAATATCCATATGCCTCATGACTAAACAATAGTTCCATAAGGTCCTTTGGGATGCCATGGCTTAGTTTGGCTCAAAAGTAGGCCAGAGAGAATTGGGAGTGGGGGAGCAGAACCTAAGGAAATGGACTCCACAAAGAAGATGCCTCAGGAGCTGCTCCCTGGAGTACCATATAGATACAAGGTAGGCAGGTCTGCAGAGTGACAGGACAAGTGAGGCTGGATATGGAAGGAGGAAGAAGCAGATGGACACAAGAAGGTGGGTGTGGGGAGGCAAACAGAGGCAATGATCCTGGCAATGCATTCATTCTTGCGCAGAAAGGGAAAAACAGGCAGAGAGTTAGGCAACACAAGCTTTGACCCAAGTTAGTCACTTGCATGGCACCCAGCATGACACTTCCTTATCACCAGTGATGACCACTTTTGATTAGATCATGTTACTATAATGCCAGAAGACCTCTTTTTCAGAGGCTTCATCCTTCCAGGCTTTAGGGTACCACACAAAAGGGCCAGAGGTACCTGTATGGACACCCACATGAAATTCTAGACTCCAGAGCAAAGTAGAAAAAAAGGCAGAGTCTGGTAAATAAAAATCATTAAATTGGAAGCTAGCAGAATGTGTTCATATCACACATGTCTTACCTTAGATCCATTCTGATTATAACCTGGAAATTATGGTATAAGGTGCAGGCCTAAGTGACAAAAACAACCATGGAAAAATCCAGGTTATAAGAAGGCACTATGGAGACAATAACCTCAGTTGGTATTTATAATCAAGAGATGCCTTCATGTAATAACAGAAATACTACGAATAAGACCTTTATGTTCTTTATAACCAGAGGGGATAGCTTTAGGGTAGGTCATGCCAGAGCACACAAGAATGGCAGAATGCAGGGCTGCTTTTCCTGGAATCCTTTTTCACTTTGTTTTCTTAAGACCAAGGAGTAAGAGAAAGAGGGGTGTCAGAAAAAAGAGGAGAACCTGGAGCTAGAGAAGTGGCTCCATAGCTGTGAGAGCTTACTGTTCCTTCAGAGGACTCAGATTCCCTTCCCAGCACCAACCTGGCAGCTCACAACCGTTTGTAACTTCCGTTCCAGGAGAATCAGATACTCTCTTCTAGCTTCCCTGGGTACTAGACACTTATGTGGTGCTCAAACAACATAAAGGCAAGTGCTCATACATGAAAAAATAAATAAATAAATAACCCTTTAAAAAGAAGAAGAAGAAAGAGGAGGGATTGGTTATGCTAATTTCTTGACTAGCAATACTTTCTCTCCTTTCCTTCCCTCCTGTTCCTCTCCCCCTCTCTTGGTCTCTCCCTCCCCCACTTTCTGTGTATGTTTGTTCATTTTATGCACAAAAGAAAAAAAAAACAGGCAAGAGTCACACATTGATTGCAATATGGCCTGATATGTCAGAGCTAACTCAGAAAATCTAGTAAAAACCCTGGATTCTAAACTGAAAAATGTATGCATGTGAAGCATATCTAAAATTTAACAGATAATTTCAGGAGACCCAAGGGTTTTTGAGGTTAAGGACAGTGAACTATTCTACAAGAGAGTAGCATTTGCCTGTTTGGGTTCCTGTGATGATACTCCACTGATTATGTATATGTACATCTTTCCTTTACTTTTCAGGAAAGCTTGCCACCAAGGCTTCTAGCGTTGGGACTGGGACACCAATCCAGACACAAAACATTTCACTTCAACCCTGCTCTGCTGCAAGATATGATGGAGCAATGGTGGCTCCGAACTTGTAAGAGTGGCCAGCCAATGACTGGTTTAACTTGAGGCCCACACAAGTAGAGAGAGCCTATGGCTGATGCTGCCTCGATCGTCAGGAACAGAAAGCTCAATGACCCAGAGGCCTAGGATAGAACCAAACATGGCTGACTGGAAAAAATCAACAAATTATATATTAATGTTATCCCGATCCTGTTATATCTATAGATGGATACCTAGCCCAATCGTCATAAGAGAGGCTTCCTCTGGCAGCTGGTGTAAAAATGCAAAGAGCCACAGACAAACACTAAGTAGAGTCTAGGGAACCCCGCAGAAGAGAAAAAAGGATTGTAGGAGCCAGATGGGTGAAGGATACCAGGAGAAAAGGGCCCACAGAATCAACTAAGCAGAGTTCATAGGGGTTTATACACTCAAGCAGTCATGGCACCTATTGTTTTGTGCTAGGTCTTCTGCATATATGCTGTGGTTCTTTAGCTTGGAGTATTTGTGGGACATCTAATAGTGAGAGTAAGGGTGTCTCTGACTCTTTTGCCTGTTTGGGGAACCTTTTTCTCCTATTGGGTTGACTCATCCAGCCTTGCCATGAAGGGAGGTGCCTAGTCTTATTGCATCTTGTTATGCTGAGTTTGTGAGACATGCTCTTTTCTGAAGAGAAATAGAGAAGCAGTGGATATGGGGAGAGGGGATATGAGGGGAGGAACTGGGAAGAGTGGAGGGAGGGAAATTTTAGTTAGGATGTATTGTGTAAAGAAGAATAAGTTTTAAAAAGAGAGAAAAAAACTTGCCACCTAATAGTAAAAGTAATTATGTTATATGATCACCAATGTCATTCTTAATGCTTTTAAATTTAAGACAGTTTTGCAAACTAAAATGTTGAGTATGCTAGGAGACACTATTTTCTCAAACAGGCATGTCAAAAATAACCCTGTATTTGAATTCTGCTGTGTACCTTTTGAAAGTTTGGTTGGTCTTCAGTCATCTTCTATGAATATCCAAGAATACAGAGCAGAACCCTGCTCTAGATTCTGCTGATGAAATGAGAAAAGGTGTTTAGCTCCTCCTCAAAAGAGAAGCAAAATCATTGGAGGGCCTGTAATGTTTTGAATCTGAATATCAGCCAGTCTTAGTGCATGTGAGATTTTCTCTCCATTAGTAGCAAGTGATTTTCTCCTTCAATGATGCAGAGAGTGAGCTTTTAGACTGATCAACTTCTGGCTATATCCTTAGATCAGTCTCTGGACTACTCTGGTTTTTACTACCAACACCCGGAATAGATGAACAGTAAAAAGTACAAACAAAAAGAGAAAATTTATCTTAAGGTCTATATATGTATAAACTTTATATAATATTTCTACACACTTCATTGCCTGTATCAACGCTCCCATTCTCATTCAAACTTAGACAAGCATTATAATCCCCCCCAAATAACCCATCAAGGCAAATACCACCCTTCCAGTATTCTCAAGATGAACTTCGAGTTACCAACTATTGTCAGAACCCGCATTCATTCTTATCAAGATCCTCATCACTCTGAATTATCTTGGTTTTCATCCTGTTCCTTCCTAACTCATCCTGAGAATTGGTTCTGGGTTACAAGAGACAAAGATCAGTAATTTTGGTATCTTGGGTAGCTGATGCAATCACCAATTTTTGTACCGTGTAAGAGGTATCACATTTCCTAGCATGCAGATCTAACTAGGAATATGTGGACCTCTCTGCTTTTTTTACATTTAGATTTTTATGTACCTGGAGATGTTATTAATTTTAAATTTTAATCAAATTCACTGAGAGAGAAAGACTGTCTAATTAAAATGCTCTCAATGTTTCTGTTAAAATTATTAAGGCAAGAGCATAGTTTAGTAAGACTCAGGGGACTTTTCAGACTAATGCTCTAATGAACTAACTCAAAAAGTCAAAATGAGTGATTACAATATCTTGAAAAATTACAGGAATTCTCCAGGAAAATAGTTTAACCTCAGTGAAAAAATGATCTTAAGATCTCCCATAAGAGACAGAGAAAATTTTATTAGTAGAAACAACTTCCCATAGAAACCTAAACATCATAATTTTATGTCAATAAATGCAACGATGTTAGCTGAAGAATAATTATAAATATATTCAGATATAAATATTCATATGCTGGTACTTACAGCTCACCCATCTAAACTCTTTTATCATCTTGTAAAAGCAGGCATGTAGTACTTCTGCCTGACCAATTCATTTTCCATATTCACAGACTCCCATCCAGACTTTTAGAATATGAGCACTGAGCACCTGTTTCCTTTTTGCAGATGCTATCCAGACTTGATCAAGCACTGACTTTCTATGATAAATTAGCATTTCTGACTTGTAGCAAATTCTCATAGTGATGCTGGGTATTGGTTACTATTGGTGATTATTATGAAGGAGAGGAGTTTACAGCTCTGAAAACTTTGTAAACTGGTTGGTAATTCATATTTATGAATAGCTGACAGGATACAAACCAGAGTCATCCTCTCATCTGTCATTCATTCCTTCAGTGTGTTTATCTGCCACTAAGATCAATAAAAGAAGAACAATTAGAAACATGTTTATAAAAACAACCCAGACTTTATTTCATGACATTTAAATTGCAGTGGAGATAAAAAAAAAAAAAGTAAGCAATAGATAATACAACTTGGAGGATTGACATTGAGGACTGCAAAATAGCCAGAAAGGGTAGGGAATGAGGCTCTGCGGTATTAGAGAGAGAAACCAGAGTGGTTTTGTGGACATGATGCTGGAGCAATATGGCTGATGTGAAGGAGCCAGCCAGCTGAGAAAATGCACAGCCTCAGAGCAAAAGCAATTGCAAAGGAACCAGACAGAAGCAAACGAACAGAAGAACCAGAACAGAAAAGCATTCCGCTAGAGCAAGGCAGAATGCAATAGAAAATTAGTAACGTTTCAATGGACACTAACAAAGTTTAGTTTGTATTTTTAAATGATAAATGACTCTTTTCAGAGGAATTAACACAGTCAAAATGAGCAGAAGAAATCTGTAATGTTCATCTACATAGGCAGTACAACTGACTTTGATGAGAGGTGATGACGTAAAGATCATACTTCAAAGGCAGAGTCAGAATTGGGTAGTAGAACATGTTTAAGGGGAAAACAGAGATGGTTTTGGAGGGTGGCGTTGCCTCTTAGTTGTAGATCTACTCCTGTTCTGTGGTGAAGCTAGAATATCTCTCCCCTGCTGATAGCCCTGGGCCTAAACTTGGCATCTCCACTGTAAGATGCTGATGAGACACAGGAGGAACAGACTGCCTCCCTGCTCTTGTATCTGGTTCTTGTAGCAGGCTCCTGTAATCAGAAGCACATCTGTGGGCAGCTTCCCTTTTACCTCAGTACATGGCTCCCTAGAATATCCAACGCCTTGGGAAGATTCCAGCATAGGCTCAGACCTACTTTAACTTCTGAAATATATTGCCATAACAACTTGCCTTGTAGCTTTCTAGATAGTTCCATCAACATTTCACCACTGAGAATATCCCCCTTATTCACTGGGTACTGCAGAGACCTCTGCACCACTCTTTCAGTCAAGTCTTAATTTCAACCTGTGTGGGTGGTAGTGGGAGCGGCAGGCCTTAGATAGGTTTGTTTCCTCTTACATTCTCTGGTATACACTTGAAGACAGCAGCCATATTTCCTATTTACTGTATTCTTTAGTATTTTACTTCCCAGTAGCTATATTTATAAAATAAAAATTAATATATTTGTTACACTTGTCTTCTACTATTCCAAATGACCCATTGTATTAAATTTTCTCTGGTGAAGTACAGAGAGTCTCAAGTTCCTGACTAGACCTTGATGGATACAAGGAAGATTAAGAATAGTTTCTTGGCATTTGGTCTGAGCAAATCAGCAAAGTGTGGTGCCAATATCTGAGATGAGCCAGGGTTCAGTAGGGAAGAAATCAAGTATTCTGATCTGGTTTCTTTAGATTAAAGCTTCCTATGATTATAAATGGTGCTTTCAAGTTGACTCTTCTGTGTTTGTGGCTAGAATTCAGGATAGAGGACAAGGCAAGAGCTATTAATTGGAAAAATAATATATAGCTAACATTTATAGCTAGGGGGATTGTGTGATACCTCTTCTGGAAGTGTGTACAAAGAGGCAGGAAGATCACGGAGGATTGAGTCCTGTGGCACTCTAAACTTTAAAGTCACAGTTGAAATTAAATAACTCAGGTGATACAAGAAAAAAGGACCTGAGAACAAGAGCTTCTAATAACTAAAGCAAGTATTTCAGTGAATGAGACCATTCATTTTATCATTGCTTTCTTTGAGGCTAAGATGAAGAATCATCGTTAACCACCAGATTAACGGATGTCATCAAAAATATTGACAAATTCTACATCAGAGCTGGGTGTCTAAAAATCAATGGAACTGGGTCAAAGATCTGATGGGTGGTGAGACACTAAACACAGAAGGCACACAGTGTTTTGGAAACTTTAATGCAAAGCTTATAGAGAAAGCCAGGCAGGGACCCAACACTGAATGAATGGAGTAATTGCCTGTCATGCATTACTCCAGCATTTTTATACAGATGTTGAAATTCAAAAATGTGTCTATGGGAGCTGAAGAGATGGCTCAGTGGTTAAGTGTACTTACAGCTCTTGTAGAGGACCCTGGTTTGGTTCCAACACCCACATGATGGCTCACAACCTTCTGACCTTTATGAGCACTGTGTACATACAACAAAAATGTGTGTGTATGTGTATGTGCTTGTGTGTGTGTGTGTGTAAAATAGTGATCCAGGAAATTTAATAAGCACTGGGAATTATGAACAAATGAAGGTGTTAGCACAACATTTATAATTTTGTAGTTTCATATTTTAGAGCATTGTTTTTACTTTAAAAGAAGGGTCTACCTTGATCTTTTGGAGCTGTGTTTTAAGTTTAAAATTACAAAAAGTTTGTATTTCTTCAAAGCATCACAGTAGAGCAATCCATTTGCCTCATGCACTATAGCTGCTAGATGATTTTCATTTAATTTAATTAATCTGAAACAAATGTGTGAACATTGTATTTCCAGTAACTGCTACTTGCCAAACTGGATACTGTCCTGGACATGCCCTTCTGTGAACCCCCAACCCCACAGCACAGTTTACATCCAGCACATTCCGACCCTTTCAGGCCTTTAAAAGAGCATTCAAACACTCCATGCCAACTGGAACAAACCACACTTTGACAGGCGTGATATTCTTAATCTTTTAATATTGACAAGAAGCAGACTTTATTTCTAAAAATGAAATATATCACAAGTCAATTATTCCAGAGCAGTTCAGCATATGTTCAGTCTTTGAATGTTTACAATGATATTCAATCTCAAATAAAAATCTTTCATTCTTTTAACATTGGCAGATTTTCTGAAGCACGTGTCAGCTGGGATAGTGTTGCCAACAGCAACAGCAGCTATGGGCTCTTTTTATCGCCACTGAATTCTAAGATTGGGCACCGACAGTATCAAGGTCAATGTCTTTTTTCTAACTAACTGACTGACATTGTCAACACAATTATCTACCGGTGGTTCTTGCCACAACCACCATCTCACAGGTTACGTAATTATAATTTTATAATTAGCATTTATTATGTTTCTACAGTGCTGTGATACAAATACAATGAATTATAAAAATGGATTTTAGAAGATGCTATTCAATGAATTTCACCTTCAGAAAGATTCACTGCATAGTTATTGTATTTCTCAGTCTCCTCAATGGATAAATGGAATTCTCACTATGGACAAGCACCGCTCATTTGCAGATTCCTATGCCACTTAGAAGTTCATTGTTATTGGGGAGAGTGGGTTTGTATACAGGACTAAACAGCTTCCCTATCCCAGAGTCAGTCAAGATGCATGGAGCTGTCTACTCTACAGAACACTATTAACAACCATAGACAAGAGGCCCCGCCTGGGGGAGTTTTCTATAGTTCCTCCTACTGCTGACACTCATGACTGGCCAGCAGCTTCCTGCTTTGATAAGAAGTTGCTAAGAAGTCACTGAGAAGTATGCCAACAGAGACAAAAGGCAGCTGGTATTGAATCATGTGAACTCCTCAAATGATGAAGGAAAGCACTTTGAAAAGAATTCTCTGTGACAGAACAAAATAATGGGCAGAATCGGATAGTTTTAAATGACTCATAAAATTAAAAATATATGCTTATTGTAGAATAGAAAGTTAAAGCCAGAATTATAAGTTAGCATTTTATGATAAAATTTGAGATGGTGAAAGAGTGCAATGTTATAACATGTCATAAAAATGTAAGATTTTTATGATGGTTTGTAAAGGAAGAGGTTGACAACTCGGAACCTCTATCTGGTTCTTTTCTGATTCAAACTGATAAAGACAAGGAAACAGAAGCATGACTAGGAGAGGGAGGGTCAGGAAGACAAGCACAGGAAGTGGAATACAAGGGAGTGTGCATGCCTGCTGCAGGAATTGTGGGAACTGCTCTCCCAGATGTTTAATGCACCATACTTTAAAAGAAATGTGGATTTGCCAGCACTTTGCCTCCTAAAGATGACTAGTAGGAAGTAGAGTTGGCCTTATGCTGGAGAAGACCCTGGTGTTGAAGAAGCAATGTATCTGGGATAATTTCTTCTAAAATCAAGAGGAAGGTGGCCCAAAAGTATCTTTATAAGCATATAAGTAAACATACACAACGATTTACCTGCCTGCAGACCTTGTAACTATATTTTCCATCAAAATCCCACAGATATTAATCACCCCACCTTCCATTCCAACCCTTGATTTTTTTGGCTTGTACACTGTAAAAGAACATAGTTAAATATTTTCCTATTATTTTCTTTTATTGATGAATGTTCTACTTTCACAGATTTAATGGTACTTTTCTGTGTCTTTAAACTGTAAAACATGTTCATATATAAGACTGTTACTGTTTACTTGCCTTATTCTCAAGGAAACCTTGGTAATGAAACTGTAGTCTTTGAGATGATGTACTCTGGGTACTTTTTTGTGATATCTATGCTTTAACTTTCTTCATGTGCTCAATTCTTGCATGTGTAAGTTTCTATTATGGATATCCAACTTCCCAATTATTAACAATTAACCTAGAAAACCACATAACATCTAATTGACTCATTGCTTGTTTGGGTTGTGAGGTCCATTGCTAAAATAGTCTTTGTGATTGCAGAAAGGAAATGGACAGATCAAGGGGGTTGTCATGAAACATGTTTTGTATACAGAATTGGACATTATGCAAGACTTTCTTGGCTTTCCTAAACTTGAGACTCTGTGAGCCTTCAAAGGATGGGCAGAGGTGTAGATTTTGGTGCTTACACTTCATACTTAAAACAGTGTTTCTCTGAGAATAAAAGAGAAATATTGACTTCTCTAGATTTTCAGTGACTCTTTTCTTCATCCAGGGATGAGAAGAAGTTTCTAAAATGGCCATATCTTTGAACTAACACCATGCCCTCTGTAAGAAATATAGTTTAGATTGAAAAAAGAGAAACAAAGAAAGAAAGAAAGAAAGAAAGAAAGAAAGAAAGAAAGAAAGAAAGAAAGAAAAGAGGGAGGGAGGGAAGGAAGGAAAAGATATCAGTCATTGCTAATAACATGAAATATTAAAATATACCTAAAAAAAAACAATAGTACTCAACATTTTTTACCTTTGTCTGAAGCCTCTTCCTTGTGTGTTTCTCTTTACTGTCCTTTCTATTTGCCTTTCTCATGTCTTCATATTTGTCCATAACTACTAAACACGGCTCCCCAAGCCCTGATGCCCTCAGTTTGATTTTCTCCAAAAAGCATCTCATTTTCCCAAATAGCTGCTGCTGCTTCTTAATCCCCTTGCAGGGTGAGCTTTCGTGGTATCAACTATCTAAACAGTGCATATCACTGTTGACTTTTGCCATAGAACTCTCCTCACCGGCTGTTTACATAATGTTCAATGAGCTCCTATGACAAGGAGAAGTTCTTTGTTCAACAATGCAAATGGGCAGGATAATCTTGTTCTAGGCCTTGTCCTTTATCTTCTTAGAAGTAAGCAAAAATATCCAGTCTAAGATGACGACACCATAAATGAATGTTTCTCTCACTGACTTAAATGCCAAAGCTGATGACAGAATAGAGTTCCTGACACTCATATCATGATTGGTATACAAATTCAATGGCAGGTTCTTGGAAGGAATCTTGGAAGGCATACGTATTTTCTATGCAATATGCTTGATTCACCCCACACAAAACTCATCCCACTACAAGTAAACAAAGTGGCTTTCACTCCAATTCAGTGCCCCTTTCACAAGAAAGTTCAGTAGTGAATACCTATTAACTACAACAACTTTTAATGGCTGCCAGAAGCACTCTTCCTAATTCTACCTACATCTCAACCACTGCCTCATCTTTGGGTCTAGACTCTGTTGGATATTGGCTGTAAGCCAGTTTGGCAGTGATGATACTCACATAAATGTCTTTTATTTATCAATGAACAAAATAGAGACAAAGATGTCCTTGTCATCTTCCTAGAAAATCACATTTAACAGACAGAAGAAGGAATGGAGGAGTTTATCAATGGGAGCAGAGTTTTCCTAAGGCATTAGCATATTTTTCCAGGCTCTTAACATTTGCACAGACAGACATCACTTTACAACTGATCCTGTTCATGGTAGGGCAGTGATTCTCAACATCTAGACCCAAACAAGCCCAGCTTTGTATCACAGTATTAAATAACACTTTCCTCTTCTGAACTGAAGCTTGAAGATAATGAATTTCATAGCTTTCCTGGGATGACATATATAAGTACAAGCAAAATACATATTTTTATGTGTACTAACTATAGAGACAAAATGAGGCAATTTGATATTGGCATCTCTATATAATTCCCACCCAAACACAACAGCTAAAATTATCACTTGTGGTAATGTTGTATTATATTTTAATATCATATATAGTTTACTTGTTAATCATATGATTTTTAAAAAAATAATAAACCACTGTCACTAAAGCTCTGAGGGAATGAGAATAATTTTTCCTTGAAATTCATGACAATTATAGTTAAAAAATATGCTTATGGAAAGCTGAATAAAACCCATTAACTCCAATAAATACCCACTTATATTCCACTTCTAACATGTCTGGAAGATTATTCAAATACACAGAAAAACAAGGTGAGTCTTTTTAATGCATGATCAAATTTCTAGTCCCAGATCTCACCAACAGATTCTACCAGTAGTCCTTATAATGGTGACATCCAAAGTGGCCTTTACGGACAATGTCGACTCCCATCACCATGTAGTATCCACTTTTATGTCAATTAAATAAAAAGACCAGACAACTTGAAAACTTTTCATTTATTCTGTGAAACCTGATCAATAAGGTATTGTAAATTGCAGAATGTTACATGTCTATGTTCTAGATAACAGTTCTCTATATAAGCAGGTCCATAGAAATAGGCCTTTTATGATAACATTGAGATATAGATAACTACTTTGCACCAGTATATCTAAAATCTGAAAGGTATAATCCAGTCCATAAAAGTAAGATTCACAGTCCACAAATACAGTTGTCACAAGAGGAAAACCCTCAGGAAACTTTTGTAAATAAAACTACTTTTAAATATTTCATTCTATCTTTCTTATATTTTGTAGATGTTACAAATTTTCTTAAAATGTTTGTGGGTCTTAGTGATGAAACACTAACTTTGTAAAACAAGTGAGGAAAACATTTGGAAAATAAATACAAAAGGAAAACTGGCAATACATGAAAGAAATGGGTTTTTATTTTGTCTTCTTGGTTTTTTGTTTTGGTGTTGTTGGTTTTTTTATTTTTTGTTTTGTTTTGTTTTGTTTTGTTTTTGAGAGATGGTAAGGAGAGATGTGAAAATTTAGAGGGCCAGTTGGAAACAGTCATGTTTGCAGTTGTGCTGCTACATTTTATTCCTTTAGAATGAGTTGCTATGTGTGGGGAGCCGACAGAAGGCGGCTATCATCCTTGCAGCCATCTTGAGCCATATACCCTGAAAAGAGACTTGTTTTCAACAGCCTACAACAGCTGAGCACACTCTGATAACATCTTGTTTTATATACCCAGGATTTTCCCTTGGATGTGTGTGACTTAAAGGTGTGACTTAGAGACAAGACTTAAAGGTGTGTCTTAAGAAGTGAGACTTATAAAAGGCAAGAGGCAGAAGAGGGGACTGGAAACTTGGAGGCACTAGGAACTCGAGACTTGGGACTTGGACTAGGAATGAGGGACTTGGAAAGAGAGAAGAAGAGAGACTTGAGAATAAATGGGACTAAATCATACTCTGTCTGATCTTCATTCTTCCCGTCTGTCCTCACTCTCTCTCTCTTGCTGAACCCTGACCCACGGACCGGAGCAGCAGTATGAGCCAGGACAATTTAGCCCCCAAATCTTGGGGCAGTGCGGGCTCTAACAATTTTGGCCCCCAAGCTTTTGGCAGTGCGGGTTTCAACATTTGGCAGAGCGGTCCTTGACAACTATGCCTTGGTAATTTCACTGAAACTAGAACCTCATGAGCCACTTCTTGTGTCTCAGATGAAGTTGGGATCCATGGATCAGCAGTAACTGATGAAAAGTCTTTAAGATGTAAGGATGTCCCTTCCAGGGATAAGAGCTCTCTTGACCTACCTATTCTTCTACTCATACCACTAATGACTTCAGTTTTTCTGAAGCCTTAAATATGAACATGGCTCAGTTACCTGAAAAAGTTTCAAGATCATGAAACTGAGAAAAACACAAGCATGGATAATAAAGGAAAAAAATAAACAGCATAATTTAGTACAAACCATAAACCTGTGCATGACTTTAATCATGAATCAATCTTGAAATAAAAGCTTAATGCAATTTAATATGCCACATGTCACAAGTTATGAAGCAAATTGCAAAATGTGCCTAAGAATTTGGCAAGGATATCCATATGGTTTAATATTTTAAAGGATGGAATGGTATTACATTTTTTGAGTATTTATTCATTCATTTTCAAATGTTTTCTAAAACTCTCTTAATGCAACGTAAATCTCATACCTTCTAAATTAAGGATTATCCCATATTCTTCCCCAAATTTCATTCTGTTCAAAATAGTTTTTGTTTACTTAAAACCATATGACTTTAAAAGTGAAGTACAACTTAGACTCCAGTTTATCTTCCTGTCTTCAAATGGGTAAGAATACATTAACTGTGGCCCGAGACATGTAAAAGTCCTTTCAAAACACAGAGAAGGAAAACAAAACAAAAGAAAACAAAACATCATTGCTCTGTATTTCACCACACTGGCCATGGGCATTCTCTACATTAGGCTTTCTCTATTACTTGGGTATCTTAGGAAGGTTACATTTAATTTAATTTTCAGAGAAAAAGCATGATTGATGACAGTGAGTTGCAATCCTCATATCCTTAAGCACACCCTTTAAAAGGTCAAGGCTAGAAAAGCTTGTTAGAGCAGAAATCCCCGTATTTCCTCCAAAGTTAGGATGATATGGAAAACTTTCTTGCTCTTCCAATTTTCCTGGTTTCTTCCCAGGTGTGTGTGTTGACTGTGCCAACTAGTCTGGTAAACCAAGCAGAGTTTGTCTGTTTGGAGCTCTGTGATGACCAGGATGAATTTTCAGAAGGTGAAGTGGAGAAGAAATAAGTCTTCAGCTAACTGCAGCTTGAAGCCTAGGAGGGAAACTATGTTTCAATCCCAGGAAGTCACCATGCCCTAACAAAACTCCAGCACCCAGTAGACACATTTTCTGGAGAGTCAAACAGACACTGTATATTGGAAAATAATGCAATATGGCAATTCTGTATAGGTTTACTACAAGTCATCTTTGCATGGACCCCTTCATAAACAACAGGGATAGAATAAGGAGTGGGTGGAGGACTTGCATACGCTTTTATTCCTTTTGTTTGGTTGGATCAAGGCAAGGTTTCGATAAAGCAATGAGAAACCATTTTAGCTCTTTGCTTATTCCCATTCTCAACAGGAAGAAATGAATATGGTAATCTTGGCTAGCGGCATACAAGGCAATTCCACATGTCGACAATCTTTTGCTTAACCCAATGGCTTCCTCCAAAGACAAAGAGCAGCAAATCATAGCAGCTGATGGCTGTTGTGCTCAAGAGGATTTCATTGTAAAATGTAACTTTGTTTTTACAGCTCTTAGAATGCGTCACAACGTACAAGTAATAAATCCTGAAGAACTGGTAGGGCAGAAAACAAATAATGATGATACCTATAAAAAAAAGATTTTTCAGTTGTGCCCAGAACTCCTGGTGGGATAGTAAAGAGTGGCGAAACTTCCGCACCATGGCCAATGTGATGAAGACCTGGAAACCCAAGAGAATCATCGCAATGGTTATGACAATAATGACTATCATATAGTTGACAACTTGCACATAATCACGGGCAAGTTCTTTATGGAATCTGAAGCACTGTTTCTCATTGTATTCTTCGTTATTTCCATACTGAGAAACCACCAAGGGGACAACAATGACAATCACCAAAAGCCACATGGCAGTACTGGCAGCAACTGCATGCAATTTTCTATAGAATTCTACTTTGTCTCTACGCTTGAAGAAGATGAGGTATCTAATGACTAGTATCACCACATAGAAGAAGAAGGTGAGGTACATGTGTATATGTAACATGGCACTCACAAATTTGCAGAAGGGTAATCCAAATGTCCATGTTCCTTTGATGAGGTATGCCAAGCGAAAAGGCACTGTCAGTAGGAATACCCCATGAACCACCACCAGGTTAATGACAGCCATGGTGGTCACTGAACGTGAGTTCATTTTCACAAGCAAGAACAGGATGGAGATGACGCCTACCAGTCCTCCAATGAGGACTATGAAGTAAACTGGTGTTAAATGATGTGGCAATATAGGATCACAAGAGGAATTCTTGGAAGTATTATATCCATCCATTCTTCAAACATTACCTGCAAAAGCAAAAACACCAGTGTACCTGAACAAACTTCCAGACTGTTGTTCACAGCTCCTCCAGTGCACTGACAAAGTGTCTCTGAAGTTTATCTGTTTTCATGGCATGTACTTTATGTTTTAAGAACAAAGACAGCAGTCTTTATATTTTTATAGTCTCTGCACCTAAAACACCAAGTCATTTCGTTAGTTGGTTTGATCCTGATAATAATGCAATACTGCAGATTGACTTTATGAAGAGGTTCACAGTTCTGAAAGCTCATGGTCAAGGGGCCATACTTGATATTGTCCTTCTTTTGGACAGAGTTGTAGGGAGGTAATAGAACACAGAGACTCTGAATGTGAATGTGTCTCTTCTAATCTCTCAGTCTTTTCACAAAAGCATCAGGATTTAGTCATGAGGAATCTACCCCTAGACACACACGCTGAGTGGCTGATGAAGTCATACAAAATATTCTAAGCATGGTTCTATTTCTCTAAGTTCTTCCAAGTAATTAGCAAATGACCTAATTAACTCCTTAAGAATACTGACTAACTTGACCAAAGCTCAGGAAAGTGAAGGAAACAGAGAGCTATATGAATCTGCTTTTCTCATGATGGTTTTAATATCACCGTCTATGAGGCTTGGATAAGTTCTTCCCCTGAAATGTGGCATGACTCCCGATATCCCATTTTTATATCTAATGCCTTGCAAATTTTAAGAACAGCTACTTTCATTTCTTCAGACTTCTGAAAATCATTCCTTATGAGTGCTCAGACCTCTCTAATCCATTCTCCAAGTTATCTTCATTATTTATTTTATTTTATGTGTATGAACATTTTGCTTGCTTCTATATATGTGTACCACATAAGTGCTTGCTATTGAAAATGGCCAGAAGAGGATGTCAGATACTTGGGAACTGGAGTCACAGATGGTTGTAAGCCACCAAGTGGGTGCTGGGAATTGAACCTGGGCCCTCTGAAAGAGCAGCATATGTTGTTCTCAACTGCTAAACCATTTCTCCATTCCTCCATATTTTCCATTAATTATTAGGAAGTATTTTTACTACACAAGTCAAATCAAATTTCCTATTTAAATTTTTCAATAGTTTCCCATCCCAAAACATCAATAATATTCTTTAAGTACAGTATGAACTTCTCAAGTAATTAATTAAAACTTAAGGTATTGGTTTACTGATGTTAGAAAAACAGGAGCTGAGCAAGAATAGTAATTCACTGGGTACCTGACCTTTGTAACACATTTGCAATCATTCTTAATGCTTTTATGAGCATCTCTTCAAACATGTATTGTTACCCAAGTTACAAACCAATTATTAAACCAAATGATATACACAATGTTGATGAATCTCAAAAGTTTTGTGTAAATCATGTAAATTCTCAGCAATGAAACAGTACTTTTAAGGATACAAAAATGGTTAATGAAGTATAAAACATATTATTTTATGTGTCAAGTAGAGATGTGTGTACAGTAACTAACCAGATGCATAGACATCCTAAATTTTCAGAGGAACAGAAAAAAGACAATTAGAAAAAATAGTCTCTAAAATCTTTTTTAGGAAAATAATAATTTCTAAAAACCTGAGAAATTCTATTATATGTATTCTTTTTCTAGAAAATTCAAAAATCAATGTGAGAGAAAACAAATAAATGTAGCCAAACTAATAGGAGGGATGTGGGCTTTAAATTGGTCAGTAGAACACCAGGGTGATGGATGTCTGACATCATCATTGAACTATACACTTAAAATGATGAATACTCATATAATCTCTTTACCTCTGTTAAAACATGATGGTATCCTAACCCCAGAAAGCCTCACCTTCTGCAGCCACAGAACACACTTCAGAGAGCTGTGGCCCACTTACCTGTATCTCTCTGGAAGCTCTAAAGTTTGCTGGGTTTCCCTCTACTCACCTTTACTTTTTCTCTATAAAAGAGCAGTTCTCCTGAGTGGAAATGATTTTGTTTTCCTCTGAGTCAAGCACAGATGTGCAATCAACACTTGTGCTCACCATTTCCTTTCACCGTTAGTGTAGTACCACTGATTCCTGAAAGAAAAGAGCAAAGTCAGTGCTCTGCTACTTGAATCAATCTCTTTGTAAACTTCCGGGATCACTGCCTTTCAAGTATCAGAAAGCATGAGTTAAACTAAATGACTTCCGTGTGCCAGGACTACACTATATTGTGCTATTTACTACTACTCACAGTGGGCCCCTAGCGCGTAACCTGTTGTTACATGGAATTTAAGGTTCCGAAACAGCCTTAATGCCTTCCTTTCTGTCTCTCCATAAGAAGTGGGGAGACCAAAACCAAGAACCTGTAGAGTGGCTGGCTCTTGTTTTCTTTACAGTTACAGACATTCAGAAGATATAGTTCCAGGATGTGACTTTGTTTCTGCTGCTGGACACAAGAGTTAGCCTGTAATGGATAGCAGTGTGCAAAAGCTTTAGTTCATCAGGTAACAGGGTTGTGGGATGATCCATTTGCACTGGGACAGCTGTGGCAGAATTTTGGTATTCAATACTATAAGTTCTGGATCTCAGATATCAAGATGACATGTTAAACATCCATCCTACATGTTGTCGAATGTAAATGGAGCAAAGCAGTACAATGTCAAATTCAAAGACTGAGGTTTTTAGGCCGAGTTAAAGAAGGAACCTGTTTCACAACATTAACAACTCTAAATGTAAGAGTCAAACATTGTGGTGCGTTTGTGTATTCACTGTGAAATGCTGTTTTCAGTTCTTTTTGTTTTGAAAAGAGTCTGCCTATGAGCCCTGTGCAATTAGTTTTGTGGTCAATTGCATACCTAGAGTCACCTGAGATGAGAGAGCATCAGTTGCAGAATTGCTTAGATCAGATTGTCTATGACCATGTCTATGAGACATGTCTTGATTGATGTGGAAGAGCCCAAGCTACATTGCCATCACCATTCCTACCCAGGTGTGCTGGGCTGTGTAAGAAACCTAGCCAAGCGTGAGCCAGCAATCAGGATTGCTCAGTGGTATCTGCTTAAGTTCTTGCCCAACTTGAATCTCATCCCTCAGTTGTCCACTATTATTAGTTGCAGTCCCTTTGGGAGTTGCATATCAGATATCCTATGTATCAGATATTTTTATATCAATGGTGAAATCATTGTTAAATAAGCCCTATCTTCTTCCAAGTTGTTTTTTGTTTGTGTTGTAATATAGAAACAGAAAACCAAACCAGGAAAGCATCTCTGTTAACCTCCGACTCATAATTCTCAAATACAACTGGCTGGTTGGCCAAATACTGAAATTATGAGTATGTCCCGAAACACCTGGCTCTGACTTCAATGTTTCTATTTTTTTTTTTTTTGAAGTCTACCTTTCCTAATATTCTTGATCTTGTTTTGTTATAATAGTTTTCAATCCGTAGGTTGCAGTCCCTTTGGGAGTTGCATATCAGATATCCTATGTATCAGATATTTTTATATCAATGGTGAAATAATTGTTATGAAGTTACAATAATATAATTTCATGGTTGGGAGTTACCACAACATGAGGGTCACAGCATTTGGAAGGTTGACAACCATTGCTCTAAAGTTTGTGTTTTGCATTTTTTTTATTCATTTTGCTTATAGGCTTAAGACTTCTTAGATTTAAAATATACTTCTTAAACAAAAATTGTGTTTGCCGGTTCTCTTGTAGCACTGCAAATTCAGAGTATTTTTCTTCTATTTAACTCTACTTTTCCCCTTATTATTTTCATGAATTTTAAGTTGATATATGCTTTATTATTCTAGAATAAACAACTTAAATATATGGCATGTGGAAATTTTTAGACAAGCTATATAACATGGTCCCTGTCATCAAATTCATATTTGTATTAGCTATAAGATTTAATGTTCTCATTTGGGTTAAGAGAGTCAAGCTTTTCATTTACTACAACTAAACAAAATTAAATTATCGACAGTATATTCTAAAAGAGCAGTTATCAGACTTTAGCCATCACAACTACATAATAATGCTAAATGTGGTAAATATGCTGATACTTTTAAATTAAGTTAAAATAAAAAATTATATTTTTTAAAAAAAATAAAAAACACAAAACTTGGGACAGGTGATTCACAATAAAGACCTTTGGAAGAGCCATATGAAAAGCTACTACTGTATAAGCTATCATATGAGTGTGTGCTCAAAAACCTGAGACTAGATAGGTCCTGGGTCCTGGGTGAAAACCTACTATTATTCTGCTAAAGAAACATAGTAATAAAATGACTTCTAATGACAATATTGCTATACACATAGATAAGTGTCTCACTCATCTCTCATCATAGAAATGTCTTCTTGTAGTAGATTGTAGTAGAAATTAACACTGGCACTCACAGCTGCCCAGTGTTTAGAAAGTAAGACACTTTGCAGCAGTCCCAAATGGGATGTCTGTATCAAACTTCTCCCTTCAAGGGCCAGGTATCTATGAAGAATAAGAGACAGAAAGCCATAGGTAGTAGATGATGCCTAGGAAACAGAACTTTCCAGATATAACAGGAGTTATTTTATGTGAACTCACACAGATTGTGAAAGTATGTATAAGATCTGCACATATTCAAGAGTCACAAAATCTCAGCACAGAGAAGAGGAAATGTAAAGTCCTACTCCTAACTAAGAAACTAGCTACACTTGCTTCTTGCTGGGTGGTGGGGAATCAGATTCCTCCAGTGGAATGACACTGGGTATAACCAAAACAATTCAGAGCAGGAAAGATTCTACTTTCTAACAGTTTGCAATGATTCATGACTTCTGTTCATACACTCCAAATGGTCAAGACAGAACAGAAACCTGCCAATCTGTATTTAATCACCAAAAACTGAGGATGTCTGGATTTTATTCTGTTGTGTTTCTAAGATTGTTCCCATTAAGTGCAAACAGTAAAAGGAAGAAATCTTGACAGAACTGAAGTAGTATATCTTTGATGATGTGATCAGTTTAAACCATACTTCTGGATAGAGCCTAGTCCATGCTTCTGTGGTTTAGGGGACCTTGATCTTTCAGTGCTGTACTGTGCTGTTTACTAATGAAGCATCTAGGATGAAAGCAATCAGAATAGTCTTCACGGGTAGCCCAGCTTGACGATCTGCCATGGTGGAGGACTCGTAGCTTTCAAATATCTAAAAGCATGTTTTTCCTAGATTGTCCATAATAGGTTGATAAGTTTTGGTCATGAAATAGGCTTCAGGCTCTAGGATGAAATATTCTGGAAGACATAGCTCAAGTTTAGAAGTTCCTCCTTTAAAGAGGGAATTCCAGGGGATATCAATAGCCACATGAAAATAACAAGTTTTACACTCTTCTGATTTGCTTTTGTGGCAGGAGCTAGCTCACCAAAGGTCATAAGGGAAAGGGGCCTACAGTCAAAATCGCTTCCCAGTGGCAACTGTTACATGAAGACAGATCTGGAGCTTAAAAGGAAGGTCAGAGTTAAAACAGTGAGGCCAGGAACAATGGGATGAGAGAAAAAAGAGCTTCAAACTGGAGGTGAAAAACCCACAAGGAGCAGCTTAGAGGAAGGGGGGGGGGGCTCTGGACCAGTGTCAGCAAGCTGCCTGGTTCCCCAGAGCTCTCCTTCCTCAGAGAGAACATGTAGGGCTTCCTTGACTCTCTATGTACCCTTGTTTCTGTTGCAGCTAAGTGGAACACACTCAGTTGTAAGGATGGGTTGTAAAAAAGCCTCCATCTATTTTAGGGAAAGAGATACACAAACTGCTCCATAGACAAGGAGTTAAATATTAGGTAACCAAGAACAACTCCAGCTCTCTTATGGTAGCTGTGATAGGAGTAACTCTCATGGTGAAGCTGAAAGTTGACTGCAGAAACACAAGCACAGGAGAGTTTATAGCCAGCAAAACACTGGGCAACACGTCATAGATAATCAGGATCCCTAGTTAACAAACAGATGCTTAGAAATTAATGAAAGCAGGATTTCATCCACCCCTAACTGGGTGAAAAACATGGATAGAGCACACTCACCTATCATGTGTCAAGGCTACATGCACAGTGTGTGCCCTCCTCTGGCTCAGCCCATGACAGCCCAGAATACTAACCTGTCTCAATAGAAAAGTACATCTCTCTTTGTTCCATTTTAACTAGAATGCCTCTGAAGATCCTGAGACAAACCAGCTCAACTGTTTTTCCTCTCCTGGGAATCCCTCTTACTCAGGAGTACCTCTCCATCTTCCTTGCATTCTCATATTTTCCTCAACTTTCCTTAATAAAGTTCACTTCCCCTTTGTTTACTCCCATGGCTGTCTACATTTTCCCTCTTTGTTGGGCTGAGACAAGAAGCCAATGTTTGAGGTTGACAGTTGAGTGACTGTTGAGTTTCTGAAACCATAAGTGCCTGGGTCATGCAATCCTCTGGTGAGAATTTCCAATTCTTCTCAAAAACTGCATCATGCTAATGCCAGGAACTGGCTTTCCTCAATGGTCCTCTGGGCAGGGCGACCTTCATGTCATATCTTATATATGAAGAATCAAATTCCTCACATTCTATGCTTCATGAAATATTACTGTAAATGTTTCAGCCATAACCTTATATTTATCTACTCAGTTTCTTTATCCATTGCTTTTTATATCTTCATACATCTTCTGGTTTCTATTCAGGGTAAGCTTTCTTCTGCTGGAAAACTCTCCTTAATATTTTCTTTAATAGGAGACTGAATTCTAAGACTTTGTGAGAGCCCCTGAAAAATGTCTTCATTTTATCTTCATTTAAAGATACATTTTAATAGAGTAGCAACATAGAATTAATGCTTTCTTGCAGCATTGTAAGGATGCTGTGCCATCAGACTCTGGTCTTCATCATTGGTACTTAGGCCATTGATGCAGCTCCTGTATCTGCTAATGTTTACATCTTTTTTCGTAAGCTTTGTGCCAAGTAGATGATTTTCTTTCTGCTGAGTCTGTGGGGTTTTTTCCTGATTATCCTGCCTGAGATTCCTCTTATTTCTTAAATGAACTAGTTGATGTCCTTGGTTACCTTAGGGAAGGACTTACCTCTGACCCTAGAGACACTGTTTTGTTTCAATTCATTCTTTTCCCCCTCACAGTTCAACTATACTTACGCTAGACATTTTCAGTGTTTCTCTGATATCTCTACTCTCTTCAACTCTTTTCCTATCTGGGTATTTTTATTTGCTCTTGTTCAGTTCTTTTATAACTAGCTATGTCTTATCAATTAAAACAACTGTGTTCATAGTGAAATCCTTTCTGTTTTAGACTGTGCTTACTTTGATTTTTAAATTTTACTTGCTTATGACACTTTCTCATAAAGTATTTTATATTTTATATCTTCTAATTCTTAACTATTTTTTAAAATCTTGGTACTGGCACTGATATGTGATTTTTCTCTCATTTTTATATCATAACATTTTTCGTATCTAGTAATTTCATATTAACTTCTGAAGCTTAGTTTTTCTTATGTAAAGCTTTCAGATGATGTTCTTTTCTTATGAGTAGGAATTATCTTTAACTCCAAAATGGATTATTTTGAGTCTTGGCTTTCACTCTATGCCAATTTCCTCTCAATTGAAACATTGCAACCTAGAAGAACAAGTAAACATTTGCAAACCTCAGGAAGATCCTGAAACTTAGAAAATTACCAGGCTTCCTCCCAAGGTTAAATGGGTAATAAAGATAAGAGGTGGTTCTCTAGTCCCTTGGGTAGCCTGTAAAGTCCTGAAGGGCACACAAGGGCAGCAGCTTTTGTTAGTCATTGCCCATGCTGTTAACTTTTCAATGGCAAAGCTATATGTGTGACATTTTCCCCACAGGTCATAGCCCTCCATCCACAGTTCTGTAAGTAGTGAACTCATTAGTTTACTAATGTAGATGTGGCTACAGTCATATTTGATCTGCCATTGGCTCCCTATGTAGAGTGAGTAAAACTCTTCCCATCACTCAAAGAAAAGTCACATAACAGTTCATTCAGTTGTAGTAAGGCTTAGTTTACCACTTTACTCTTCATACATTTTCAACAATAGTCAAAAGTATATTTGCTGGGTCCCATTAGATAATGATATAGACTAGTAGTTCTCAACCTGTGGGACACACATCAGATATCCTGCAGAGCAGATATTTACATTACAGTAGCAGTAGAAAATTACAATCATGAAGCAATGAAACAATTGCATGGTTAGGGGTCACCATGACACTGTATTAAAGTATCTCAGCATTAGGAAGGTTGAGAACCACTAATCTTGACTCTTTTCAAACCTTTTCCTGCAAATTCATTTATATTTTTGCCATACTTTACAAAACTTTTCTGTTTTAATACTGTGGTCTCTCACTCCAGAATCTACCACAAAAGGAAAGAATTTGAACTTGTAAATCTGGGTTAGAAAATATCAGTATGGAAAAGAAGTTTCTTAGGTTACTTCTTTGAGTTCTTCAGTAGGCTTGCCTGCTTTACTCATTACCTTGGATGCATATTCAGGCAAATCAATTTTGTATTTTATTTAACTTAATTAAGTTTGATTCTGGGGGTTAACCCCTAAGGCATGCTAGGTAAGTGTTCACCTTTGGTCTATATTGCCAGCTCTGTGTTTTATTTTATTTGGACTTCTAGGTTGTTTTTGATGAAACCTTTGATCATCTGATAGCCATTCCATCACATGATGATTCTGATACCAATGTCATGTGGGGTGTTTTGGTAGCACAGTAAGTAGTGTTTTGATACCATTAAGTTCAACCCAAGAGAAGGGGAACTTCCATCTAAACATCAAAGATTAGTTTCCTAACTTTGTGAAGGTTGCACTCTGAATTGAATAATTCCAGTATGAACTGTAAATTATAGATGCTGTCATGAATTGTAAATTCAGAAGTACATTATCTAATGCTTGCATAAGCAAGTACACTCCTTAGTGTTCTCCAGTCACCATCTCTGGCTCCCCCGGCCTTGCTCCAAGTGCTGCAAGGTTCAGAATCTTTCCATCAAGCATTTTCCATCTCAACCCCATTATCCAGCTATCCACCCCATTATCCAGCTATCCACTAATTCTTTAGAAATCAAGCCTGATGTCAGTGCTTTAGGGAATCTGCTTTATGTCCTATAGTTGGTCAGCTCTGCATGGCCTTTTCTGTAAGAATGGTCTATATTCTTCACTTGTGTGGCTAAGCAACAATTACTCAGGCAAGAGGATATTGCTTTCTAATTTCTCCTCACTCAAACCCTCAGGTTACAAATTCTAAGAAGATAAAATGCTATATTTTTTTTTTCTTTTCCACTCTTGTATCGAGGCAGTCACCAACACGACAAAGTGTTGCCTTAAATATTACATTGAGGAATAACTAGATGTCTATCTAACAGCACAGGATGCCATTTCATTCTTTGCTTCTGCTACTGTTTCTAAATTTACTGTGGGAAAATTAATCAATGACTATGAGGCTCATTTTCTCAGCTAAAATGTAATATCTTTCCACTTCAAATAATCAAGATAAATGACGTAATATATGAAAATATATAAAATAGTGTCTAACTCAATAGTTAATGATATCAGTTACTCTAAGAGAAAGAAAAGGCCTAAAGTATGAAGTTGAGATGTTTTCTAAGAATACCCTAAGCATCTCCCACTAGCAGAAAATATCCTTCAACATTCTGGGTTCTGAGAGGAACAGGAAAATGGTTTGAGGACAGCTAAAGCAGTAGTAGTCCATGACGCTGACCTGAGTTCTGCCTTTCTGCAACTATCCTCACTAATGTTCTCAGTCCACGTGTTTCATGGACAAGCAGTTTGTTATTCCAATCTATCCCAAGGACCCAAGGCTTTCCCTGGCCTCAGAACTAGACCCCAAACTGTTTACGGTGGCATTCTTCAGCAAGTCACCTGTGGAGGAAACAAGTCTAAACACAGCTAGACATTGTTCAGCCAGAAAAGAAGAACAGGGAGTGCTCCATCTCCTCACACTGCCCACACCCATCCACACAACTACTCATTCTTGCCTTGCCACAAACATCACTTGGATTCTCCATCTAACTGACACACTTTGGCTCACTCCTGGCCAGTCCTCTGACTCAGCTGCCACTCTTCTGACCTCATTTGGTTGTTTCTCAAAGAATTCCATGTGGCAGATCTTCCATCAGCCCAACTCTGAGATCTGCTTTTCCCTTAGAGTTTATTTTTTCCAGCCCCAGCCCTCATACCACTTATCACTCTTTCCAGTGATTTTTATTCAACCTCAAGTTTTGGGCTAGCCATTTGCCAGTCAGCAAGTGTTTGTTGACAAGTTGGGAGGTCCTGTTAAACCACACTGCTCTACCATGTCCTCAGAATCGCTCCAGTAGTCCTTTCTTTTCCAGTCTTACTGTGTTTCTTTCCCCAGCTCTACTGTGCTGGGCCATCAATTCCATAGCATATTGAGTGTCTCCATTAGTTTTCCTGACGGTGAAACTGGCTTGTCCCACCTGTCTAGAACACCTACCCAGCTAGGAACCTGGTCCTGAGTTACTCTCCTGGGGTTGCCTCTATATGCCTCCCTGGACCCAGCTCTTTGCTGGTTTATAATTCCATTGCTACTGTGCTTTACTCACAAGGAAACAGGATATTGTTAGACTCCAAGATGGCCTCACTCAAGCTACAGCTTATTCATTATGCCACACGACTCTCAGCTAAGTGGCTCTTATGTTATCATGTTATCTGTTCTCTCTCTCTCTCTCTCTCTCTCTCTCTCTCTCTCTCTGTCTGTCTCTCTCTCTCTGTCTCTCTCTCTCTCTCTGTGTGTGTGTGTGTGTGTGTGTGTGTGTGTGTGTGTGTGTGTGTGTGTATGCATGTACCTGCTGACAGCACACTCTTGTTTCAGGTCATACCCAACTACCAGGCTTTGATGAACCCCTGTAAAACACTGAGAAAACAGAAGCTAAAACCCTCTTTCTGTCTAGTGTGTACTAAAAAAAATAAATAAAAATTAAAAATTAAAAAAAAAAAACAAAAAAGTACAAAGTAAACTTTCTTCTTTCTTTCTCTTTATCTCTTTCTCCAGGGGAAGTAATTGTTTACTGTTTTCTTAAAGAAGACTCCAGACAATGTAATGAGCACCTACCTTTAAATTGGCTACCAGCCTTTGAAAGCCAAATAATTATCAGACCAGGGCCTTGGCAAGAAGATGAATTGATAAAAGCTTTTAACACCACTGCAGTTATAGAACCCATTTTCTTTAGGAGAGAAAGAGAGAGAGAGAGAGAGAGAGAGAGAGAGAGAGAGAGAGAGAGAGAGAGAGAGAGAGAATGTAAGAGAAGAAGATTTCCTATACAGAAGGTATACTAACTGCAGGAATGCTGGGACTTTCAAACAAAATAACATAAACTCTTTTCCTTCTGCTTTTTCTCTTTTTTTCCCTCATAAAGGTGATTTATTATCCATGTGGACGAGTAGCTTACAGCCATTGCTTTGCAAGTCCAGTATCATGCCAGCAGAGTCCAAGAGTGACAGAATCACCTGTGTAGCAAAAATGTCATTGTTGTATTCACAACAGACCCTTTTCTAAGCTATGAGAAATGATGGCATGTTGGACCAAATGACTTTTATCAATATCACATCCAAGAATTAAATGTTACATCCAGACTGAAGCAGAAACATTATGTGGCATTTGATGATACCGGTGGTGAATAGCCGCCTTGCATGTCTCATTTCTGTACACATTGGTTTTTCAAACAAGACATAACAGGATCATTAGTTAGTCAAGGTGATCTCATTTGAATCTAGACCCACTGAATACGCAACTTCTACCCCTGCCTGTTAGACTTGGAGACTCACAAGGAATAGGGGATGAGATCTAGGCCACAGACACTTTGAACAGGAAACAAGCAATAACAACAAACCCAAATGAACAAACAAACAAACAAAAAACAGACCTAGAAGCCACCCAGGATAGAATGTTTGAGATATAGCAGTTAAATTTAGCTAAAGGCACCACCTCATACATGAATGTTATAGAGAAAAGGGGGGATAGTTACTCTATCTGTAATGATTCCATAAACTCATGAAAGAAATAAAAATAATATGTCAAGAAAATGTGTAAGGGAAAGAGGAGAAAGAAGATGAAAACAGAGAAAACAAAACAAACAGATGGAGTGGAGAGGAGGAAAGACTGGGGTTTGGCGTCCCTGACAGGAGAGCTGCTGTCACTGGGAAGCTTGGAGTCAGCTATGGCAGGTTTCTGCATCCAGGAAAGGCTGCAAACTTATTTGTGTACCTAGATGGCTGTTGTTTAATAAAGCATAACCTGTTTGCCAACAAGGCAGCTGATCCCTGTTGACATCCTGGAAAGTCAGGAATGTCATTTCTCCTTCCCTGGTAGAAGCAGCCATAGCTACTGTCTTGTCATAGCATGAACAAGAGTTACTGGAGTTCTGATGTCTCTCCCATGCCTCTTCCTCAGGCTTCCTCTTCTGCAAGAGTCTACTTCTGCCATGTTCCTGTGCATTCTGGGTCATTATTCCAGAGACACTTGCTTGTCACTGTACACATTCTCAGAGCTTCTCAGAATGAATGACAGATGGCTGATAGTCGTCCTTTTCTTGGTTTGTTAATCATCAATTTAACTCCGTATTTTAGTTATTTGTGTATTTGTCTTTAACTTTGATTACTTTTAAACATATGTCTAATGCTCTAATATTGGATATGAGTTGTTAACTAAATGGGTGAAATAATATTGAAAAATTCTGTGACCTTATTGAACTTTTCCTTGATAGATTCCTGATTTACTCTAGACCAGTACTGATGTCAGGATTATAGAAGCAATTTGTGGCCCCTGAGAAAACTCTCTCAGGGAGTTTAGCCTCCTCTCTAACTGTGAAGCAATTACCTGTCCTGGCCAGGGACCCCTTCTCTGTCTCTGATTGGCTCTAAAGGACCAGCTTGAAACCTTGTCTCAAACTTTAATCTTCTTCCCTCTCTTATTTTTCTAATTGAAAACTCTTCTACTTCTTTTGGTCAGAACCAGAGTGCCCACCCTGTTCTGTCATTTATGTCCTTTGCAATCCAGGAAATTTAGCTTCAAGTCGTTTTGCTTCTCATTCCCACTTCTTTTTCATTCATCCCACTCCTAGGTTTACCAATTTAAGAATATTCTCTTTCATACCTCCAGGTTGTTTCTTTCCCTTATGCACTCCAAATGCACAGCTAGACAACCAGACTGAAGTCTTAATTGCATCATAAATTATTCTAATTCTCTTATTTAAAGAATCCCCCAGGCTTGTGTTATGTATAAGAGACATATACCCTTATTAACATAATACACTAGACCAGGACCCACTGACTTTTGCAAGCCTAAACCAGTCTCCTCCCCCAAACAACTAGAGAATGAGAAGTGTGTTGGGCTGCTTACATTTCTTGGATTTTCATATATGTAGGTTTGCCTGAAGCTCAGCTGGTGACGACTTCCTTGTATCTTGACAGTTCCCTACTGATGCTTTGCCACAACTCACTTGTGCTGTGTGGTCACTGCTCATTTCACCAGGAATACCTCAAAATCAGAAGTGAGATGTGGAAATGGTTTCTATGACTGTCTCTTAAAGAATCCATGGTAGAACTAACACTACTGGGTAGAAGCCTACAAAATGAGACTCCTGGACATGTTATAGAATTTTACAAAGTAATGTTATCCAAGCCCCTATCCTCATGGTTCTGTAGTCTATTTCCAAGGCATCTTTCCATTACAGAAAGATTAGGAACTATGATCTACAGTGAGACTTCTCACCTTAGTTGCTAAGTAATATTATTTAAGTATTTATTGTATAGTAGATAATATAAATTGTCTTTAATGGATAAAGCACATCTCTATGTTTCAATTTTCTTCTTCGTGGTAGGAGAGAAATGGTAAGATAAATTACTTAACAGACTCCTCGTGTGTATGAAAACACACACAATTTTAAAAGAATAGTTGTAAGTTGAAGATAAAGAGTGAAAGTACCAAGTGGAAGGAGCAGAGCAAATGTAAGAGTTAGGATCGGGGGTTCGCTCTGAGACTGTGTCCCCTGTCGCTTCAGAAGCTACACCCATGAAGTCTCACTAACAGGACTACTCAAATATGAGCTGAGTATAGACAACACGAATTGACATGCCTATGGACAGGGGAAAGCTCATGAGACCTCAACATACACAAAGAACTACAGGCAATGGAGAAAAGTTGGGAGTAGAAGAGGTGGTTTTCTCTGGAGAAGAGTGCACAAAATGGTTATTCAGTGCTAAATGCCCATCCTTGAAAACATGCAAAGAAGTAACATTATAAGCACTGAGCAGGTTATGTATGTGTGTGTGTGTGTGTGTGTGTGTGTGTGTGTGTGTATGTAGGCATACAATAACAATCAATGGGGAAAAATTCAGGAACTCAAAGGAGATCAGGGATGGGTATATGGAATGGCTTGAGGAGAGAAGGAGGAAGGGTGAAATGTTGTAGTTATAATCTCAAGAAATAAAACATATACATATTTTTTAAAGAATAAAAATTGTTTGACAGAGTTCTGCAATAAGTGTCTGGATTTTGAAGGACGTTTTGAAGTTCTGCTTGTGCAGAGGTGGAAATAAACACTCCGGGGAAAGAAGAGGCTTTGAGCAAAGACTTGAATGCATCTGTTGGGGGTTGCCAGTCACCTGTTATGATTGAGACATCAGATAAATGAAGAGAGTGCAGGTGTCTGCTAAGGAGTGTTACCAAAGGCTCAGTGTGTGGCTGTATGAGTATTTCCTATTTTAGCCTGAAATTACAAGAGATGCAGGGAATTTTAGATTAACATATGAAATTTCCATGTCTTCACCTTGAAAGCTATTTTATTTTTGCAATAAAATGAAAATTAGAGTAAATCCAAGCAGACAAGATCATATCATTGAATGGACATTCTGTTGGTTAAGTTTAAAGTATATAAGGTTTGACAAAGGTCAGCACCACATGGGACATCTTGCCCCTATACTGAACAAAAGTTAGGAATGGGTTGAAGAAAAAGGTGTGTGTTTTAAGTATGTTCATCCACAAATAATGACAATGCTGTGCCAAATACAAACAGAAACCAAGATGTCATTCTTGAACACTTTAGAACAATAAATTATGCTAAAAAGACACAAAATTCCTCAGGCAAAAGAACTAAGCTGCTACTTAGTTTCCTAACAGGGAAAGGATAATTTTGAAAGTCCTTAGAGAGAAGAAGGATATGTGAAAAAACTCCAGGGGCTGGAGAGATGGCTCAGTGGTTAACAGCATAGATGTTCTTCCAGAGGTCCCAAGTTCATCCCTCCCCCCCAACACACACACACACTGTAGGGAGCCGACAGAAGGCGGCTATCATCCTTGCAGCCATCTTGAGCCATATACCCTGACAAGAGATTTGATTACAATAGCCTGCAACAGCTGAGCACACTCTGATAACATCTTGCTTTAGATACCCAGGATCTTTCCTTGGGTATGTGAGATTAAAGGTGTGTGACTTAAGGGCATGGCTTAGAGATCAGATTTAGAGACAAGGCCTAAGGGCATGACTTAAAGGCGTGACTTAAGGGCATGGCTTAGAAGTGAGACATATAAAAGGTGAGAGGCAGACAGAAGAAAGCAACAGATTATTAGGCACTCGACAGTACAACTTGGAACTAGGAATTAGGTTAGAGAGTACAACTTGGAGTTAGTTATTTGACATTAGGCACTTGGCACTTGGAAGAAGAAACTTGGAACTTGGAGGCACTAGGGACTAGGAACTAGGGACTAGGAACTCAAGACTTGGGACTTGGAGAGAAGAAGAGAGACTGAAGAATAAACGGGATTGAATCACACTCTGTCTGGTCTCCTCGAGTCCATCCTCACTCTCTCTCTTGCTGAACCCCGACCCGCAGACTGGAGCTGCTTGGAGCAGTGCGGGCTAACAAGTTAGTCCCCAAGGCTTTTGGCAGTGAGGGTTCAAACACTGACAGATCGGCCCGAGACATTTTGGCCCCCAAGTGTGAGGCAGCTCGGGCGAAACAACACACAAAGCAGCTTTAAACATGTTGGAAGTTGGTTCTAATGCGCTATCTTAATTTGGCTCCTAAAAGCTGCACCTCCAAATGCTGAGGGCCCCCACCCCTAGCTCTTTTGATTGATAATAAAGAATTGCTATACAGCCAATGACTGAGGGAGACGGAGGCGGGACATTTAGATTGTACTGGCAAAGGACTGAGGGGGAGAAGATGAGGAGAATTACCAGGATGGGGGGAGCAGAGAGAACTGCCAACATGTAAGAATCTGGGAAAGTGGCTCTAGGAACCACTCCCCCAATTATGTCTGGGGTAGCAGAGATGAAATATAAAATTTAAAAATGTTAACTTAGGAATACCAAAGGGGAGTGTGTGCTAGCTGCGGAGAGGTTTAGGGGTGCTCAGTCATTGAGCTAGTGAAGGCATATCAAAGTTAAGGGGCATGTGTGTTTCTTTCATTCATGAATCCAGAATTCTTGGGCTGGTGCAACACGTGTTAGACCTGGTGGGAGCCAAAGCAGATTAACTGTTTACTGCTACACAAACCATCTGTCACTCTAGCTTCAAAGCATGCTATGTCCTCTTTTAGCTTCAGCAGACACCAGCAACTCAAATGGTGTACAGGCATACAAGGCAGACATAATGCCCATACACAAACAAAAATAATGTTTTAAATATTTATGTATTTTATTCTTTGTGTATAAGTGTACATATGTATATAGTTTGGGGGTTGGCCACCTGATTGCCTTTAGTGGACTCTTTCCAGTGAAAATAATTTCTCACTCAGAGCATTCTTTAGTTACCTACAGTTCAATGTTCTCTTAATTTTCACTTGCCTGATGGCTAAAGATGTTGAACCTTTTTCATATATTCACTGGCTATTTTACTTCTTATTTTGAGAATTGCCTGTTCTTTGCATTGGCCTATTAATTGATTGGATTATTTGCTTCAACAGGTTAAATGTGTTCTTTTGCTAGCCATAGATGAGGATCAAGGCTAGGAAACAACATTGGTGCAATTTTATTATTTAATCTCGGGCTCTGTTAATAACTTATCAACTACAGCTATAATATCATCTGAAGACTGTGGATCCTGTGCAGATTATTGGGTAGTATAGGGGATAGGATTTACTGAAGGAATGGGCATAAACTTGAGGGAGAAACAAGAATTCAGCAATTGCTGCCAGGTCTTGAGTAAAGCATTTGGAAATGGACTCAATGTTATTCTAGAGAGTACTATATATATAATACATATAAGTAATATTGCACTGACTGTATGGGGTATATAGGTGTGTGTGTGTGTGTGTGTGTGTGTGTGTGTGTGTGTGTGTATGGGTATGTATGTGTGTATGTGCACACATGTGTCCATGTGTGGGGGCGAGTGAGTGATTGCATGCACGAATATGTGTCAACAACCAAATTAGGTCATGGATTTGAGAGAACAAAGGGTGTGCATCCAAGAGGTTGGAGGAAGGAAAGCAAAGAGGCAAATGATGTAATTATATTTTCATTTGAAAGAGTGGAAACATTTAAAACAGAAACAAGTATGCACATACACACAGAACACTGACATTCTACCTTACTCTGGTTAGATCGATCACTTAAATGTAATAAGCTCTAAAAATGCTGAAGATGATGTTGAAAAAGCAGGACAATTATACAGTCCTGGCGAGAATGCAAATTAGTACAGTCACTATGGAATCAGTAAAGATTAAAATTCCTCAAAAAACTAAGTCAGGTGGAGGTAGTGCATGACTTCAATACTAGCAATCTGGAGCTAGAGGCAGGCTAATCTCTTGGAGTTTGAGGCCAGCCTGGTCTAAAGAGGGGGTTCCAGAACAGCCAAGGCTACACAGAGAAACCCTGTCTTGGTAAAAAAACAAAAAATAAAAGAACAAAACAAAACAAAAAACCCTAAACCTAAAATTAAAATGAGAACAGCCATATATTCAAGCTCACTGTTCCCGACTGCACAGCAGAAGTCGGAAACTACACAAATATGAGCATAGCCAAGGTTACTGCAGTCTCCACAATAACCGAGACACGGGAACAGCCTACAGTGAAACTGAAGACAATGTGGTATGAATATTTGGAGAATTGTTTTCTTCAGCCATAAAGAAGAATGAATTCCTGTCATTTGGAATGAATGGAATTCAAGTCATCAAGTTAATTGAAGTAAACTAGACTCAAAAGACAAATCTGTTTTCTTTTCTTTCTTTTTTTTTTTGCAAAATCTAGCTTTAAACACACACATGTAACATGTACATGCACACATGCACATACATGCATATACACACAAATGCATATACATATGTACACACATGCGCATACAACATGAGAGTGAAAGAGGACTCTTTGGACAAAGGGAAGAACCAGCAGGAAGCAGGAGGACATGTGAGAGGGTGAAGGGGGTGGATACCAGCAAGTGTGTAGTATACATGTAAGTAAACGTCATAATAAAACCCATTATTTTTTAAAATTATGCTAATAATGAAAAACATGCCAACAATAAAGACCCAATCCTCCCAGCTAATCTTTAAATTAATTCAAAACGTGGAGCATGCTTATATTGTAAAAATGTGAAAAAACAGTGTAGTAAATTGCAATAGAGGAATCTGGGCAAAGCAAATATTGGAGTTCTTTACATCATATGTATAAGATTTCTGTAAATGGACAGTAAAGAATTACTTATAAATAAATGCTTTTTAAATTAAGCAAAATCCATCTTGGGTGGGAACGTTTTCAGCTCTTACACTGTGATGACTGACAAGTTAAAATTCATCTCTTAACTGACTCTTCACAACAAACTCTTGAGTTCTTTCCTCTTCACTGCCTCTTCTATTGTCTGTCCTCAGCTCAACAACCAGTTATCTGCTAAGAGGAAGTGAGATCACTCCTCCCACAATTCTCTAGTGGTCTCTCACCTTACTCAGAATCACACCAAAACTTAGAAGTGTTCTGCATTGTCCTGTGAGGAATCCTGGCTAGCTATGCCTTTAATCTCATCTTCAATCTCTTCCCTCATTAATATATGACAACTGAACATGACCACAGATAGGCCTCTGCCTCGGGGCTCTTATACATATATAAAGACCTTTCTTGGGATTGTTCTCCAGATAGCTGTTGAGCTTGCTAGCTTGTTTCATGCTCTGGCCACAGTCCTTACTCAGAGATCTCCTCCTACTCTTCTGTTGGAAATGATGATGTCATCCACACCCACTGTCCTTCAGAGGTTATTCGTCTCCGCAGCATGTACTAACACTGACGCTTTACACACATAATTGTCTGTTCATGCCATTGCTTTATTTTTCTGTGTAGGTAGGTATCTTGTTTGTTTACCCATTTGCCTTATTGCTCACTATACTAAAATTTAAAATTTAAAGACAAGAAAAAAAACTGCTTTGTTCCCATTTTAACCTCCAGAATTTGGATTGGGGCTTTGTGAGTATTATCTTCTTGATATATAAATATTTAATGAATAAAACTGGGCATCCTATAAATTCTAGTGAAGCACGAAATCACCACGTAATCAATAAAACATGCTGCATACAAACCACTAGAAGAAAAAAGATGATCAAAGGCAGGAAGGGCAATAACAAACAGACAACCAGCAAGCAAACACCATACAATAATAATAAGTCAACAATCCTACCTAAGAATTGTGGCATGTCTATTATCCAGGCACTTGAGAAACTGACACAGCCAGGGTTTGGAGTCAGCCTGGGCTACGTGACTCTGTCTCAAAATACAACCAAAAACTTAATGAGCCAAAAATCCTGATCAGTATAAATGATGTGGGGTTTGGTTGTTTTGAGTTTTTATTAAAGAAGTATTATTCCTTCGAATGTGTAATATAGAAAAAAATAACTGAATTGTAAAAAGATAAATCATATAGTTGGTGAATCATCTCACACAGCCATTACTTTTAAAAAGACAGAGGGGTTGAAGCCCTGTGCAGGGTGTCTAGTCTCACTGTAACTTGTTACGCCGTGTTGGGTTGATATCCCTGGGGGCTGCTCTTTTCTGAAGAGTAACAGAGGAGGAATGGATGGGAGGCGGGGGTTGGGAGGAGTGGTTAAGGAGAAATTGCAGTCGCAGTCTGGATGTATTATATGAGGAAAGAATACAATTTAAAAAATAAACTTCAAACCGAACTAGGGATATTGTACCTAGCCTGAGCTTTGGCGGTGAGAAAGGAGGGAAGGATTGAAAAGATAGTGAGAGCTAATTAATGCAGGGGTGGAGCTTATGCTTAACATAGAAAGGCCTGAGTCCCAGAAGCAGACCTGAACAGAGCTGTGGTGAAGCAGGTGGCTCCCCCTGGTGTGTGGCTGCCAGGGACTTGATGACACAGTTGTCTTCTTAAAGCTCTCATTACTGTGAAGGCTGTAACAGAGGGCCCTGGGAACTTGTCCCAATCCTTCTCATCTTCACTCTCATTCCTCTCTGCTCTTGCTTCATCCCTGGATTCTCTTCCTGCTGTATCCTTGCATTCGGTCCTTGACCAGTCCACTGCAGGGATTCAGCCCTACCCAATCTCTTTCTGCACAGCGCTTCTAAGTCCTCCTTCCCTTCAGCTTGTCTTTCTCCACTCGGCTGCTACCATACTGCTTCTCCAGGGCAGGAAGAAAACACGCACAACAGGCCAGAGGACAAAGAACACAGAACTACAGTCTTTTGTGAAACTGAAGATCTTCGTGTTGAGAGACTGGATTAAATTGCTGAAGGCACTGAAACCCACACAGGGACCTTCAGAAGAGAGCCGGCCACTCACTGGCTAACCTCGGATCTCTGTCCTGTTACAGAGGCAAAGTCCCCATGGTGGTGGCAGTGTCCTGTCATAAGCCCGCTCAACCTATAGCCCACTAATTAGGAGCATGAGAGGTTCTGGAGCCCAGATGGAAGGCACGAAAACAGCTTCTGAAAGGGGGAGGGGTCAATTCTCCACCATTGTCCAGCCAAGAAATCACATCCAGATTCCAATATTAGTTGGAATGAAATGAAAGCAGACATTTTAATCGCTCTTAGAAAATCAACAGGGGGGGGGGAAAGCATACTGAGAAGAACTCTGGGTGACAGAAGGCACAGTAAAGACTGCCGTACCCTACCGAAAAAAAAAAAAAAACAAAAACAAAAACGCAGCACTACCTTAAAAATACCAAGAATAGGTAAACTGCAACAACAGATCAATCGAGAGAAACCCATTTGAGGAAATCACATACGGAAGTAGCATTTATAAACCACCCCTTCCCACACACTGTTTTTATATTTTCACTCTCTGGTGGTCATTTTTCTCTGCATCCTGGAAATAATCACCTGGCCCTTCAAAATCAATGGCTATAAAAAGAAATCTCCTCTTGAACAGCTTCCAGTGAAATGAAACCTGGAGTCTCCATAAACAAAAAACCACTCTAGTGCAAAAACTAAACAACAGAAACAACAGAAAAATGTGAAAGGGGAATGGAGACGTGGTGGGGGAGAGGAGGACAGGAGTGGATGGAACATGGGTATACATAATGGTAGGAGATGAATGTAACCAGAATGAATTACATACATGTATAAAATAGTTAAACAATAAATTAATTTTTTCCACTGCAGGCAGAGAAAGAAATTCTGGTTCAAACTCATGCTTCTGCTACTTGAGAGGTTAAATGTCCTTTTTCTTTGTTTCTTTCTTTTTTTAAACCAGTGTGAAGACACCTTCTGGTTACCTAGAAGGGAAGTGGAAGTGAGGTGAAGCTTCCTGAGTTTCAATGCTGTGGGCTTTGTGTTTGTACAGAAGAAGAGCCACACTGGCCTCCCCTGCCTCTCCTCAAGCAGGAAGAGCAGCCAGACAGTCTTCCCCTTCCCTGGGAGGACTTTTCCCCTTCCCTGGGAGGATTCTGCACAGAGACTCAGGTCTCCTTATTGAGACACCTTATTAAGATGCCGTGTGCATTTTGATCTTCTCCCCTCTGCCCCGCCCTGTCCTTTGCTTCAAAGAAATTTTCTACCCAGGGATTGTGATTTGCTCTTAAAAAATAAGCCTGTGAAGTGATATGCCCCAAACTCCTGAGGGTGCAGCGCTGTCTAGCCCTCTTGCTGCTCTTACTGCTGAGTTCTTCTAATACCACAGAGGAGCAGAATGCCAGGCAAGGATGCTTATGTAAACAGGTAAGGGAGGGGAGGTCAGACCTACAGCAAGACCCAGTCACGTCCTCTTCTTTATGACTCACTTTCCAAGGTTTAAACCTACTATTAAAAAAAATGATTTTAATTGCCTGCATTTCTGTGCCATGAAATCTCTTGTCACCCTCTTCCCTCATAGGATGTGATTAGTCAGTCTCTTGATTTAGTGTGCCCATGTCTTTGTTCAGTGTGTCCTTGCCATGATATGACCCTCCTTTCACTCACCAAGAATCCACTGTTGAAGTGTCATGGTGTTTATGTTTTCCTCATAACCTTTGTTTTACTTAATAACTGGCACAAAGCACTAGCTGGCAATCGCAGAAAGCCAATGAGAAGCTGTAATGTGTTTTCTTTGATTGAAAAAAAAAAAAAAAAGGACAATTATTGACCTAAAGATAGGAAAGATATTATAGAAGGTTGCTAAAAATCAGTGATAAGAAAGGGTTTTGTATCTAAGACCTTGAGAAGCGAAGAAGTATGCTCATTTGGGGGCCATATTCAAAATGTAGAAGTTATAGCCACAGAGCATAAAGTGCTAGGCTTTGAAGGAAAAGCTACCTGCAGATTCGGCTACACAGTGGGGTCACAGAGCGCATTCAAGGATTCGATGAGCTGGTACAGTCAGAGATGCTGGTGACCTGAAGCACCAAGACATCATAAAGCAAGAGCCAGAAATGAGTAAAGAACACTACCTGCATGAGCTCATTCCCAGCCCCGACTCTAGTCTCACATATAGCATTGGAGTAGACTCTCTTTCACTCTTCACCACCACGTAACCCATCATCTGCCCTGATGCCAGCTTCACATCCTCCTGACAACTGACAGGGTTTCTTTTTAATTGTTGTTGCTGTTGCTCTCCTCTCCTCTCCTCTCCTCTCCTCTCCTCTCCTCTCCTCTCCTCTCCTCTCCTCTCCTCTCCTCTCCTCTCCTCTCCTCTCCTCTCCTCTCCTCTCCTCTCCTCTCCTCCTTCCCCTTTCCCTTCCCCTTCCTTTCCCTTCCCTTTTTCCTTTCCTTTCCTTTCCTTTCCTTTCCTTTCCTTTCCTTTCCTTTCCTTTCCTTTCCTTTCCTTTTCTCTCCTCAGAGTTTTGTCTTTTAATCTTATTGTAAGAAAAACAACTAAAAGAAACTAAGGAAATTTTCATTTAGCAGATGTCTTAAACACTTCAGTCTTTTTCTTAATATCTTTTATGCATCTGTGTTATCTATGACCTATTGTACTTTAGTTTCCAAAGCATTGTATCAAAGATGCCGAGCCTTGAGGTGTCCACACCTTTAAATGATGGCACAGTGCTTCATAGAGTCACTGCCTCCAGGGTTGCTTAGCCAAGTGCTCAATGGTGGCATGTGTCTAATGGTTATCATAAAAAAAAAATCATTTTGTGAATTAAGTTTTGTTCATGTTTTACAACATTTCTAGATGACGTTTCATTAGCCATATGTTAAGGAAATATTTGTGAATATAGATTTATAGAACCAAACTGATTTACTTTGAAACATACTAAATATGACTAGAAGTCAGAAATTTATTCCTACTTTTCTAATGCAAGCCTTTCCTAGTGAGGCAACTCAAAGTTTCACCTTTACTAGCTATTCTTGTGGGTTTGTTTTTTAAATACACAAGATGAAGCTTTGAGAAATATTGTCATCACCCCATGAGCCATACACTAACTTGCAGTTCTTCGTGAGCTAATCTGTCTGTAAGGGAACTCTCCTGCAGTGGTTCTGCAGGCTCCTCTGTTTCTTTAATTCCCCTTCTTCCCCAAGCAGAGCCCTGGAGAAATCACTGATTTCCATCTTGATAACGAATATAATCTGCCAAGTAGTTCAGCTACCATTATGGCATCAAAGCCAGAGAGTGTCAACAGCAGCAGGAGACAGCAGAAATTCGGCACCGAGGAATATGTGGATGGGCCAGTTTTTTTTTTTTTTTTTTGGATGGTTTAATCAGATCAATGTTGAATTTTAGCTTTTGCTTTACAGCACTTATTTTATGTTCTGCCAGTAAAACTTGAATTTTAAAATAAAATTTGAAAATGTGAAGCCTATTTATTAAGAAAATGGGTATTTCTTTTGGAGAATAGGTTAACATCTATGGCTGGAAAGTACAGTAATTCTAAAGTGATCTTGATCTGCCAGGGCTCCACTCAAATCAGTCATCCACAATCTAGAGTGTCTGTGAACTATACTCACATTTCATCTTCAGTTCTAGGTACTTCTGGGTTCCTTCTTTCTCACCAATACTGAGTATGTTTGCTCTGATTGGTGCTATTTAGGGTTCTAAGTTGTGAGTCCCTCTCCCAATCCTGGCACTAAATAAAGATAAATAAATAAATATGTATATATATATGTTATAATGATCCCAAAGATTCTAGAATATGGATACCTTTTATACAGGTGTTGAAAGAAGAGGTGTAAGGTCATGGAAATTAGCAGGTCTCTTTCATTCCCTCAGCTAACTAGCAACACTGATTTGTCTCTCAGCACCATATCGTAGGAGACAAGATCAGAGACCTCCTCTACACCATCATGTTCCCCTGGGCTGGGAATTCTAGAGAACCAGCTAATTCTTGGCTTTTCTCAGCACTGCTTCTATCTCTGTGACAAGTTGCTAGGATACTTGGAGGCAATTCATTTGCATACTAAACAGAAGACCTAGAGAAATCATTTAAATGGGCCTACTCAATGTTCTCCAAGATCGATACATCCTGGAAAAAGAAGTTTATTGTGTTGTAATGCCAGGGAGGCAACATTGTATTCAAAACTTAATTACCAAAACTTAATTTATTCCTGAAAGAATCCCAAGCTCTTCTAAAAAAAAAAATTAAACTCTTCGGAACCTTATATCTTTCACCTTTGAAATGGATAATCACACTTAGAATTTCTTAGGGAATGTTCATATTCTTTGCCCCAGATGACTGAACCCAAGGCATAGAACATTGAGCCATCAAAGGGCACCTGGTGTGGCATCATTAAGTGCTTACTGTCTTGTCTCCAGCAATTCCCATAAAAAGAGCCAGTTGTGGTCCTCTTCTCAAAGGTCTCACAGTGCCAAGCTTGAGTCATACCATGCCTTTCCTCTGACTGTTTTCTGCATAGTTCCAGGTTCTTCGCCCAGCTCCTTCTGCTGCCCAAGCCTTCCTAAAGTGCATTCACCTCTCCTCACTCCACACTCTCTTCTCATACTGCAGAGCTGTAGTGATAGTTAGAGGTACCTCAATGAATAATGATCTCCACTAGAACAGCCTCCCCTCAGATTCTTGTTCTAAACAGGCTCTGCTGTTCCTCAGGAATGCGGATGCATCTTCTTCACCTCATGCTGGATTCCATTCTTCCTGTATCTTTGACTTAGACCTAAAGAGCTTCTGTAACATTTGAAATATACCTTTCGCTTTAACCTCTCAACTCATTCCCAATTTTTTTTCACGATCTCATTCTACATGTGGTAGAAAATTTTTCTCACAAGAGTCCACCTGAATGAAGGAAGTTGTGGTGCAAATTGCCTCACTGTCTCGTCGAATCTTCAGGTACTTTATCTGACTTGCTTCCAGCTACCCCTGTGCTATGCACTCTCACGCAACATGGCTGCAGTGACCTCTGACTTCTATAAGATTGAACAATTATTCCCTTCCTGGAAAATTGATGCACGATTCACAGATGTTGCAGAAAAAGATGGCTACTGATATTGTGAGGAAGGAATGTGGCTGCTAGAAGTTTTTAGGTCGTCTCTGCAAGAAGCTAAACCTATTTTTCTACTGTGAAACAGGGTGAGATTTGTGTTAAAGTTAGGGTTATTTTTTTAAAGTACCAGTGCTGGAGGAAGGAAGAAGAAAGACAGCCATCCAAACCTCAACTGAGATTTTCTTGGCAAATTTGTGCACAGAAAATTCATTGCTGAGTGAAAGACCTATATGACAAAAACTTCAAGGATTTGAAGAAATGAACTGAAGAAATATCAGAAGTCAGAAAGATCACCAGTGCTCATAGATCTATAGGATTAACCTAGTAAAAATGGCCATTGTATCAGAAGCAATCTAGAGATTCAGCACAATCTCCATCAAAACACAATTCTCTACAGACCTTTAAAGGACTAACTCAACTTCATATGGATAAACAAAAAGTGCAGAACAGCTAACACAAACCTGTCCAATAAAAGAACTTCTGGAGCTATCACCATTCCTGATTTCAGGCTGTACTACTAAACCAAAGTAATAAAAACCACATGGTATTGGCATAAAACAGACATATTGATCAATGGAATTGAATTAAAGACACAGACATAAATCCAAACATCCATGGACACCTGATTTTTTTTTTATAAATAAATCTGAAATACAAAAAGCAAAAAAAAAAAAAAAAAAAAAGAAAACAAAAAAAAAAAAAAAAAAAATCTTCAACAAATGGTACTGGTCTAACTGGATGTTTGCAGATAGAAAAGATGGATCTATATCACCCTGAAAAGCAGTCAAGTCCAAGTGGATGAAAGACCTCAACATATGATCAGACACACTGAACCTAATAGAAGAGAAAATGGGCAACTGCCCTGAATACACTGGCATAGGAAACAACTTCCTGAACAGAAAGGGAAATAGAATAGAGCAGATGAACTGGGGGTGGTAGTGATGGGAATAGGAAGGACCACACGCAGAGAAAGGGATGGAGGAAGAGAGTGTGGGAAGAAACAACTGAAATCAGAAGGCATTTGGGGGCCAGTGTGGAAACTAACTGCAGTGGAAACTCCCTGGAATCTACAAGAGTGACTCTAGTCAGGACGCCTAAGAAGACGTGGATCCTGAACAAGCCATCTTCAGTAACCAGGCAAGGCTTTCAGCAATGAGACTAAGACACCAACCCAGCCATAAAACTTTCAACCTATAATCTGTCCTGCTGGCAATATGTGCTAGGAGTAGTGACTTGGAACTTGTAGGAATTAAACACCAATGATTGATCTAATATGTGGCCCATACTACCAGAGGGAGTCCATGCCCAACACTCCCTGGATAAACAGGAACAGAAGACTAGATAACCTAGAGACTTAGAATCAAACCAACATGGTTGACAAGAATAAAAAATTTTAAAAAAACATTAATGGTATGATTCCTAATGATGTTCTAATTTATTTATGGATCAGTGCCTGGTCTAATTGTCCAATTGTCATCAAATAAGCTGATGGAAGTGAAGACCCGCAGCCAAACATTTGGTGGAGAGAGAGATCCTAGGTTGGAGGTTTCTATCAGGTCCCTCTCCTCACAGCTCAGGGAACCTAACCAGATAGGGAGGAATTACAGGAGTCAGAGGAGTGGAGAACATGAGGAGAATATGATTGTCCTACTGGGTTGCCTTGCCCAGCCTTGATGTTAAGGTTTTTGCCTGGTTTGATTGTATCTTCTTGTGCTGTGTACAGTTAATGTCTCTGAGAAGCCTGCTCTTTTCTAGGGATATATGAGGGAGTGTACCTGGAGAAGAAGGGAGGTGGGAGAAAGGCACTTGGAGGAACAGAGATAAAGGAAGCTATAGTCGAGACATATTGAATAAGAGAAGAATACATACGGAGTAAAAGAGAAAAAGAAAACGCATTGCTAGACTGGCAGCCGACAAGATGGTCAATCCTGAGTTCTACATGTTAACAAAGATCTGGGTTTTTACAGTTCTATTTTGGTCCATTTCTTAGTCCACACTGGGTGCCTACTTAAAATCAAATAACATAACTATTTTATGATTGCACTAGTTACCAAGCAACCAACAACCTCTACCCCACTTCTGCTTCTGAGACAAATGAACTGCCCAGATCTCTGTGGACATTTCAAAAAAAAATAAATTAGCTATACTTTATATCATCATCTTTTCAGATTACAGACGAAAATCAAGATCAACCAATGAAACATGTAAACAAGAAATCTATTCTTTAGGCCTCCAAACAGCCCCTCCCAATAAACTGATGGCTGGCAGAGAGTTGGTCCCTGGATTTGTTTTAAATAGGCTGCTTGGTCACCAATGTTATTCCCAGTCAATTAAACTTATCTTGAGCTGCTGTTTTATAGTCTTCATATAACTAAATATACTGTTCAACTGAAAATGTTTTTTTTTTATTTCGCCATATATTGATTGGCCGTTTTCCTTGCTAGATTAGAATCTCCATTTGTACAACTATCATGGCATATGATGCTGGATATACTGAAAAGGCTACATACTTTTGTGAGCTATTTGCTTAGTTTATGGTTTATTCTTACCACCTTTACTATTGCTTTGCTTTTGAATGATGCAAACTTTTCATATAACTTATTTACTTCAGCCTAGAGATGAAATACGAATACTTTGCCAGATGTTGAGACCAGAGTATCAGTTACCTGCTATATTTATTGTAATTCTCTTTCCAAACAATATGAAAACTTGCATTTAATTTAAAATGCACCTGTTTACCCAAGAGATGTGTAAAGATTGCTGTGATGGTTAACACTGGCAACCTGACAATATCTAGGATCACATAAAAGACAAGTCCTCCGGGCATGCCTGGGGGGAAGTGTCTAGATTAGGCTAGCTGAGATGATGGAAAGACGACAGCACTTGGATGGCACCATCCTATGGTCTGGGACTCTAGATGAGAGCGACAGTAGAAAGCAGGCTGAGTACTCATGTCCCTTGCTCTGTTTCCTGATTGTGGACAAAATGTCATAGGTTGCTTCATGGTCTCTGCCAAGCCTTCCCTTTTATGGCAGAAAGCCCGAAACTGTGAATCCTAATACAGCCTTCCTTCTCAAGGTTATGTCTTCTCTCTTTGTTTACCTTTGTGGAGTATTTTGTCCTAGTCCCAGTTAAAGTAATTAATTGCATGCTAATAAACTAAGAATTCAAGGTAAAATGCAGCCAAATTCCTCAAGCAATTCCACAAAGAAGACAGATGGTGTGAGGGGAAATGGAGATAACAGAAGACTGTGCCATAAGAACATAGGTGAGAAGCTAAGCTCAATGGGAAGAGACTAGTACAATCGAACTGTGCTTAAACAGAGTAGAGGAACAGAAAGGATCGGGCAAACAGAAAACAAACAAGTGAGAAAAAGAATGTGAACAAGTGTCAGGACGTGGAACAGGATTAGCCACAAAGGACAAATGCCAGCCCTGGAACGTTTGCTTATGGTCAGATGTTCTTCTCTGTGCTGATCTGAAAAACAACAGGCAGCAAACTCAATCTCTGTAGACTTCAACAACCTGGCTTCAGGTTTTCAGAGATGTCTCCAACAGCCCTAACTGCCAGTAAGAAGTAGGGTCAGCTCTCTTTTTAGTTCAGTTTAGGTCTCTACAGTTTTGAGTAAAAGGAAACAGAGTTTTCTCTCCTGTGCATTTGACATGAGCTTTTTTTTTCCTAACGATCACTGTTCTATATCTTCTAGGCTTCAGCCCTACTAGAGCATGAATAAGCAATTACATGCATTTAAACCTTAACTCAAATATTCATAACGAATAGGAGGACTATCTGACATCAGATGTGTCCTTGGTTTTGGACACAGCTTCTATTTTAAAATATGGTTTCTATGACGAAAAATTGAAACACACTGGCTAGGGAGCCTCTCATGTACTGTACATAGAGTTGGTTTCTCCTCAGTACTATAGGAGCCTTGGGTCTCCACATCAGTAACTTTAGGGAATAAAGTTCTCTCCTCCGTCACTGGAAATAAAGAATTTGGGTTAAAAACTTAATTGAACATTCACCCATCATCTGTCCTCTATTAAAACAAAACAGAAATAAGTGTATGCATAGAAACTTCACTTTGAAATAGAAACTTCTGAGATAAAACCATATATACTGAGGATTCTTTGCAATGTACCGGCTTCCTGAGCAAACAAAGCCAATGAACCCAAGGATACAGAAGTTACCATTGTCAGCCAATGAGAAATGATACTGTTGTCTACACATTCCCTGACTTTCTCTTCTCTCTCTCTCTCTCTCTCTCTCTCTCTCTCTCTCTCTCTCTCTCTCTCTCTGCCCCCCCCCCCCAGGAAGAAGTAAACCTGAATAAAATAGTGAAGTAGGGGTGATATTTTTACCCTCAGAGCACTGTATTTTCTACCGAAGCCTTGGGCATTACTTAGTCATCTAATCTCTTTGTTCCTCTTGTTGCCTAACAAGGTTTATTCTTTTCTGTGTCTCATTTCTGTAAACAACTTATCACACAGGGCTGAGCACATTTCTAGCTTCTTATGTACTGTTTCTTTGGTTCTCATCCATTATTCCTCCCAGAAAGTAACGACCCTATATAACAACAAAATCGCATTTACTCTATTACATCATTTCACGTTTGGAGTAGAGTTGCAACTGCCATCTCTCTCCACAATAAAGTAGATATACCCAGGTAGGGCAGACATTGTAATTCCTTTCTGTTTCCATCACAATTCTTAGCAGGTCTGCAGTCTAGTTGTTTCACTGAGGAAGTACAGTGTGAACAGTCCTCTTGTGTCTCTCTCCCCAAACTCCATCTCTGCCTCTTCCAATTCTATTTTTATTCCAAGATCCATGCCATTGGAAGAAAATGACTTCATATCTCAGCGCTTAGAGTAGGTTCTTAACATGTTCTAAGATAAATTGAACAATGAACCTTCAATCCCACCTCATCCTGAACAGCAGCTCATTATAAACATATGACCTAAGAGGACCAATCAGGATAAGTTTCATGACTCCTCAGGTTGCTAGACAATGGCAAACTCCTGTTTTAAATAGTGGAATGTGTTTGTCCAAGGACTAGTGATGCTGTAGTCATACCATTGCCTTAGTAAGGGGCTTCATGTGAGGCTACCCCTCATCTCAGGGTATTAATGCCTCCTGGTATCTACTATAACAACTGTGTTTTAATGTGAAATAAAACAGGATGGAAAATCCCCTACTAAGATTTGAAACTGTCAAAATCTATTTACAACATAAAAGAAGGTGAAATCAGCTTCTGCTCTGATAACATCAATAAAGTTGCTGTGATGTCTTCATCTGTAATGTGGTACATAGCATAAAATACCAGCACAGCTGGGCAGTCACTCCACACACTAACACATGTCCTTTTTTTATCCCCCACATCTAGATGCCTTTGCCTTAAAAAAAAAAACTTATAGTAATACATTTTTTAATTCAGAATAAATATCTTCCAGCTTTAATGAGGATAAAACTAACACAAATGAGGGCTCCCTGGGTACTCTGTAATGCCCAATGCTTGAGACAGAGATTAATGAGAAGCCATTGCGAAAATCATGAGCTTACATCCAGTTTCTGCACCCTGAAGCAACACAGCATGGTGTAATGGGACTTGCTACACAAGGGGCAGATGAAAACAGCACTTAGCAAAAAAAAAAAAAAAAAGTTTCATTTCTTGGATCATGTCTTTAAAACAAAAAGTTTCCTTTGAAAACTGAGAGTAATACAGACTTCCTTCAAGGTTTCTTTAATAATTATTAGTTAAACTGAATGCTGTTAAGGTTACTCGTTAACTTTCTTTCAACTTGTGCAAGGTCTGGGAAGATGGATCAACCATTAATGTATTTGTCACACAAGCCTGAGGGTCCAAGTTTAAATCCTCAGAAATCAGCATAAGTGTCAACAAGCTCTGGGTTTGATTGAGGACCCTGCCTCAGTGATTATGATGGATTGCAGATGATTCCCAGTATCAACCTCTGGCTTCCACGTGTACATAAACCCTACAAACATTCAGAAACATGCATATACTCACAGTCATACAATACACAAACATGAAAATGGGAGAAAAGACAAAAATTTTTATGTAACTGGCAATTAGTTACCAAGATAAATTATCTAAAATTCTGCTCTAAACTAACACTCTGAAACCTGTGAGTGTGGTAATTTGAATAGGTATGCCCCACTATACCTATTTTGAGTGCTTGACCCATAGTGAGGTGCAGTATTAGGAGATGTGGCTTTGTTTGAGGAAGTATGTCACTGTGGGAGCCAGCTATGAAGTCTCTCATATGCTAAGGCTATGCCCAGTGTGGAACTCAGCCTCCTTTTGCTACCTGTGGATAAAGATGTAGAACTCTCATGTCCTCCAGAACCATGTCTGCCTGCATGTCTCCATGCTTCCTGACCTAATGATAATGTACTGAGCTTCTGAATCCATTAGCCAGTCCCAATTAAATGTTTTACTTTGAAGGAGTTGCCTTGGTCATGGTGTCTCTTCACAACAATGAAACCCAAACTAAGACAATGGGCTACATAGTAATTGTCCTCTCCTGGTTTATTTTTATGGTGTCAGACTGTGAAAATACCCACACTTATAATTTTAAAATTCTGAAATCTTAGAGGAAAATGCAGTCCTTGGAGTCCATGTTAATTGACTAGTTCTACGAGTAAAATTGTGGAGTATCACACTACCAATTACCATGATTATATTGTTCAGCTGTATGTCTGGGTGCTAATTACCATCTACTACAAAAAAGAAGCTTTTCTGATGAGGGCTGAACAATGTACTGCTCTATACGTACAACAGTATGCCATCAGGGCTATTGTACTGCTATGTTAATTCAGCAGAATAATAGTAGTAGGTTTTGTCTTAGGGCCCATGGTTTATCTAGTCTCAGGTTCTTGGTTTTATTAACAATATCAGGTATGAGTGCTATCTAAAAGGGAGGGTTTTAAATCTAATAAAAAAAATCTTTGGTTAATTCCCTAATATTTGTGCCATTTTATATCAATTGCCATGATGAGATACAATAATTTAAATGATATAGTAGGAAAATATAATGAGCTTATGTCCCAGCCTTGGGATTTAATGACCTTGTAAAAGTTTCTTTGCTTCAAACTATTACACCTTTCAACTTTCTAGAGAATAATGATACAAGCCGTTATATGCCTATACTTTCACAAGACTGGGAAACAGGATCTCACTCACCCTTGCCCCTAAATTATCAGCATAAAATCCATTCTACTCTTTATCTTAGAAAATCTAAAGGCCAACGTGTATATTTCAGGGGGTGGGGTAATCACTTAAACAGAAGGAAGAAGAAGAAGAAGAAGAGGAAGAAGAGGAAGAGGAGGAGGAGGAGGAGGAGGAGGAGGAGGAGGAGGAAGAATTAGAATTGACTTTTCAAAATTAGCATCCTGCCCATATTTAAATTCTGATATCAGTTGCTCTAGCAGTACAATTTAATATAAAGGATCATTCCATCAATAGCATGATATTGTTGTGAATCACACAGGTGACAACACAGAGATGTAGAAACTCTGTTTAGACCCTTGCATAGAGAGATTCTTAATAACTACTAGCTAAAATTAGAATATCCTAAGAGATGGCTTCATTCATGTGATATGTGACTGACCAGCATTTTTTAAAGTGAAATGGAAGCTTCTAAGTAACCATGTGGAAGACAGGGTGTAGTTCAGGTCATTGCACGATTGCTGATACAAAGTCTTAGATGTTTACTTGGCTAATAAAGTTTAATGTAGACAAGTACATCGTTAGAGCCAAGACAAACATGTGGAATTAAAAAAAATGTTGATACCAAAAGAAGCAAAAAAAAAATCTGAATAAGACCAAATGTGAACACATTGACTAAAACTAGTTTCAGAGTTATTCAAACAAAACTTTTCCAAACTATCCCAATGTTATTTTATCTAAATTTTCTTATATGTAACAAAATTGAACTTAACTTTTATATATATTAGAGTTTCTACATTGTATCTAATATTCTTGCCCTCTCTCTTTTTCTCTCTCTTTGTCTCTCTCTCTCTCTCTCTCTCTCTCTCTCTCTCTCTCTCTCTCTCTCTCTCTCTCTGTGTGTGTGTGTGTGTGTGTGTGTGTGTGTGTGTGTGTGTGTGTGTGTGTGTTTGCATGATGGACATCATTCATCCAGTTCTTTACCCTGATTTATATACATGACCCCATCACTGGTGCATGTCGCCATGTAGCCCCTTCCACTGCAGAAACAGGGTATATTAGTAGCTCCTTTCTGTTAGTCTGGTTGGCTTGTTTTGTTGAGTAAATGAAAGTAGAAGAAAGTGTGTCAGTTCCAAACTTTGCTTCAGAAGTACATGTTTATGTACTTTCCCCATCCCTACTCTGTGTCTCCATCATTTCCAGAAGAAAAGCACACTACCCCAACTCTTGATCACAAAAAAAGAAAGACAACACCTAGTGAATCTAAACCTTCTCATAGAGCACACAGTCAGCACACATCAGTCATGAGAGTATGCACCACTGAGGTCTGCAGAGCCATCTAGACAATGCATGGGTCTCTGAAGACATATCACCACTCCTTAAGATGCTGAGTCTTCTGATGGCATAGTATACAGCATTCTTTGTTAGTATTTAATGGAATAGAATGTTGTGAACTGGATTTTTAAATTGTTGCTTCCAACTGCTCATATAAAAGGAAGGGGAAACACTGTCATCTTTTAGATATCGGATTTAATTAAAAACACTGACAATCATAACCCGATACACTAATAATATCACTTGGAGACATGGACACAAGTGATGTGGATGGTAAATTTCAGTCCACTTTCAGTGGTAAATATTAAAAGCAATATTAAATATTCACAGATGACCTTCATAATTTTCCATGCTTTGTCATTTCCTTTTAACCTATTCCCCAGGCATAGATTTCCAGAGTCCCTTAACCATTGACCTTTAATCTTTAAGCCTGTTGGGTTTTTTTTTTCTACAAAGCATATATAATCCATGAGGGCAAGCCCTGGACATTGAAAGGAAAAGCACTGTACTCAGAAGAATCAGAGCAAGAAAACAATCTCTCTTTACTTACTTGTGTCTAAGAGTCTGTTGATGTCACGCTCCACATGCTCTTTCCCTTGGGTCTTCCCATGGGCAGATTTTTTTTGTCTCCCTAAAACCTACTCATTTGGATTATAGATTTTACTGCTGAACAAATAACAGGGAAGATATGAAGAAGACAGTTCTCTGGGGAAAATTACAAAGTTTCTAGACATATCTTTTTAGAAAGGAACGTGTTTATTTAGCACACTGCAAAGAGAACACTGAGAAGTTCAATGGCAGAAACCTTAAGAAACCTCCCCCCACCAACAATACTTCCCAAGAGCAGTGGACACTAAATGAATTCCACGGAATGCAAACATCACTCAACCCCATGTTATTCCAAATGTGCCAAACTAAGTACTTCTCCTAAGCATCAGTATGATTTACATAGTATTTACATGTCTTCTTGGATATAAAATACACATTTCGTTTTTTACCTGTATACTGGCTTAGCTTTTTATTACTTCTAGAGCAGTACTCTTACCCCAAATGAACGTGAATGTACTTGACATATGTTGCCTGGTGGATTTCTAGAAACAGTACCAATTTCAATTCTATCAAGTTATATATTTTTTATTCTTGCTAAAGATAATCGTTGTATCTTAATTCGCTGATGCTTAGGAGAATGAAACTTAGTACTTTTACTCACTTTTATTTCACTCAGTTGAAAACTACTAATGGCAAGATGAATTAAGCTTGCCAATACAATTCATCCAAAACATATGAGCTACTGTTTCCACTAAATGGTGCTACAAAAAGTATAAGTAAAATTTAAGATGCCCTTGAAAAACAAGAAAGATAAGTGTTTTTAAGCTACTTAATGCAATAGCTCCCAACCACACAAAAGTGCCCTGACTCTCTCCACTACAGGCAGTAACTTTAAGGTCATTAACAAAACAACATTCTTGGATACAGAATGAATTTGTGTCTACATATATTTTTCTTAGTTCTGCTTAAACATGGTTTAATAAACTCTCCATCAGTCTCTGTTGCTAAAGGAACCACACTCCATGTGCGAAGGATGGAGTGAAGTCATGTTGGAAATGAGCTGGAAGCTTCCTCCCCATCAGCTAGCTTTCATAATCCTTGAATGAGCCATGGGAGCTGCTGAGAGAGAAAAGGCACCAGTGGTCTTACACAGCCATGAATCCTGCAATCCATGAGCCAACTGCCAGCCAAGATCTACCCACTTATGCAATACCAGTACTACTGCTGTACGGGGAATCAACTCCTCTCTGAATTTTGAGATCCTCTCTACAGAAGGTAACACATGGCTGGTACTATACACATGGACAAATCTCAATGGTGGAAGAGATTCTAGGTCCTGGTGGGAACTGAATACTCTTGCTCAGCTAAAGTGACATAATGCCAAGCTACCTTCTAAATATTTATGCTAATATCCATACAAATACTACTTTCAGACTTAATCAAAGAAGCCTCTCAAGTAAAAGGTGGTGACTGCTAAGACTCATACGTATTAAAGATGTTGAGGGCAGTAATGGAGTGTTTAGCCCTAAACGAGACATTTGTGCTATCCTCCTTTAAAGCTTACAGAATATTGCAGAAGACAGGGAGAAAAGAATGTAAGAGCCAGAAGATAATGAGAAAGGCTGAGAAATGTCACCTTCTGGGTAAGGTGTAGCTATTACAATCACAAACTCACTGCAGTTGTAGATGCCTGCGCTGTGTCTATACAAGAACGAGCTCCTCAATAGTAAGGCATGGATATGGAGGCTGGGGGTCAGAAGCTCCACCCATCACTGAACCATTTGATACTAATAAATCTGGAGGGTGGGAATTGCTAGTTGTCTTCCACCGTATTTTCACTTGTGACTCCATCAGAACCCAGTGGATAGTTCCAATCTAAATGTCACCCAGATGGCACTAGTTAAATCAAATGGGTCATAAAACAAAAGACTTCAATTCTAGGAAAGAGAATGGGAGGTATAAGGCGTGGTTGATAGTGATGGGAGCAAGATAAGAGGACTTGGTGGAAGACTCAACTCAAGACATTATATGCAAGTGTAAAATTCTCAATAACAAAATTAACCAATAGAGAGCAAAGAACAATAACAGGCATTATATTGACATATTTGAATAAGTTTCTTAAGCAAGGCCTTTGAGCTTTACATCTTTGTGTTGTACTACCATTCTGGTCATTTGCGATGCTTATGCCAGGGATGAGCTCAGTATCTATGGAGCTGGTGCCCTACAGATGCCCCTGCTTCCTCTCCCCGCACAGGACTCTGAATCAGTGTACTTTTCCCCAGGAGTAACCCAGGATGTCTCTGCCTGCAGTTGGATAGCGCCTACCCAACACACAGCACAATGTTCTCTTTCTCAAGTGTCACCAGTTGGTTTGAGTTTGGCTGCTCTCTGAAGATGGCATCTCACTCTTCTGTCTCCTTGTTAGTTCTTACAAAAGCATGGGGTAGAAATGCCTATTCCAGTCGTAAAATTAAGTTCAAAACAATACCCTACTTAGTTAGAACAAAGGCTTTTCTGGTCTAGCTTTTTCTCCAAGAATATTTTCAGAGAACGAGTTTTGGGCTGTTTGTTTGTTTGTTTTTAATGCCCATAGCACTAAAGACTAAATTTGGGGCTCACTTCAGTAACTAAGTTAGTTCTTCCCCTGACTTCAGGCTAATTATGCCTCAGCTCAAGCTCATGTAAAATTAGACTTCTAAATCTGCCGGGCTGCTGTGGCAGTTTCAAGAGCTAATAGCTGCAGCCAGAGCACCTCACAGGCTACCTGTTAGCTGAGAGGTCATGCAAATTTCAATCTTTTCTGGTATCTAGAAGCTTCCACAGCCAGAGAACTCAACTTTGTGTCAGATAAAAACCAACTGATTTCTGTGCAGCAAGCACTCTGTGGTTACTAGTCTCCAGAGCTTTCTAATTAAAGTATATTTTTCCTTCCCTTCCCAAACACTATTTTCTCATGAACTGAGTGAGCTCTCCTTTCTTCTTTATTTGCTCTCAACCTTTGCCTTCCTTTGAATCCTGCCATCCTTCGTTACTGAGGAAAGGAAGCTTGTAGTGGTATGTGACTATAGACTATAGACTATAGACTATAGACTATAGACTATAGACTCTGAAACGTTGCTACTTTCATTTAGTGGAACTATATTGAGAAGCTGACATGTGTTCACAATTAGCATATCCTGAATTATTAAGTTCAGATGATCATGATGCTTCCTTCATCTAAAAATTGTTCTATTATGTGCTTTGTAAATGGATGCAGAGAATCTACCTACAACAAACTTTTGATCAGACTTTTGTTATTATATTATATTATATTATATTATATTATATTATATTACAACCTAGCAACACTATGTGTTGGTAGCTGGTGACAATGAAAAGGAATTATCCTCTGTGTCTAGTCAATTTGAACACCTTAGCTTGTCAATAATCTTCATAAATTATAATGTCAAAACTGGAGACATAGGAAAGCTATAGTTAGAAAAACCAGAATACAGTGGGATAGTTAGCAGCTGATCAGGATATCTCTTCAACCATCCCATGCCTAGAGTTTCCTCATTTATAAAATCAGATGAAAATGTCTGCCTTGTAACATAGTAAATATATGCAAGTCCTAGCTCTCAGCACCAAAGTTACAAATATTTAGGATTCTTTTGGCAAGCAATAAGCATTTAATATCAACACATGAGAGGATCTGGGAGGTTTGGGTACAACTCTCAGTCCTGGAGGCAGTGTTTTACCATAGGCTCCTGTCGGAGGTTATTCTGTTCCCAAGAACTTCCATCCAGGGCTGAGCACCGTTCCTCTGAGTGTACCACTAGACTCTGTAACAGGAGATGGGTAAAGAGAAGAAGAGAGATGAGAAATGGAGGCACGGAAAAGGAGAAAGGGAAAGAGGAGTGGGGAGCAGGCAGGTGAGTGGTTGTTTTTGAAAGCAAGGAGCAGTTGGACAGACACTCACATGGGGATCAGTGTCTTATATTCCTTTGTCCATGCACAGCCTCAAGTTGATAGTCGGTCATTACCATCTATGTGAAAAGAAAAACACACCATAAAAACCTACTTGTTCTTTGTTTACAGGGGGCAGCAGTGCAAAAGTCAGGATCTTTGGCACCAAACATCTTTTCCCTTTGATGATGGTCACATTTTCCCCTCACCTCTTGAATGCCACTTTGCCAGAGCCTCTGCCCAACTATACCTAGCAAGTCACTAGACCACAATCTTTGGGCTCTTACTTGTTACTGATATGCAGCAGTTTGCACACCTTTAGCAGATAATAAATCTTTTAATTATAAATGGATTGAGTCTCTGGTCTTTTCCCAGGGCTCACAAAGTCTGTTACATACCCATATAATTTTAGTCACCTCTAAAAACTTGGTTGACTTTATATGCATGCTTTTGAAATAGGTGTGATCTTTTTTAGGGAGCAATGGCAAAGAAATCACCTTGTAGACACATATTCAGCACAAAGGGTGCTTTTTTCTGAATAATTTCAATTTTCACTGGTTGGTTGAGCTGAAGACTATAGAACCTGTAGGTATGCGTGGCTGGCTGTATCTATAAAAAAGTACTGGGGCTGGAGAGATGGCTCAGCAGTTAAGAGCACTGACTGCTCTTCTAGAGGTCCTGAGTTCAATTCCCAGCAACCACATGGTGACTCACAACCATCTGTAATGGGATCCGATGCCACCTTCTGAAGACAGTGACAGTATATCCACATACATGAAATAAATAAATAAATCTTTAAAAAAAAAAAAAAGTACTTTGGGACTTATCCTGTCCCTAAGCTGTGCTATGTTCCTGTGTAACTGGAAGAGACTCGAAGTGATAAGTATTAATCATTTATTATTTGTAATTTTAATGTTTTTAAATTGTTTGTGTGAGGTATGAAAACAGAATTTCTCAGTCCTATTGGAGAAGGACCTAAGTAATAGCAATGTATGTTCAACTACATACATGTATTATTTGTTTGAAAAGCGTTGACATCAAGCTTGTCACTGATAACCTAATGATAACGCAGGCATGGACCTTATAGGTCAGTAAAATAAGGGTAATCTTCTGTTAACAGTGCAACGTGTTTTAAGCTGCCAACCAACAGTTTTAAAAAGTTTCCCCTGCCCTCTGTTTTGGAAGTACATTGATGACAAAGATCCCAGTGCCTTGTACACGCTAGGGAAGATCTCTCATGGTAACTTCAACCATGCCCTTTTAAAATGCTTTAAAATCCGTGGATAAAATAAACAAAATACCTCTCTGCAGGTGAGGCACAAGAAGAATCCAGCAATGGAGTTTGGTAAAGCTAGCAGGCCAGTATACAGAGAACACAGAACACAAAACCATGGTCCAAGTCAAAGTTAAAGTCAGACTGTTATTCAACTACACCAAGCTGACTTGAAAGGAAAGAAGCTTGGAGAACATTCCTTTCTGATGAAAGACCCAGTACACCTTCTTGCTCAGGTTCTTATTTTCACAGGGTGAAGAATAAATTTTCTTCAAACAATTCCACCTGAAAGTTCGCAATTCAGAGAACCCGGCAGTATCTAGGCATACAAAAAAAGGTGAAATCCTAATCTGAGCTGGGCAAGCAACTCTGAGTATCTGGGCTGCAGGATCTTGGGAGGGAAGTTCTAAGTGAAACAATGAAAAAATATATTTAGTAAATTTAAGAAGCCTTGCCTCTTGAAAGTCATTTGTTTAGGCTTCTTTAAAAAATTAAACTTTTAAAAAAGTTAACTTTTGAAAATAAAAAGTATAGTCATCAAACTAGAATCTCAGGGGGAATATTAAACACAGAGAGTAAAGCTTAGTGCATTATACGCAATAAAGAGTAAACATTCTCAAAAGGAAACACTGGAATAAATACACTGTGCACATGCTTTAGCATAGTGCAGCCTCATTTACATCATGAAGATGCTATGAAGTCCCAGGCAGTCTCGGCATTTTTAGAACTGGGGGCACCAAGGCATAGAAAGGCTGAGGAGCCCACCCAAATCCATCCACACAGCTACTAAGAAAGAGATGCAGCCAATTTCCAGCCCAAAGAACTGGGTTTCAGTTCTGTTTCCTAGCAACTGCTCTGCAATCCTGTGAAGAAAATGGAAACCACTAAAGAGGAGTCCCATGGAAGTTAAATTTTCCGAGAATAAGCAATGGTGAGAGTGAAAAAACTAACTTTTTTAGAGAGATGATAGCTGAAAATTCTCCAGAATTGGAGAAGAGCATCAATCATTCAATTTGGTCAAATTTCTAAAGTAGAATTTGAAAAAAAAATTATATCCAGACATAGACTAGTGAACCCCAGAACCTCCTAATATATAGGAGATGCTGACCACAAAGACAGCCATTAGAAAAGACAAATTGATAAAAAATAAAAGCCCATTACAAAGGAGACTTCTTGAGACAGTGGCAGACTATTGTCCTAGGAGCAAGGGAAGATGGCATCAGCTACAAGGTGTATCTAGTGGGATTGTCATTGAGGAATGTGAGCAAATAATGCCTTCTTATGCAAACAAAAAGTGAAAGTACCTTCACTAAAGAAAAATATAGAGGACATATCTTAGAAAGAAGGAAAATCTAAACTACAAAGCAAAAATGTTAAACTATGTACAGTTTACATGAATACATCTAAACCAGTCTTCTAGAAATGAATTCTGAAAATCAAAATGTTTGGAAGAAAAATAATTAAAATCTATAATTGACAAGGAATAACAAAAGAAATAGGGAGATTGGTGTGTTCACATTCTCGTTATTACTGGAGAGACTAATATGTAAAAACTGTTCTCTTAGGAAAGTTAAGGCCTTTGGTGAGGAAAACTGATTTTTTCAGACAGGTCAGGGGAGGTTTGACACAAACTCCAGAAAAATGTAAAAAAGAAAAACACATTTGGGCAACATTGGTGAGCACCCATCTTCCTACAAAGATGTTTGCACCCTCTCTTTTAGCCCCTTGTCAATGCTACAGTAGATATCACCTCCCTGAGCTGCCAGCCTACAGAGACTACTAGTGAGACTGCTGGAGTCTGTACATTTAGGAAACATGCAGGAGTGTGCCTACTCCTGAAGTAATACATACATTACAAGACTGGGAGGTTGTTTAAATTAATTCACATCACTGTTCAGTACTCAACTACAAATCACAATACACCTATTCAGTGTGTATCCCATACTTGCAGAACAGGGTATTCTAACAGAAAGTTCTCTGGACTGAGACCATGGGCATAGCATGAGCTCAGCAGAGCAGAGTGAATATCTCCCTGGATGTTACTGTACAACCTGTTTTACCTCAACTGAAGCTACAGGTGAGACTGAACTGACATGGTAAGGTGTTGGGAGCCAACTTTTAGCAGAAAATGACTAGAAAGCAGATATCCACATGCTAGCCACACCTCCAAGGCTTATGTCATATCCATGCGCCTACAAGGGGCGTGGCAAAAGTGTATAAATACCCCAGATTTCCCTTCAATAAAAGAGACTTGTTCAGAACCTCTGTCTTGTCTCCATTCCTTGCGTCTCTTCTCCTTATCCTCTCTCTCTCTCTCTCTCTCTCTCTCTCTCTCTCTCTCTCTCTCTCTCTCTCTCTCTCTCTCTCTCTCTCTCTCTCTCGACCCTGACCCGAAGACCACCTTTGAAAGGCCAAGCCAGGCAGAGCTGAGCAGGCCGCAACACAGAAACTATTCAGGCATTGTTAAGTCTTTTGTCTCAAACCAGGTCCCCCCCCCCCCCCCCCCCGCAACAGTAAGGTTGGGTGGTCTTGCTGCTGAAACACTGTAGTGCCTTCTACAAAAGACCTTTAAACAAGGAGCTGAGGTGCTCAGGAGCTAGCAGTAAAGAGACTGGACATTTATTGAGTGCTTACTGTGTTCCACCTCAAGCCTTGCCTTAATTCTCCCAAAAGTCTTACAGTCTTTCCTCTGCATAAGGTAAAGTGCCAAGACCCATGGGACTTCCTACCAGAGCTCCCAGCTGGCAACTGCTGCATGGTTACGCAGTGCTTTGGGCACTACTTGAGATGCTAGTGGATTCTTGTTCATTTACCTATTTTTCAAGCTTTGTGTTAGCTCAGATGAGAGACAGAGATAAGACACAAAGGCTATGTGAGTCAGTATGAATGTGCCTCAAACTGCTGAAAATAGTTTATCTGCTCCATTTATACTACTCTTGAACACACACCTAAATGACTCTGTATCCTACTATAGAGATACTTGCTCATCCATGGTCATTGCTGCTCTATGCACAATATCCAGAAAATGGAAACAGCCTAAATGTCCATAAACTGATGGACAGATAATGAAAATACGATGCATTGAGACAGTGGAATATTACTCAGCTATTAAGAAAGTTGGAATTAGAAAAATTTGCAAGTAAATGAATGGAGACGAAAACAGTCAGCCTGAGTGAAGTAAGTCAGACCCAGAAAGACAAATATCACAAGGTTTTTCTTCTTTGTAGATGTTAGCTTTGAATTACCAGTATATGAGTCTTCTTTGGAATACTTACAGAGGTTAGTAAATTACTAAAAACCCATGGGGGAGCATTGGAGGCACAGAGATTTTTGTGCTCACTGACATGCACTAGGGCAGTGGTTGTCATCCTTCCTTCCTAATGCTCTGATCCTGTAACTCAGTTCATGCTATGACGACCCTCAGCCACAGAATTATTTTTGTTGCTACTTCGTAACTGTAATTTTGCTATGATTGTGAATTGTAATGTAAATGTCTGTGTTTTCCAGTGCTCTTACGTGAACCCTGTAAAAAGGTCATTTTACCACCAAAAGTGTCACATTCCATAGGTTAAGAACTGCACTGGTGGATCCTGGAATGTTAAGCACAGAGGGCTTATGCCCTCAAGGGAAAGAGTACAAAACCCAATTTTCACCTAGAAACCTGAAGCAGATGTGTTTTCTAACCTGGTGACCTTGGATCTATGAAGGCTGACCTTCAGACACACTCTCGTAAACTTATTTTTCTTTCAGTCAATCTATACGACCTATTTTTATGAAAGGTGTCATACTTACTTTACAAAGAGTTTCAGCGAACTCACATCTGATCTATGTTTCACTTACTTTGTTCCTCAAATGATTTTAGGCATGCTTTATTGTGCATGTGGGATTGAGGTAATCACTACAAAAATGGTTTTCAGCAGATTGTGCTGAGTGTAAATAAGCCTAAAACGGGCAAATCGGGATTAGACTTCCAACATTTGAAACAACACTGGCTACTGAGTCATGTTGTGCCAAACTGCCTTCTTGCTTCCATGGGTTGTCTGTCTGCTGTCAGTGAAGCTCACATAGATCCCTACAGGGGAATTTCTTCTAAAGGAAAGAAAGCAGAATGCTCTGGTACAAAGGGTTAAAACATCATTGTGAGGAGCTAAAGAGTTGGCTCAGTAGTTAAGAGCACTAGTTACTCTTCCAGAGGATCTGGGTTTAATTCTCAGCTCACAACTATCTGTAATTCCAGGCCCAAGGGATCTGGCACCCCCACACAGACATACATGCAGGCAAAGTTCCAATGCAGAAAAAATAACAATAAATCTAAAAGGTAAAAAGTAATTATGTAATAAGAAACAATAAATTAAGGTGGGTGAAAGGATATCAGGATAGAAGAGAGAAAATGATGGATACATAACACTAAAGAATTTTCAGAAAAGGTCATACAGAAGCCTACTGCTGTAGAAGTATATATACGGCCCACTGGTGCAATAGTGGCATAAGCATCATGAGAGTAACCAAACACTCACTGATTGAATTTAAGTCCCATTCCACAAGATACAACCTATACCGAGTACAATCATCAGGCCAAGACCCTACAACTATACAGACATCATAGTCCCTAGGGAAAAACTTACTACTATTATTCTTCCAAATGTATTAAACTACATAGTATTAAACTGACTGCTAATGAATTCTTCTTATACCCGTACATTAATTTATGTCTCAACTCTCATCAAAGAAGCTTCTATTTACCGTAGATGATGATTAAAATAGAAACACACAACCTGCCAATGTACAGTGAATAAAAGAATAGCAAGTGCTTAGCCCTGAATGAAGCATGTATCCCTCCTTACAATGTTCAGGATCACCACAGAAGAGGGGAGAGAACGAATATAAGAGCCAGAGGTAGTGGATGACTACAAGGAAGGGTTATCATTTGATACAACATTGCAGATGCACACAGGAGCTCACTACAGTTGTAGCAGCATGCAAAAAAACCTGGACAAGCCTAAGCCAGACCAAATCTCAGCATGAAGAGAAGAGCTTGCATGATTCCACCAAAAGCCAAGGAAGTAGTAACAATATTTAGTTGAGAGAGGAAAGAACAGGTAAAAAAAACATAAGAAAACTGATCAATTGACCACGCTGCAGAGGAAGTTATTTTAGCAACACAAATTGACCTTGAAGGGGAAAGGGGGAACAGACTGGATAGAAAGGGAAGAGTGAATGGGCCTAGTGCAGTTGGGTAATGGAGAATGGGAATGATCAAAATACATTGCCTAGAATATCAAGTAACTAAAAATCAGAAGAAAAAAAACACTTATTCTAGGAACTAGGCACTCACACAGGCATTTGGATAGTGATTTTCCATCCTCTTTATATTTATTCTAAACAATGTTATGCTAACAAATATTAGTCTGGCAAGAATTATATAACCACTTTGTATTTCTATAAATGTCTCTTCTCTACCAAGGGCAAAGATTTTAATGGGCCTGTTTCTGATCTCTGCCCACAAAAAAAAAAAAAAAATGACACTAAACTTTTCATTTCTCTTGATTGGAACATTCTGGAGAAGAAAAAGTTTAGTCTATTCAGGTCAGCAGGCTGGAGAACCATGGTAGGTGATGTGCAAAATATTCATGGTGGAATCCATTCAGACTAAACTTCTACTCTTCCTAGCCATTGATGAAGAAAGCCAGGAATACACAGCTCATTTTTTTATGCGACTCTTGGAAGCAAGAATTTTTTCATTCTACTAAACAAATATTACATGGACATACTCCTACAAACGCCCTAAATCTATCAAGTTCTTAGAAACTGAGAATAAAGATTATGAAGGAATTGGAGAGAAAGAGAATCAGAAAAAAATTGTAGCTTGGGGAAGAAAAAACAAGCATCTACTGAAAATGGGCGATATAATTATTCTGTCTATCCAACAAAATGAATATAGTAAGCAACTGAACTATGTTAACATATGTAGATAGGTAAATCTACATTACCATCATTGTAATTTTAACAACAGAAGAAGAGGGATTTGTCTTCTACAGAGAACCAGTCCTCTGTGAGGAAAAGGTGATCCAGCTTACCCCATGAAAAGAAGGAGCCACTTGCAACACTGGAGCTGACTCAGACCTAGAGAGGCCACATTCTGCTCAGTGGTTCTTGCCAGAGATGGCCTGGTTTTTGTCATCTTCTACTGGGTGTAACAGATACTTGGAAGTCAGAAGGAGAGTCCAAATTTGTGGAAGTGAAAGCAAAAAAGTGTTCCCAACTAGGAACAGAAGGTAGTAAAGACATGTGGAGGGAGCAAGCATTCAGTGATGCATCAGAGTGAATCTCTTTAGGGATTTTCAGAAATATTTCTTCAGTACAATTGCTAAACAGAACAACAAGAGATGATGTTTACCAAGGATGATGCTCACACAGTCTATCACAAAATAAGTGGTACATTTCTGCTTTGTCCCCTGGGGACAAAGAAACAGCAGCAGGCGATAGATGAAATGCCTCATTTCACATGAGAAGGCATCAGAAATAATACCAGACACACAGCACAATGCTGCCTTTTGTTATTATTTTCTGAAAATGCTATGTGACAAAATCTCACTATGTCTCCTAAATTTTTTTCACCTTAAAATTTAAAGGAGCTTGTAACCTGAAATATTTACTCTGTTTTCTCTTTAAAACTATATAAAATTATTTCTTGTACTGTTACTTAATATCTAAACTGTATTTCTTTACATTAAATGAAATATTTTTAACAAATATATAAATACAATTAAAATTTCCTCTGAGAAGAAAACAAACTAGCTGCTAAGTATTGAATGTCTTTTTTTAATGGATATTATTCTTAAATCAAAAAAGGAATAAATACCCCGTCCCTCCCCCACTCCATCCAGATGTGAGGAAGCCCTAACCAGCAAGTACCTTCAGATAGGCAGATGATGGGGCACAGAATGAATGATTTGTCAAGGAACAGAGTGGAGTCCCATTCTCTCTTATCTGACTTTTGGCCTGTGTGCAAAAGCTTGTTGTTTGCACACAACATTCGAGAGGTGTGACTTCCTGTCCATTCCCCCAAAGGGCAGAAAATAAAAGTTTACTCCCCATCTCTTTTGATTAATTTTAGTTGAAAGTCTACTTTATTAGATATTAGACTATCTACTTCAACTTGTTTCTTGGGTCTGTTTGCTTAGAAAACTTCTTTCCAGAATTTTACTCTAAGGTAATATCTATCTTTATTACTGTGATGTATTTCTTATATATGCAGCAGAATGATGGATTCTGTTTACACATCTATTCTGTTAGCCTGCCTTTTAATTTGGGGAATTGAATCCATTAATGCCGAGAAGAATTAATGACCAATGATTTCTAATTCCTGTTATATTGATGGTGGTGGTGGTAGTGTGTGTGTGTGCATGTGTGCATGTGCGTGTGCGTGTGTGTGTTTAAGCAGGCACAAGAAGCAAGTTGGAGTAGCCATTCTAATATCCAACAAAACAGACTTCCAACCAAAATTTATCAAAAGATATCGAGAAAGGTAGTTCATATTCATCAAAGGAAAAATTGATGAAGATGATATTTTAGTTCTGAATATTTATGCTCCAAAGGCAAGAACAAGCACATTTATAAAGAGACATTACTAAAGCTTAAATAATACATTAAAACACATACATTCAACACCCCACTCTCATCAATGGATAGGTCATAGAAACAGAAACTAAACAGAGAAATAATGAAATTAACAGAGGTTATGAAGCAAATGGACCTAACAGATATCTAAAGAACATTTTACCCAAACAAAAATACCTTCTTCTCAGCACCTCGTGGAGACCTTCTCCAAAATATTGACCATACAATCAGTCACAAAGAGAGCCTTAACATACACGAGAAAACTGAAATAATCTCTTTTATATTGTTAGAGCACCATGGATTAAAGCTAGACTTTAACACAATAGAAAGAACAGAAAGCCTAAAAAGTCATGGAAATTGAACTACTCTGTACTGAATGATGACCGGGTCAGAGTCATCATTTATCAAGAAATAAAGAAATGAAAGGCTATCTAAAATTCAATGAAAATGAAGGCACAATAGACCCAAATTTATGGGATAAAATGAAAGCAGTGCTAACAGGAGCATACATGCACTAAACGTCTTCATGAAGAATTTGGAGAGGTCTCATACAAGCAACTTAGCAGAGCACCTAAAAGCCCTAGAACAAAAAGAACATACCCAATAGAAATAGATGACTGAAAACAGTAAAACTCAGGGTTAAAATAAACTCTCTCTCTCTCTCTCTCTCTCTCTCTCTCTCTCTCTCTCTCTCTTTTTCTGTGTGTGTGTGTGTGAGTATGCACGTGTGCGCACGCATGAGCGTGTGTGTGTGTGTGTGTGTGTGTGTGTGTGTGTGTGTAAACAACAAAATCAACAAAATCAAGAAATCAAGAAATGCTGGTCTTTTGAGAAAATTAACAAGATAGACTAAGATATACAAACCCTTAGCCAAACTAACAAAAAGGCAAAAAGACGGCATGCAAATTAATACAATCAGGACTGTAAAGAGGGACATAACAACAGACACTGAGGAAATCTAAAGAATTATTATGTGTTCCTTCAAAAGCCTTTACTCTATAAAACTGGAGATGAAATGGATGGTTTTCTTGATTGACAAAACTTTTCCAAAGTTAAATCAAGATGAGGGAAACCATTGAAGTTGTCCTATAAACCCAAAGAAAATAGAAGCAGTCATTAAAAGGTTTCCAAACAAAAAAAGCTCCAGTCCAAAGAGTTTTAACACAGAATTCTACAAGACTTAGAAGAGCTAATACCAGTACTCCTCAAACTATTCCACAAAATAGAAGCAGAAAGATCATTGCCAAACTCATTCTTTGAGTCCAAAATCACCCTGATACCTAAACCACACAAACCTTTTATTGACTACTTAAACTGGAAATCAAAGTTCATATAGCGTCACTTGGTGTATAAGAAGATATGCTTCCCAGGGGCAACCACTTCTTGAGAAGCCAATCTTTATCATTAGAATATAAGCAGCATCAGAACGAGCTACTTCAGAAAGAACATTGCCAAACTCATTCTATGAGCCCAAGTCACCCTGATACCTAAAGCACACAAAGAATCAACACAGAAAGAGAATTTTAGACTGATTTCCCTAATGAACATTCATATAAAAATACTTAATAAAATATTCCCAAACCAAATCCAAGAACACATCAAAAATATCATCCACTATGATCAAGTAGGCTTCATCTCAGGGATGCCGAGATGGTTAAATATATGAAAACCCATCAATGTAGTCTACCATATAAATAAACTGAAAAAGAAACCCATATGGTCATCTGATTAGATGCTGAAAAGGCCTTTGACAAAATTCATCACCCCTTCATGCTAAAAGTCTTGTAGAGATCAACCATAAATGATGAACACCTAAATACAATAATAAAAAGTCAACATCAAATTGAAAGGAGAGAAACTTAAAGCAATTTCATTAAAATCAGGGACAAGATAAGGCTGTTAACTCTCTGTCTTTTCAATATAGTACTTGAAACCCTATCCTACGACTTGAAGTCTTATCCTAGCTAGAGCCATAAGATAACTATAGGAGATCAAGGAGGCACAAATTAGAAAAGAAGTTGTGCCAATCTTCACATATGATATGATAGTATACATAAATGACCCCAAAAATTCTACTAGGGAACTCCTACAGCTAATAAACATCTCCAACAAGTGGCTAAATAAAAAATTAACTAAAATAAAAATCAATTGCCCTCCTTTATCCAAACGACAATCAGGTAGAGAAAAGAATTAAGGAAACAACATCCTTCACAACAGCCACAAATAATATAAAATGTCTTGGTATAACTCTAAACAAGCAAGTGAAAGACCTGTATAACAAGAATTTCAAATCTTAAAAAAAGAAATAGAGGAAGACATCTAAAGATGGAAAGAGTTCCCATGCTCACGAATCAGTAGGATTAACACAGTAAAAAATAGCAATCTGACTAAAAGATATCAAAAAATTCAATAAAATTCCCATTAAATTTCCAACATAATGCTTTGCAGTCCTTGAAAGAACAATTCTCAACTTCATATGGAAAAAACAAACAAACAAACAAAAACCGGGGTAGACAAAATAATCTTGTACAGTAAAAGAACTTCTGGAGGTATCACCATCCCTGATCTCAGGCTGCAGTACAGAGAAATAGTAATAAAAACAACATAGTATTGGTATAAAACACACAGGTTGATCAACATATTTTTGACTTACACCTAAAGAGCTTCTGTAACATTTGAAATATACCTTTCACTTTTATTCTCTCAACTCTTATTCCAAAAAATTTTTTCCATGATCTCATTCTACATGTGGTAGAAAATTTTTCTCACAAGAGTCCACCTGAATGAAGGAAGTTGTGGTGCAAATTGCCTCACTGTCTCGTCGAATATTCAGGTACTTTATCTGGCTTGCTTTCAGCTACCCCTGTGCTATGCACTCTCACAAAACATGACTGCAGTGACCTCTGACTTCTATAAAATTGAACAATTATTCCCTTCCTGGAAAATTGATGCACGATTCACAGATGTTGCAGAAAAAATGGCTACTGATATTGTGAGGAAGGGAATGTGGCTGCTAGAAGTTGTTTTAGGTCGTCTCTGCAAGAAGCTAAACCTATTTTTCTACTGTGAAACAGGGTGAGATTTGTGTTAAAGTTAGGGTTATTTTTTTTTTAAGTACCAGTGCTGGAGGAAGGAAGAAGAAAGACAGCCATCCAAACCTCAACTGAGATTTTCTTGGCAAATTTGTGCACAGAAAATTCATTGCTGAGTGAAAGACCTATATGACAAAAACTTCAAGGATTTGAAGAAATGAACTGAAGAAATATCAGAAGTCAGAAAGATCACCAGTGCTCATAGATCTATAGGATTAACCTAGTAAAAATGGCCATCATATCAAAAGCAATCTAGAGATTCAGCACAATCTCCATCAAAACACAATTCTCTACAGACCTTTAAAGGACTAACTCAACTTCATATGGATAAACAAAAAGTGAAGAACAGCTAAAACAAACATGTCCAATAAAAGAACTTCTGGAGCTATCACCATTCCTGATTTCAGGCTGTACTACTAAACCAAAGTAATAAAAACCACATGGTATTGGCGTAAAACAGACATATTGATCAATGGAATTGAATCAAAGACACAGACATAAATCCAAACATCCATGGACACCTGATTTTTTTATAAATAATTCTGAAATACAAAATGCAAAAAAAAAAAAAAAAAAAAAAAAAAAAAAAAAAAAACCATCTTCAACAAATGGTACTGGCCTAACTGGATGTCTGCAGATAGAAAAGATGGATCTATATCACCCTGAAAAGCAGTCAAGTCCAAGTGGATGAAAGACCTCAACATATGATCAGATACACTGAACCTAATAGAAGAGAAAATGGGCAACTGCCTTGAAAACATTGGCATAAGAAACAACTTCCTGAACAGAATACCAATAGCTCAGGCACTAAGAACAACAATCAATAAATGGGACTTCATGAAACTGAAAAGCCTTGTAAGACATAGTACATGTCAATAGGACAAAACAATAGCCACAGAATGGGCAAACATTTTTCATTGACCTCACATCTGTCAGAGGGTTAATTTTCAAATTACCTAATAAACTCAAAAGAACATCAATAAATCAAATAATCCAATTAAAATGGGGAACTGATATAAATAGAACTCTCAATAGAAGAATCTCAAATAGCTTAGAAACATTTAAAGAAATCTTCAGTGTTCTTAGCCATCAGGGAAATGTAAATCAAAATGACTCTGAGAATCCATCTTGCACCCATCAGAATATCTATGATCAAAAATACAAGTGGCAGCTCATTCTGGGAAGGATGTGAACCAAGGGAAGCATCCACCATTGCTGGTGGGAGTGCAAACTTCTACAGCTACTATGAAAATCAATATGACAGTTTCCAAAAAATTGGGACTATTTATACCTCAAGACCCAGCTATAGCACACTTGGGCATATACCTAAAGGACCGTCCATCCTACCACAAAAACACTTGCTCACTTATGTTCATGATAGGATGTGGAAAGAACCTAGAATTAGTAAAGAAACTGTGGTACATTTATACAATGGATTGTTACTCTGTAGTTAAAAAGAAATATGACATCATAAAATTTGCAGGCAGATAGATAGAACTAGAAAAATTTATCTTGTGGTAACCCAGACCCAGAAAGGCAAACATTTTATGTACTCGGTCATAAGTAGCTATTAGCTGTTAAGTAGATGATAACCATAATACAATCCACAGACCAAGAAAGAGGCGAAGGAACAAATAGAGTTCTAGGGGGGATAAAGTCAACTCCCTGGAAGGGGAAATAGAATAGAACAGGTGAACTGGGGGGTGGGTAGTAATGGGAATAGGAAGGACCACACGCAGAGGAAGGGGTGGAGGAAGAGAGTGTGGGAAGAAACAACTGAAATCAGAAGGCATTTGGGGACCAGTGTGGAAACCAAGTGCAGTGGAAACTGCCTGGAATCTACAAGAGTAACCCTAGTCACCATGCCTAGGAAGACATAAAACCTGAACAAGCCATCTTCAGTAACCAGGCAAGGCTTTCAGCAATGAGACTAAGACACCAACCCAGCCATAAAACTTTCAACCTACAATCTGTCCTGCTGACAATATGTGCTAGGAGTGGTGACTCAGAACTTGTGAGAATTAACCACCAATGATTGATCTAATATATGGCCCATACTACCAGAGGGAGTCCATGCCCAACACTCCCTAGATAACCAGAACCAAAGACTAGAAAACCTAAAGACTTAGAATCAAACCAACATAGTTAACAAGAATAAAAAAAATTTGAAAAAAATCAATAGAATGATTCCTAATGATGTTCTAATTTATTTATGGATCAGTGCCTGGTCTAATTGTCCAATTGTCATCAAATAAGCTGATGGAAGTGAAGACCCACAGCCAAACATTTGGTGGAGAGAGAGACCCTAGGTTGGAGGTTTCTATCAGGTCCCTCTCCTCACAGCTCAGGGAACCTAACCAGAGAAAGAGAATTACAGGAGTCAGAGGGGTGAAGAACATGAGGAGAACATGGCCCTCCTACTGGGTTGCCTTGCCCAGCCTTGATGTTAAGGTTTTTGCCTGGTTTGATTGTATCTTCCTGTGCTATGTACAGTTAATGTGCCCAGGAAGCCTGCTCTTTTCTAGGGGTATATTAGGGAGTGTACTTGGAGAAGAATGGAGGTGGGGGATGGGACTGGGAGGAACAGAGGTAAGGGAAGCTATGGTCGAGACATTGAATAAAAGAAGAATACATACAGAATAAAGGGGAAAAAGATAATGCATTGCTAGACTGGCCACTGACAAGATGGTCAATCCTGGAACTTCTGGAGGTATCACCATCCCTGATTCAGGCTGTAGTACAGAGAAATAGTAATAAAAATCACATAGTATTGGTATAAAGCACACAGGTTGATCAACAGAATAGAATCAAAGACCCAGAAACAAACCCACAGACCTATTGAACCCTTGGATTTTGACAAAGAAGTCCAAACCATACAATGGAAAAAGAAAGTATCTTTAAGAAATGGTGCTGGTCTAACTAGTATCTGTATGTAGAAGAATGCAAATAGAGCCATTTCTAACACCCTGCACAAAACCCAAGTCCAAGTAGGTCAAAGACCTCAAGGTAAAACTAAACACAGTAAATCTAACAATGGGGAACTGCCTTGAACTCATTGGCATAGGAGACAAGTTCCTGAACAGAACACCAATAGCTCAGGCTCTATGATCAACAATTAATAATTAGAACCTCATGAAATTAAAAACTTCTGTAAGGGAAAGAACACTGTCAATAGGACAAAATAACTATACACAAATTGGAAAAAGATCTTCACTAACCCTTCATCTAACAGATAATATCTAAAATATATAACTAACTCAAGAAGTTAGACACCAGCGAACCACCTAACCCAATTAACAAATGGGGTACAGTGCTAAACAGAAAATTTTCAACAGAGGACTCTCTAGTGGCTGAGAAGCACTTATAGAAATGTTCAACCTCCTTAGTCTTCAGGGAAATAAAAATCAAAATAACTCAGATTCCACCTTATACATATGATAATGGCACAAAAAAACAAAACAAAACCCAAGGGACAGCACAGGCAGGGGAGGATGTGGAGAAAGCAAACACTCCTCCTTTGCTGGTGGGAGTGCAAACTTGTATAAAGGGATAAAAATGGAGCAGAGACTAAGAAAATGAACAAACAATGACTGGGCCAACTTGAGACCCATCCAATGAAAGAGAACCAACCCCTGTCACCGCTAATGATACTCTGCTGTGCTTGTAGACAGGAACCTAGCATAACTGTCATCTGTAGGCTTCATCCTGCAGCTAATGGAAACAGATGCAGAGACCCAAAGCCAAACATCAGGTGGAGCTCAGGGAGTCTTGTGGAAGAGTAGGAGAAAGGATTGAGAGAGGAAAATGGTCAAGCACACTAGAAGACCTACAGAGTCAACTAACCTGGAACCATGGGGGCTCACAGAGACTAAACCACCAACCAAAGAATGTGCATGGGCTGGATCTAGGCACCCTACACATTGGTGGCAAATATACAGCTTGGTCTTCATGTGGGTGCCCTAACAATTGGAGAAAGGGCTATCTCTGACTCTGTTGCCTGCATTTGGATGCCCTCCCCGTAGCTGGGCTTCCTTATCTGACCTCAGTGGGAAGGGATGTGCTTAGTCCTGCTGCATATTCGTGTGTCACTGTGGGTTTTCATGCATGGGTGGCTTCCCCTTCTCTGAGGAAAAAGGAGAGGGTGATGAGTGGCTTGTGAAGGTGGGACTAGGAGGAGAAAAAAGTGTGGGACTGCAATTAAGATATAAAGTGAATCCATAAATAAATCAGCAAAACTTATTTAGTTAATTAATCAATTAAGAAAAGGCTTCACTCCCCAGCCCATACCAGAAATTCGGGTGCCAGCAACTTCTCAAGAACTATTTCTCTCTCCTGTGTGAGTCAAGTGCAACAAATGCCACTCATTTTTTTTAAAAGTCCCATAATCTGCAGGAACTGTGATCTTTAGGCAACCACATGTTTCAAAATCACAGTTACATTCAAATCTGAAAAGAGAAGCAGCCTTGGGAGTCTGCCGCTAGTTCTTTTGTGAGTACTGGAGCCCCAGGCCTTCAGTGTTCCTCTAACATGGTCTTTGCCATGGTGTCCTTATCTTCTTGCTCACTCACTTAACTATTTCAAGGATATTGCTTACATATTAAGCACCAGATACTGTTCTAGAACACAAAGATATATTATGTCTATTGCTGTTAAACACTGTTATATTAAAGAGACTCTGATCCTGTAAGGCTTGATTGTGGTTGTTATGAATAATAACATTAGCATCCAAAATAAAATCAAATGGGAATTAGAAAGACAATTTAACATAACTTATTAACTAAACTTTCAGATCCTTTAAAATGTAGTATTTTAGTAATCCTTTCAGATAGGGTGACTTTTTTAGATAGAGTCAAGCTAACTCATTGAAATATTCTGTGACAAATCTTCAGCAAATGTGAGATGCTGACCTGGAAGCTATGTTGTTGAAAAGTTGGGAGAAGAAGAGAGGGACATAGAAAAAAGTTATAGCTGCCAGAATTAGAAAGAGTCTGAGTTAATTTTATAAGTACCAAATACAATGAATTGAAGCTTAATAATGTAAGGATGATAGTTGCTAAGTAGAAATATGGAGAGAGTCCTTGGATGTGGAGAAAGTGAGCCTCTCCTGGGCCAGGGTCATCCACAGAGTGTCCTGCCATGGCCAGAGCAGAACAAGTTTGTAGCTTCTTCTTGATGTTGCTAAAGATATTGAAACATGGCCATGCTAGGGTTCCAGTAGAAGTTATAGGTCTGACTCTTGGGAAGTTTGTTGATGAGTATACCATCAGAGTGACTGTTGTACTGGTTATGTCACAGTCAGATACAGGCATCAGTGTAGACGCTATTGATCCAGTGTTCCAACCCAAAATGTCAGAAAAGCTAAAAGAAACAGGGATTCTGACACAGTTGTTTGCTGGTATGCAGTCACCATGGCATTGGTTGTTGGTGTTCTGCTGCTGATATCAACACTAGCAGAACTCTTGATACTTTCCCAGATAGAGCAGTGGCCTTGCCTGTGGCTCCCACTCTGAGTGTAAAGAGACTGAATGTTATTAATGCCTTCAAACTGACTAGTTCCAATATGATGGTAGCCTAAGAACATGAACCAGGACAACTTCAAATCTGGCTTAATGAAACAAACTATCTACCCTGGCATTAATTCATTAATTAAACAAATGTCACTACCCTATTGCACTATTAATTTTAAGTCAAAATGAACTGAAACAAAAGATGCTGTTAAGTTTGCTTAAGTAGAGTTGGGTGGAAGTTTTGACACCTCAGAACTACAGAGAACATTATAAACAGAGTGAATCAGGGCCGAAAGAAATGGTAGAATTAACTAAGAATTATAATAAGGCTGTAAAAGAAAACATACCACCTGAACAAATAGTTATAAAGAATGTTAGTAAGCAGAATCCCAAACACTATTCAAAAGAAAAGGTTTCATGATTTCAAATACTGTCTATTGTTTTGCAACAATTTTGCATACTGTTTCATTTAAATAAAGCAACACAGAATGCTTTTCCAAATACATTTGGTATATAATCCTCCATTGATCCTATTGCAGACAATCAAGGGGACTCTGAAGGTGTATTTGGTGAAGTGTGGGACATGTGGTATTATTTCAGCACTGTGACACCTCTGGTCTCAGTTACGCAATTACTTCTGTTTCCTTAGTCAGGGTTTTGTAGATTCCAAAGTTGTGTAAGAATATATCAAAGTGAACAAATTTTTCTACGATACCATTTACTATTTGGAAGAAAAGCAACATAAATTTTTTCTTATTATTGACTACAAAATGAAGTACATTTACAATAAAAAAGAAACACTTGAGCAGTTTGGGAATTTTTCTCAAGTCTCCTTGAAAGACCTCATTAATTTGAACAGACTGTAACATTTTTAACATATCTGGACCTGTTATTGCAGTGACAGCATACAATGTTACTTATGGTGCTAACACTTAGTAAGTACTAAAACTTTGCAGGGCTGGCTTACTCTTCCATTGGAAGACATTTTCATGAATAAGTCTGATTTTCTTCACTTGAGCTGGAATTTAGGCCACTGTGATAATTGATGATGTCTGTATGCCTTTACTCCCCATTAAAAAAACGTTTTTGCATCCCCTCAAACTTTTGTAGACAAATTCAGATGGTTGGTAAATCACCCTATAGACAATTCAGTGCTAAAATGAACAATTCTGGTGACCTCTTACTTTAGAACTGTGAAAAATGACAGTCAAGAATGGGGGTCCTGAGGGCAAACACTGTTCCCTAAGCTCCATCCATCTCTCTTGTGGCTTTTATATCTGCTGTGAACGAAGAACAATTGTTGTGTTTTTTAATGTTGCATTTTAAATGGACACACGAATACTTATATGTTGCCTTCAACTTTACCTCAGGCTTCAGAGGCTAGAATAATTACTATGCAGCCTTTATTTAAAAAAAAAAAAAAAAAAAAACAAAAAAAACAAACAAAGTTTGTCAAACTTCTGCCCTAGAAGGTTTAGATAGTATTTCTCCAACCAAACAGGATTTTGACAAACAGAATCATCGTCCCCTAATCGATCCCCCACTGAGCTTCCTGTTCTGCCTGCAGACTAAGGTACTGACTTAGGAGCTGCTTTAGAAAACAGGAGAAGGAGTTGTAAAACTGAAGAAATAATTTCTCAATTATACTCTGCAGCTGTGAGGAAACTAAAATGCAGTGAATTTAGGGACTTGCAAGAACACATTTACAAAGAGGCTTGAGCTAGCTTCTTAGAGTCAGAGAGTGACTTATTTTAAGCTGTATATTATTTCATTCCACGTATTGGAAGCATGCCATTAGTTGTAAATAAGAGATAATGCCATAAAAGGCCTTTTTAAAAAGAAAATAAAGTTATTTGTACAGGTGTTTCTATGTTGTATTTATGAGTTTAAGAATTAATTTTGGAGTGTTTCTGTCACATAACTTAAAATTGGAATGACAAGTGCAGTATGCTGAGGGTTTTCTTCAGTGACCAAGCACTTGCCGTAGCTAAGCAGCTCTGGTATTCACTCCCAGAAATTCAAAAGTAAAACAACACACAGATTATTTTGAGCAATTTTTTTTTAGAAATTTCTCAGCATGAGGTTGCTATCATAATTTTTTGGTATTGATTAGGGTTATCAGAATGGTTCCAAATGAAATATGATGATATTGTCAATAATAGTATTAAAGGGATTTGATACTAAAAACCACATCACGTTGAAGATAAGTATCTGAATAACTGCTATAAATCTAACACCAAGTCCTCTATGGTTCTGTATCCAGGATTCATTTCTGTTTTTCTTTTGGGACAAATCCTGAAATAAGTGTGTCCACTTTAATACCTAACACAAACTAGGCTTCATCTTCAGAAGTATGTGACACACACAAGGAAGAAGGCAACTCTTTTTATAACGGAGGTTTGTGGTAAAAATTGAGGATCTTTCTTTTCATAGCTTTTGGTTCTGAGGATTTCAAATTCAATCCAGGCAACAGGAGGCCTATTTTTATCAAGGTCATTGCAGAAATCTTTACCCCAATGCTTCAACACTTACCTTAAGAGCCAGATTTCCAGTGTGAGTTGTTGAGTCGGGCCACAGGTCTACAGTGCAGAGAGGTTGGCCAGCAGCATTGCTGTCTTGGCACATCCACTCTCTGTGTGCACGAGGGCCCTAGACTGACCACTGAGCAAAGGAAGCCAAAGGGTTCTGTGTTCCTCAGGGTGTCATCAGACCACAAAACCTCAAGCACACTAGTACAAAAAACGCCAAGTTTTTAAGGATGAAAAGTCCAACATGAAAAAAAAATTACAGGAAGGCCAACTGTCAAGAAATGTTTATTAGGGTTTATTGATTACTTTGAGTTAAGTATTTCTTATCAAACTTTATAGAGAATATGAGATAAAGGTGATGTCAAAAACAGAAATGGGAGATGAACTATGTATTATGTTAAGGATGTAGTCTCTCACTCTGTCTCTCTCTCCCCTTCCCTCCCTCCCTCCCTCCCTCCCTCCCTCTCTCCCTCCCCCCCTCTCTCTGTCTCTCTCTGTCTCTCTGTCTCTCTGTCTCTCTGTCTCTCTCTCTCTCTCTCTCTCTCTCTCTGTGTGTGTATGTGTGTGTGTGTGTGTGTGTGCGTGCGTGTGTGTATGTGTGCAATATTTTCCACACAGGTGACCCAGGACTTCTCTTTTAACTTTGGTGACTAGTTCATGTATTGATATTTTTATTAATATACAACAATGACCAAAATAGATATTCTAATCATGTCACAGATTAAGAGAACGAAAACTTTAAATCTAAATATGTTCTAGCAATCGATAAAGAATAAATTTGTGCACAGTTACTTTTTTATTTATTGATTTATTGTTGTCATTGATGATGATGTTGTTGTTGTTTTGTGTTTGAAACATAGAAAGAGAAGAAAGAAAAAGCATTAGAGAGAGATAATGGGAGGGAATGTACCATAGTGCATGTGTGGAGGTGAGAGGGCAACTTTGCAGAATTGATTATCTCCTTCCACATGGGTTCCAAAACTGAACTCATCATAGGCCTGCATCATAAGCACGTTTATTCATTGAACCATTCAGTCCCAGATTCACTCTTTAAATTTCAACAGACTCTCTAAATAAATAAATAAATAAATAAACAAATTTATACCCACAGTCATAAAGATATTATACTGTTTTGAAAGAAAAGTAAGTTCTTTGAACCATGCTAATATATGTACTTTATGTCAATATTATAAATTACTATTTTAAGTATGAATTCTTTTATTTTTATTTAAATTATATAGTTTTCATTATTTTGTCATTTAAAAATATTTTTAAATTTAAATATATTTTGACCATATTCATCCCCTTCCCCAAGTCCTCCCAGATCTTATCTGCCACCTTACCCATCCAATTTAAGTTCTTTCTTAAAAAAATAAACAATACCTAATCAACAACAAAACTCCTCGAAACCAAGAAAATAAAATAAAACTAACCCTTCCAAAAAACAAATAAACAAACAAAATGAAACATCAAATTGTAGCCAAATAAAAGCAAACACTCAAGATAAACAAAACCTGTGGAGTCCATTATATGTTGGTCAACTACTGAACATAAGGTCTGTCTTGAATTGGTTGATAAACCCAGTATCATTCTATTGGAGAAAACTATTTTTCTCTCTCAGCAGGTATAGGTGACAGTTCAGTTGTTAACCTTTACTCTCGTGGCTAGGCATTCATTCATTCATTCACTTTTTAAAATTATAACAAAATAAAATATCAAATCAAAATCTATCATATCGTAGTTGGGCAAGACAAACCAATAGAAGGAAAAGAACAAGAGAAGGCACAAAAGTCAGTAACTCATTTGTTTGCACACTCAGGAATCCCCTGAAAATACTAAAGTGGAAGCCAGACTATAAGCACAGAGGACCTGGTGTGGACCTGTGTTGGCCCTATGCATGCTGCCCCAGTGTCAGAGTGTATATGAACTTTGCTCATGTTGATTTAGAGGGCGCTGTTTTCTTGGTGTTCCTCATGCCCTCTGGCTCTTACACTATTTCCACCTCCTCTTCCATGGAGTTTCCTGAGCTTTGTGGGGGAGAGAGTTGGAGGCATCCCATTTAATACTGAGTGTCCAAGGTCTCTCACTGACTATATATTGTATGGCTATGGATCTCTGTATTTGTTCTCATCTGCTGCAAGAGGAATCGTCTCTGCTGATGGCTGAGCAAGGCACTGATTGTTATGTATAGCAGAATGTCATTAGGAGTCATTTTATCACATTTTTATTCTTTTTTAGACCAGTAGTATTTGATTTTACCACAGTTCTCTGGGCTATCTAATCTCAGGTTCTTGGACATCTAAGCAGTGTCAGATATGGGTTCATCTCCTGGAGTGGGCTTTAAGGCAAATTTTAATATAATCATTACCCTGTAAATTGCATAATAGTCTATAAGCCTATCAGTTATAAAATTTGTTCTTAACCAACATCTTAGACACACCTGCATTTTAAGCTATATTTAGACATATTTGTATTTTAAGAAATGTTACGAGGCACCGAGTTGATACTAACCTTGAGTTCTTGTTACTTTAAAGGCCCTAGGTAGGCGTAATTGGATCATTTCTGGTGGTTTCTGGTCCCCTTTACAGTGCTGGGATGTTAATAGTTTGAGCCAGCTTTTGGCAATGCATTCCTAGTTCAAGTGCTCTGACTTAGTAGTTTGAAGAAAGGAACTTCACATCAGGAAAGTCTTGAATTTCAGGAGTAATGCACCATCTCTGTACATGAGTAAAAATGTTGGACATTAACTCATGATAGAGGTATTTCCATTTTTTGGTATTCATAGAATCTGTACATTAAAGGGGATGGAGGAATCTAGAGACAGACGGTCTTTCACAAGTTATTGAGGCACTAAGAACTTAAAGAACAAAACCTGAAGTGTGAGACATAAACAGGTCCCTGATTTCCAAACATGCTTCTCTCAAGGAAGTGCTGAGTCTCAACTTAGCACAGATGACTAGAGCAAAAAGAAAGCATAGACACTAGGTAGAAAAGACACCAACTTAGGGACAATATGAGAGGGATTAGCCCCTTCTTATCGTATGAAACTCTGAAAGTGCTACACTCAGATAAGACATGAACTATAAGTGTTGTAATAACTTATCTGTAAATCTCAAAGTTACTGGGCAAGTTAGATAATTATGTGATCGCTGGAAAGACTTGGTGCTATCCCCACAACTACACTTGGCCACCATGAAAAATCTGCCCTCTGAATGATGACATCATGTAGATTAGTCAATTCTGGTCTTCTATAAAGTTAATCCAGACAGCAAGCTGGTGTACAGGACCTTTAGGGCAAGCACTGTGCTTGTGTAGCAAAGCTACCGTAACCTGTAATGACTGCTAACATACCTTCCAACCAGCTCTTTGTTTTGGTATTGTTTGTTTTGTTCCTTTTTTTGTCTCAGGAAGGACTCTCAAAAGAAAACCACAGAAAATATTTTTAAACTAGTTTAGGCTATGACATACATCTGCTAAGTTAGTACTCTTTGTTCACTGAAATCTAATTCTAATATTAACTCTCTGGCCTGGAGACATTCCTGACTAACTTTTTAAAACATGTAATGTGTTACAAGACATGACTGTGAACTGTGTCTGTGCATGAACATGCCTGTAACTACATGTGATGACCAGTATCTCCAGTATTAATGTGCATACATCTTTCCAGCAAAATCCAAAAAATGATTTGTTTGGGGAGACACTGCTTTAGAAGGCTCTCTACTGCTCTGTTCTCTTCTTACTTGCTACAACTAGTGTGTGTGTGTGTGTGTGTGTGTGTGTGTGTGTGTGTGTGTGTGTGTGTGTGTGTATGAGAGAGAGCATGCATGTGGGTGCATGAATGTGTGTGTGTGTGTGTGTGCATGCATAAGTGCATGTGTGTCCGTGCACACATGCATGCATGAGTGCTTGTCGTGTGTGGTGTGTCTCTGTTCTGAGGATTAACCACAGGGCCTCTACCACTGGGTTACACCCCAGCCCTCTTCCCTCTCCCACTTCCTTCTTGTTTTATTGACCGCCGACATACCGAATGGGTGAGCCTATGTTGCTGTTACAAATGCATACAGATAAATGGAAAATAGAAACAAATGTCCAGAGAGGTCTGGACATGATTAGCTTGAAAGTAACTATAATCACTAGTTTGAAGAAAGGAAATGAAGGAAGAAGAGTTTATACTGGACTCTACTCTTCAAACGAAATAGAAATTTTGAATATTAAAAAATAATGCAACTAAAATTAAATACTCAAGTTACTGGAAGTAGTATGGAAGAGAAGTCAGAATTCATGTCTATAGAAAGCAGCAGACTGAAGAACAATTACAGAGAAACATAAAATAATAAGTATGTAAAAATCACAAAAGAAGAATCTGTTATACCTGTAATCAGTACCTGAGAAAGAACTTCATGAAAGCGATGTTTTAAGAGGTTATGAGCTTCCATCACTTAAAGGATCAAGTAAATCCCAAAAAGTATGGCAAGAACAACAGAAAATAACATAGAGATCAAAATTACAGAAAGCCAAAATTCAAAAAGAAAATTTTGAAATAAATTGGAAGTTTGGAAACTATTTGTGTGTCTATAGAATGTGAAATTAAGTATCTCATTTGAAAAGTGCACGGGTACAATGGTGTGTGTGAGTGTGTGTATGTGAGTGTGTGCACACACACACTCTCACGCATCCATGTATGTAGACTAGAGGTCAGTCTCCAATATTGTTCTGAACACATCATCCCCACTGTTTTGCAGAAACATAATTTCTTATAGAGATCTGGGGATTTCTATTTAGACTGACTTTAGAGCCTCCAGGACCTGCCTGTCTTCAACTTCCTAGAACTAGAATTGTGAACACATCTTAACATGCCAGCTTTTCCCATGAGTCCTGGGAATCAAACTCAATTCATCATGTTTGTAAGACAAACTCTTTACTGGCTGAATTATGTCCCTGTACTTTCCCAAACACTTTTAAATGAATAGCAACTAACAATGAAAATAGGTGTTTGGTTTTTGTTTTGTTTTGTTTTGTTTTGTTTTGACAAATAGCAATGAGATCCAGAGAAAATGGAATAGTATCACACAAATTATGAATGAGGATAGCTGGCAGCTTAGAGTACTTAATCCACTGAACATATTTACTATCTATTAAGCTATCATATGAATCAAAATGATAATAACTTGTATCCTACTGATGGGCAACAGGGAAACAACAAACTAAAAACAATACAAAAAACAAGCAGCTTGGGATGAACAAGGGGGATCGATCTAAGACTGAAGCCAGGGCACACTGAGCCGAAGGATTAGAGGAAGTAAACTCAGGTAAACCTTAAAATATCGAAGATGCAAGGCTATGATGAAAATAATCACTAGCATGGTTTCAAAGTGGGATAATTCACAATATCTAGTTCTAACAGAAAAGGAAAATTGAACTAAATGTTCTCGAGTGCATAGATCTTTGTGGAACAGGTAAAAATACTAATTTATATATTTAATCAGTTAAGAATGTCCATTGTATACATAAAGAACATCCTGGATGTGGCTGTATGCAGATTGGAATGTGGAATCCAATGGGAGAAATGTGATCACAAACACTTGGGCATTCACATTGCGTAAAAGAAACCAGACACCAAAGAACTTCTTGTATAGGGGCATTTCTATGAGGTTTCATTACAGGCAACACTGATATCTTGTATTGCAAGCTCAGCTAGTGAGGACCACTGGGGACTAGTGGGGAGACTAAGGTCAGAACCAGATGATGGCTGACTCTGTGCTGTGTCTGACTTGGTGGCTGCTTAACTTGGTCTCTGGTGCTTTGTCACTTTCCTATTGATACACCATACTGAAATAATGAAAGACTTTTTTTTATGAGCCACAATGAAAATTCTGCAATTCAATAAATGATTATTTCACACTCCTATCAGTCCTAAGTAGTGCTTTGGCCAGCATTCTCTTTTCTCCCTGAGGGCTTGAGACCAACTACTTTCCTTTTCCAGAATTTTTGCGTGTCAGGCTCATTTTCTGGAGGATGGTGTTGAAAAATGCCTTCCTCATTTTGAAGTAGGTCGAGCTTATGCTTTATCTCCACTAAAACAAGTGATAAAACAATTACTCCAATCTATATTTGGAGCCAATTTGAAATAAATTTGCATATGGCATCTGTAAGCCTCCACTTCTCACCCATTAACTCAGGATGCAAAACAGACTCTGGCTGAACTCTGCTGCAGATCTTCAAAACCATTTCAATCACATAAAGGGAATGACTTCCAATATTGGGTCCATGCAGAAGTGAGTGTGGTGATATTACCCCTGAATGTTTGAAAAGCCAGGCAATGATCTGTGAATTACAAAATCTCAGTCTTCCTTGATGCTTGCATGTAACCACTTATACCATTTCCACTTGATCTTCCCATAACCCTGGCACTTAAATTTTAATTGACTAAAAGATGAAATGTGACCTTATACCACCCGCCTGAATCTCTAAGTTGTAACATAACAACAGAGAAAAAGTTAGTTCTGCATGACAGGTCTAAAAGTGACAATCACATTAGTCTTATCTGACTGGAATCTTCTTTTCTCCAGGTGTGGGACTGTAATTGTTTCATTTCCATTCCTGTCTTAAAATATTTTTCACATAATATATTTTAATCATATTCTTTCCCTTTCCAACTCCTCCCAGATCATCCCCACCTCCCTATCCACAGAAATTCATTTTCTTTCTCTCTTTGCTTTTTTCTTTCTTCCTAAAAAAAAAGAAGAAACGAAGGAAGGAAGGAAGAATATCAAACAATTAATCAAACAAACAAAAAAAACACACAGTAAAAAAAAAAATACTAAATCAAAATGCCCACAAAACAAATGAAGTCTGTTTTGTCTTAGTCACCCGTCCTGGGCATGGGGCCTATCCTGTGCTGTGGGTCATGTACTCAGTCGCACTCCTTTAGAGAAAAGTGATTTTCTCTTTCCCAACTGATAGCAATTGCAAACAGCTTCTTGGCTAGGAGTGGCACTTTGCATACACTTCCTCTTCTCTATGCTATATTTTTCTTTTGCTGGAATCTATGCATGTCTTGTGTATGCTGTCAGAGTCTCTGGATTGCATAGGAGCAACCGTCAGAAAAGCAAAAGCAGCTTCCTTGAAGTCACCCACTACCTCTGATTCTTCAGTTCTTTTTGCTACTTCGTCCACTTAGATGCCTGAGATTTTGTAGAGTAGTTGATAAAGATCCAATTTAGGGCTGTCTGCTCCAAAGTTTCTTGCTCTTCGCACACTGGCAGGTTGTGGGTTCCTATGTTGTCACCCACTTACTGTGAAAAGAAGCTTTCCTTAGGAGGGCTGAGTGATGTACTAATTTCTATGTTCCTTTAACACAATAACAGTAGTAGGTTTTCTGCTACTATCTATCCAGGTTCCTGGCCATGTTAGCAGTGTCAGGCATGGGCTTCATAGAGTGGGCCACAAATGTCCCCTTTAAAGTGGTTGGTTCCTTCCATAACATTTGTACTACTTTTGTATCCGTATGTCTTGTAGGCATGTCACTATTAAAGGCCTCAAGGTTTGTAGCTGTGTGATATTGATTCCTTTTTCCTTCTGGTAGCATGAAGAGCACCTTTTAGCACCAGCTAAGGCTGAAGCTTCTCGTTGGGAACCGGTTTGGTTTCTCCATGTTTGATGACATGGCTAAGCGGTGTCTTCAGCAGCACAGCTTTGCTATCGGGGTGTGGAGAGTAACCAGTAGCTTTGGCAGTAGCTTCTGGCATTTAAAAGGTCTAAGGGGCATCTTTGATCATGAGATCATCAAAATTTAACCTACTGTTGGCACTGAATGTTTTGCTCGATGACAAAAGATGTCAGGTTGGAGTACTGTCTTCCTTATTATATGCCGACTTCATTTTAATTATATATATACATGTATATATATACATATATACATATATATACATGTATATATATACATATATACATATATACATATATACATATATATATACATGTATATATATACATATATACATATATACATATATACATATATACATATATACATATATACATATATACATATATACATATATACATATATACATATATACATATATACATATATACATATATACATATATACATATATACATATATACATATATACATATATACATATATACATATATATACATGTATATATGTATACACACACACACACACACACACACACACACATGAGTCTTCTACAGTGGTAGGTTTCTATGTGGCTGTTTCAGCCTTTAGTGTTAGTTGTCCATCTCTTTCCCCTGAGCTTTCATTCCTCTCCCCAGTTAATCCTGCTAATCCAGCTTCCTCTTTATCTCTTCATAGCACTATGTTCTATTCACCTAATAAGTCTCAATAGCATTGATCTTTTCTGACCTGAATCTTCTCTTCTCCACATGATGAACTAAGATATGTAAAAACAAAAGAAAATGCTAAGGTTTTGAGTGAGTTCCTCCATATTCCTGGTGGCTTCTTCTCCTTCTCTTTCTCTTTCTCCTTCTTCTCTCCTTCTCCTCCTCTTCCTCCTTCTCCTCCTCCTTTTTCTGCTTCTTCAGTTCTTTCTTCTTATATGGTTTCTCAAAAGTCATACCAAATACTTCCAGTGCTTTCTAACCTAACAAATTAAGTTGTTCTTTTTTATATGATATTTTTAAAAAGAACTGTCTCTAAACATATCTTCCACAATCCTGTGTTCCGGTTCTATAAGAAGATCTTTCCCATGGGCAAGCACCAGTCCCTGACACTATTAATGATTCTCTGTTCTGCTTACAGGCAGGAGCCTAGAATGGCCTTCTTTTGAAGGAACTGACTCAGAGAGATGCAGGGACCCTCAGCTAAACATTGGATGGAGCTTGGGGACTCTTATGGAAGAATTGGAGGAAGAACTGAGAAAGGCAATATGAACTCCATAGGAAGACCAACAGAGGCAACTAACCTGGATTCTTGGGGATCGCAGAAACTGAACCACCAACCAAAAAGCATAAATGGGCTGGACCTAAGCCTCCCCACAGATATGTATTAGATGTGCAGCTTAGTCTTCATGTGGGTTATGAACAACAGAAGCAGTAGCTTTCCCTAAAGCTGTTGCCTGTCTGTAGACTCTATTCCCCTAACTCAGCTGTCTTGTCTGGCCTCAGTGGGAGAAGAAGCGCCTAGCCCTGTAGAGACTAGATATGCTGGAGTGAGGGAAAACCCAGGGAGACCTCCACTCTCTTAAACGAGAAGGGGATGGAGGATGGGAAAAGGACTGTGGAAGGGTGGACCTGGAGAGGGACAGCAAAAGAGATATAAAGTGAAAAAATATCCCTTACATTGATCTCAATGAAACTTATTTCATTTCAGTCCTTTTCAGTTTTTGACTCTTGCCTCTGATCACTGTACTCACACTAAATGTGGAAAATGTCAAACACAATAAACCTCAAGGTCCAGTCTTTCACTAGCTCTCTAAAGCTTCCAGTTGAGTGTCAGTCCATTTATGGGAAATCTGTTCCTGAAGTTATCCAAACGTCATACAACCTGAATTCCCACCAGATCAGCATGGCCAGCAGCATCTTGCCAAAGCTTGGTCCCCAAGTACATAGCCAGTGTATTCTTACAGCCTTTTACTACCTACCATTACATTTTTATAGTTGTATGGATTGGTAAGAGACTTCAGCCTCCTCACCTGATGGGAACTTATTTTCAGTGACAATTCCCTTAAATTCAGCACATATTCTAATGAGAGATGCCAGACTTATTCTGAAAATCGCAATCTCTTTCCAGAGAAATCAAATAGTTATGGAGGCCCTTGCATTAGTCCTCCCCTCAAATATCTATCCTCATTAGCAAATTTAAAAAAGACTTCCTTTCTATGACCTTTATTCCTTATTTAGAGTGTTGTAGTTCTACAGTATGTTTTATCTAAGGATGAATTTATTCATTAATTGAAAAAATGCTCTCCCTAGTCACCTTACTAACATGGCTTTCTTGCTGCTTGTGGGTTCACTTCTGCATTGGATGGGGAATCATCATCTGCCATGTAACATCACTCACAAGCCTCACTGAGCAGGTCATTGCTCCGATAAACAAAGGCTTTTGATTCCCCTCACCATTTATAACAGTCTCCCCTCTCCCCCAGTCTGTCATCCTTTACTATTCCTAACGTACACAACAAATGTTAACTCATTAACTCATCTAACACACACACACACACACACACACACACACACACACACACTCATTTGTGGGCTCAAAGTGTATGTCAGTGGTCAAACAGGCTCATGACCATAATGTACACAATACCCTGAACTCCATCCCCAACACCATAGAAAACTTTGTAGTCTGTTTCAATTTTATACCCGTACAGAATTTGCATTTTACCAGAAAAGGATTCTAGGAAGCTAATGACTATAATTTATGTACAACTGATTAATATAACACAAAACACATTGCCTATTGTATATACTCAGGTTTGCTTAGTGAATGGATAGATAGAGACATACTAACTGCATGCCAAGAGAAAGTTAAGAATTCCATATGTTTTTGTTTTTTGGTTTTGGGGTTTTTTTTTATTTAGACACTATAACAATTTTATGGGCATGAGCCATAAGTCTCATTTTATAGATGAGGAAACAAGCTAAAACACTGCAATAGTCTATCTAGAACATAACAAACAATATTGTAACTTTGTATTATATTAGCCAGTCATACTAATGATATTTACAATCCAGTTATCTAGCATTTGTCGAATCAGCGCTGTCCTACGCTGTCCTCGAACCCCTGAAAGACAGTGGTTTCTTGTGTTCATTACGTGTGCTTGTTAACATGTCCTATGAGTATGACAGTCTGAATGGTGATAATAAAAATTGTCCTCTCGGGCTGGAGAGATGGCTCAGTGGTTAAGAGCACCAACTGCTCTTCCAGAGGTCCTGAGTTCAATTCCCAGCAGCCCACATGGTGGCTCACAACCATCTGTAATGGGAACAATGCCCTCTTCTGGTGTGTCTGAAGAGAGCGACAATGTACTCAGATGCATAAAATAAATAAATAAATCTAAAAAAAAATATTTTTTTTTAAAAAAAAGACTTGTCTTCTGAGTTTTTACCCTTCTCCCTCCTTAGCCAACTGAGGAAGTAAACGTACAGAAAAGCTTCTCTTTTTCTAGAAACAGTCTGAACAAAATACAATCTCTTTATATCTCATCAGTTACTCTAGTTCCTCATTATTGGAAGCGGAGTCCTGTGAATCACTAAACTGCCTTCACCAAACAATTGCGACACTCCACACACCATTAGCAAGGGGATCCAGATAGGACTTCAAGTTCACTGATGATCTTATTTTTCTTCTATATGTCATCTCAGTGCCCTTGGGCAGTGCCATGGACTGTGGACTATATGTCTGTGTCTCCCAAAATTAGGGTGTTCAAATCCATCGCCAATGTGATGCTCTTTAAAAGTGGGAGTAGTGCCCTTATACATGAAATAAATGAGATCACACCTTGCTCTCTACTACAGCAGAATAAAGCGGGACTTCTGGAAGGAGTTCTGTACTATGGGACAAATCCCCCCAAACTGTACATATATATAAATAAATAAACAAATAAATAAATATCTTTTAAAACTCTGGTTTTCTACTGTAGCAGCCTGGGCAGACTGTGTAAGACCTCATGAGTCATACTGAGTCATAGTAAGAACTTTTTATTTTACCCTAGAAAGCCATAAAGAATTTTGTATAGAATAATGCTGTCCTCTTTCACCAGCCTAGAGTCTGTGATGACATGACAACTGTCATCATTTTAGTGACTGAAAATGGTCCAGGGTAGAGGACAGTAAGAAACAAATGGAAATATGCTTCAAGGGAGTTCTAATGATTAAATGCAGGCGGGGGACGAGGAGGTGGTGAGAACTGGCCGGTTCAGAACTACTGAAGTCTACTTCAGTACTACTTTGAATATAGAATATGAGCAAGGAAGAGATGAGGCCAGTGCATAGCTTCTGCCCTAAGGTATTAGCGCCATTCTTCACTGAGATGAGAGAGTCTGTAGGAAGGCTGAGTTTGGAAAACAGCAAAAGTCTGATTCTGAACATAATCAAGTAGAAGATGCCAATTAGACACTCAAGCTTTATTAGACAGATACCTATATTTCCAGTTCAGCCACAAGTATTTGAAAATACCTCAAACTGTGGTATTTTCTTTGTCCTGTTACGATGAAACTTTTAGAAATAATTTTACCTCATTGGAACATCATATTGGGTATAGCTAAATCTGCATTGCCACTCAGAGCCACAACAAGTTGTGTCTTACTAGTTTTAGACAAGAGCCATTTTTTTAATCTATGTTTACAAAGTCATGACCCTGACTGAGAAGAGAATGAAAACATTAAATGAGAAGGCTAAGAACTAAGCTGATAGAAGCTGTGACATTTCAAGGGAAGAGATGAAGAGATGAAGAGATGAAGGGAAGAGGCAGCCAACTGAGAAGGCACATGACAGCAGCCATGCCTTCAATGACCTTGGCAAGATTCCCATTCTAAGCATGCCTCATGCAGTGTTCCTCCTGTAATCCCAAGTTTATCAGCTGCTTCTTGTCCTGTATCTCACTGCCACCTCCTCAGAAAGTCCTTCCCTGACTGCACCTTGACAGGGAGTTCTGGCTTACTCTATCACAGGCCCTGTTCTGATTCTGTCCAGACACATCTGAGCTGCTTGTATGTACTCGCTTGAGTCCTTCTGTTCATCCTCAGTCACCAAAGCTAAACCCATGTACTTGAGGGAAGCAAAAAGTTGCATCATCTAAGAAACTGTCTGAAGTTCAGTAAGTTTCCGTGGGAACAACAGACTGAGCAACACCAGAGACCACAGGAGTGACAAAAGTCCACAATTCAACTTCCTAGTTCTATTTCATAAATATTCCTAGTTCTATTTCTATTTCTATAATTTCATAAAATAAGATTTCTTTCATATTTAATAAGATTTGATTTATTGCATAGAATGGTAATAGAGAAATTTCTATGAGCTTTGTGTATTCTGGTTTGAAATTGTGTGAGTGTGTGTGTGTGTGTGTGTGTGTGTGTGTGCTCATGTGTGTATTTGTATGTGTGTATGCTTGATCTAGAAGGTAGCTTGATTCCACAGTTTCTTAGCAGGATTTTAGTTTAGCTGATCTATCTGGAGATGAAAATGGAGAATTGAAATCACAAGTCCATGATTATCTGCTCCTTTTATATTCACTGGTGTTTGTTTTATAAAAACGAAAGCCCCAATATTTGGAAGGTTATATAATTATTACATCTTTTTAATGATTTGGTCCATTAATTGATATGTATTGGGCCCTCTTCATCTCTTCTAGTGAATTTTGATTTGAAGTTTGTTGATCATATATCAGAATAGCAATGCCGGCTTGTTTTCAGTTTCTATTTCAAAACATACACTTCTATACAAGGAAATCACGTGGGTCAAAGAAAAAAAAAGCCCAAAATGTTGGAGAAGCTCCTGTCTGGGTCTTCAAAATTGGAAATACCCAATTATTTGCAGGAAATGAAAGAGATGGTTGAAGTTGTGGATTCTTGGCTATGGTTGTTACAGAGTTTCTATTGAGCAAGCGGCTGATGTCTGCATGAATTGGCTTTCCTGTGATATTTTTCATCCATAGCAGAGGGCCTTACTTTTGCATTCTGAGTGCTAGGTAGGTTTTCTCACTCTGAAGAGATTCATTTCCCAGATCATACTCCTTGGGGTTACTATTTTCATTGAGGGGTGTCTCCAAGATGTACTGAGGTTGTGGATGTCATGGATACCACTGAAAATTCAGAGTTCTATATTTTGACCTAAATGGCATGATTAAGAAAACAAAAACCAAGCCAAACAACAAAGTTATTCCATGACCTATTTGTGATAACTTGGGATTTATATCAGTTTTAAAGACTACTGAAGTTGGGGATTAGCTCAGTAGCTGAACTTTAGCTTAGCATGCTAATATCCTGGGATCCATCCTAGCATCATATGCATGAAATAACAAAATACAGAACAAGTAATACAACTCTGACTCACGCACTCAAGATTGGAAGCTCAAGTTCAAGATATAGTAGCTATATCAATGCCAATGTTAGTGCAGACCAGAGGAGGCTATGTCAAACCCTTCAACAGGATGGAGTCAGGCTCCACCGTCACAGTTTACCACCAATATAGGAATAGAGGAAATTTCTCTACCACCTCCAATACCTGGCTTTCCCTGTGGCTGCAACTAAATGACAGCCACTTTGCAGAATAAGCACACCTCTCCAAGGCCTCCACGCTACACACCCTCTTAACAAAAACACATTGGTGAAACAGACACAAGGTTCTGAATTGATCGTGTGACAGTGCAATGGGGTTATAATGACAGTCGGAAATAGGCTTTAAGGGTATTGAGTCATGGTGGAGGTGTCCACATTTTTAAGTATTACAGCAAATTCTAAACTTTGCTTTGTAAACAGGATACCATCGTTTCAAGATGCCATGGAAATATTTAAAGGGAGACTGGTTTATGAGTTTCATGGGGAACATTCTGGGTGGCTATATCATCAAGGAGGCTTCAACAATCCTCTCTCTACAGGCTGCGAACTGGTAAGATAAACTTCAGCATGTGTAGCTTACTTGGTTAATGTGGTGCAGAATATGAGTTTGTGCCCAGTTGCACATCAACAACTATAATAGTTGTGGGGCAAGTGAACCACAGAGTAGTGTCTGTGAACTAGTGTCATTCTGACGACTGGAACAGTCACAACACAGTATTCAATATTTTGTATGTATAACTAATACACAGTATTATCTGGAATTAACAGTCACACAGCAGCCCTTTTCTAGAGTAAAACAAGAGAGTGCAGCAAATAAATGCTACAAAATCGTATCTTTAGAACGCTATGGTTAAGGTGGCTCTATCTAAATGGCTTATTCCTACTTCTACAACTAACCTTAAACTTCTTAGATAGAGTCAAAGAATATCTGTTTATATCAATTTTTAAATATACAAAGAAGTTACATCCATGTCTTGGAAATTAGCATCTTCTTATGTAAGGCCAGGAAATAATTTTATGACAGATACCAACAAATCCTGTTGATTTTTAAGATCTTCAGGAATCTTCTTTGGAGCTGTTGAAGATAAAACTATCCCCAGGTTTTTACATTGCACCCAACAACACAAGGAATCTAAGCCCAGGGGTCATGGCCACAGTGGTTTTCTGTATAAATATTAGAAAGGCTTCAGTTAAAATGCAGCATCTGAACTGGGTACCACTATCAGAAATGGAAATTGGGAAATTCTGATATCATAGATCCATGTCTCACTCATGTTTACAGTATTCTAAACTTGATATTCAAGCATCAATATCCTATATTTAAATCTAAGTGGCATGGTGAAGAAAATAAAAAAAAAAAACAAACAAAACAACAAAGTTATTCCAAGATCTATTTGTGATAGAAGACCCCTGGGCTTCTTCCACATTGCTACACTGAGGTGGGCCCCAGCCGACTAGGTATAACCACACCAATACGGAACTGTGCTCCCAAGGAGTCTTATTCACAGTGGGACTTAACAGGATGCTGAGAATTAAGAAGTCTGACATTTAAAAGAAATTAGCAAAGAATTCTTCCATGATCTCTGTGGCTACACCTAAGCCATCAACAAGAGACTTGCCATTTTCCCAGATGCACAAGTCTAAGGCAGAAATCCCAAATGTCCTGAGGATTATCAGTCTGTGGAGGATTTGTTTTGAATCCCAACAGATGTACAAGAAAAAAAAAAAACCAAACAAACAAACAGGAGGAAGACTGCCAGGAGGTTTCTCATTCTACTAGCCTCTAAATTTGTCTAACAATTAAGTCTTTCCAAAGACTCTTTAATAAGAACAGTTACAGCTGCAGGGATTGACCAGTTCCTGTTTTCTCTCTCTTCTGCTATGTGTTAGTGCCAGCCTAAACCACTATAATTTGTTAGAAAGGTTATTTTAATTTTAATTACTCACCAGATACAAAAGAGTGCTTAAGCTAGTGTTATCTGCTTAGATTCTCTGAATCTAAGCATAATTTGCTTCACTTCCTATGATAATCTGCTAATCAGTAGTAAAAGATTCCAATTTTTAGTAGCAAAGAGACCCTACCCATCCTGAAGCTAATGTGTTTCTTCCTTAAATCTAATTTTAAAAGGGGGTTAGTTCTCCCTCCCCACAGCATTTGTTGCCACATACACTCATAGACATATGTCAACATAGCAGGCATTCGTGCAGTTCACAGCATTCGGAGCCAGGTAAAACTAATCACACATACACACACACACACACACAAACACACACACACACACACACACACACACACACACACACACACACCAGCCACTTGCCTGCCAGCACTCTGCCTAGCACCTTCTATCCCTATGAGAGCTAGCTAGCCAGGATGGACCCTCTCCATGTCCTGAGACCAATGTTTATGGTGGTTTGGTGACCGGATTCACTGGGTAAACTGACTGGTGGTTTGTTGACTTGAGAGACATGACAGACACTGATACCAGCGATCTTAGTTCTGCAGGGTTAACATTCTCACCAGGCTTAGAACTACTAGGCAAACCTGAAAACAGCACCCATGTTGGTGTTGATGAGTTAAAGAATTCAGCTTTACTTTCCCCAAAATGTATAGTAAGTCTAGAAGTATTTGAAAGAAAGCTGGCTGTTGTTTGTAATAAAACTCTATGACAACTGGAGACAAACCATGTCTTAGGAGCTGAGTCATCTCCAGCAGACATGACTTGAGGACCATTAAGCATTTCCTCTTACAACTTAGTTCAGTTAACCCAAGACAACTTGTTTTTCATCCACTGACCAAAGAAACCTGCTGAAGCCTGAAAGGCTTCACTAATCTATGGGTAAAGAGATAAGAATTTACAGGGCAGTTTGCGACTTTGTACATTAAGCAAAATAATAGCAATAGCTTACCCCTCTGAAGCCTGTGAGCTCACCAAGACCAGCACCAAGTATGATATATCTCCCTGTTGACTTGTTGGTCAGAGATATCCTAAAGACACCCCCAAACACTATAGATTATTGCCATTGTTCTTGGTTATTCACCAGAACTTGGTGGTAAGATCTGGTTGCTAAAAACACCATGCACGTTGGTCTCAGAGCATAGAGAAGCTTCAATTTTGCTAGTTAGGTTTTAGAGTGATGAAAGGTGCTATGCAGAGTGCTTGGGTCAACAGTGTTATCCAGCCACAGACACTGTGAAATGTAACAGTCACTGCTCTGTCAAGATATGTCTTCGAGAGTAATTGTGGCACAGATGCTATGAGGAGAACCAATGCCTTTCTCATGAGATTAAAGAAAGAAACACATGCTTGGTCCTGCCAATCTGATATGATTGTCAACAAGAAAATCACTAACCACACTATCCCTGTTTTACTAAAGCTAGAGAAAAAATGCTCCATTAATGAGAACAAAAAGTCATTTGTTCCTTTTTAAAAATAATGCGAAATAGTTTTGTTGGGGCCTTTAGAATATTAAGGTGGGGAGATTCCTACCATAGGGTGAAGCATAAGGAACACCGTCACTGAAATCCAGCACTATTATTTCCATAAGCCAATTCAGAAAAATAAAGTTAGTTTGACTTGTAATCTACTGTGAAGTCATGACTATTTTGCTGTGATCATTCTTCCTTTCCCTTTTGTTGTTTTTTGTTTGTTTGTTTGTTTGTTAGATGTATTATGTGCACATGTATTATGTGCACACAATTCCCACTAACTACAGGCAGAAATTTAAAAAGAAAAGGAAAGGAATGATGTGGGGTAGCCATGATCTCAGAGACAATCATGATCTAAGCACTTTCCTTTCTGAAACTTATGCATGATGTCATCAAAGATTCCAAAATCTCTTCTGAGTCAAATTGCCATAAACTAGATGGTTTTTAAAAAGTAGAGGTGTATTCTACAATATTCCTATAGTCTGGAGCTTAAACTTAGGGTAGCAGCAGGATCTATGGAAAAAAATCTTCCCTTGTTTGCTCCAGCTCTGGGGTATCCCAGGATCACTGACTTGTGTCTTCCTCCACTTCACATGGCCCTCATTGTATAATTTCCCTTTTTGTCTCTTACAAGGCTACCATCTCTGGGTAATGTCTCCTCAGTATCTTCACCTTAACTTTTTCAGCAGAGACTCTTACTTCAAATGATGTTACACTTGGAGGCTATAGATAAACACATTCTTCTTTGGCAGGCATCATTCTGCCAGCCACTGGAGACCTAAACATAGCTAAGAACCCAGGCAACACAGTAATTGCAATAGATTCATTTGCACTTCCTTGAAAGACAATGCTTTCTTTTTCAGAAGACTTTAAAACTGAATGTTTCCACAGTTAACAGCCCCAACCAAACCTGAGCCCACCTGGCAGCAGAGTATCCTGCTGTAAAACTGAACCTTTGTAAATACCCTGAAACAGAGAAGAGTATTAGAACTATTTTACCTGATTAGTTAATGGAGTTCATAGTTCCAACCCTTAAGACCTCCCTGATCGCTCAAGAAACATTGCCAGGTTGCATAATGGCTTCCAATTCTGAAAGGAAAGGAAAGCTGATCAGAGGTTAGGGTGATGAAAAGCCAACAAAAAATTTAAAAAGCGCAAGTACTCAACCATACAGGTGGAAGGCTTCTTACTTACCTGGTCAGTCCATTTTCTCTTCTGGCCTCTGACCAATCAGTGATGCAGAGTACAGAAAAAAATAAAAACTGGATGTAAGAAAATCTCTAGGGGATCCTGCTGAGGAAAGCACAGCCTATCCTGTGACATGGATATATGCCTGAATGAAACAGAAGTGGAAAGGAAGGAAAAGCAACCGCAGGAGGAAGAGGTGTGGGAAGGAAAGAAGGAAGGAAAGACAGAGAGCTTACTACTATCATGGGTTTGTGTGCTTTTGGTTAGGTTTGAATATGTATTGTTTTGTCATTTTTGTTGTTTGCTTTGATTTTCATTTTTTGGTTTTTGAATTTCTGTTTATTTTTGAGAGAGGAAAGAGAGAAAAAGGGAGAGAGAGAACAAGAGAGAGGAAATTTGAAGTTGGATGGGTAAGATCTAAGAACAATTGTGGGAGGGGAAATATAATCAAAACATAGTTATAAAAACATTTTAATTAAGAAATATAAAATTACATTATTTCTTCCATGTACCACACATACACACTACACACACACATATAATAATAATAATAATATTATTATTATTATTATTATTATTATTATTATTATTATTATTGTTTTTAACTGAGTGGGCAGAACAATCAGCTTTCCCCTAACAGAGCATGAATCAGACTTTTCAATAAAAGAGCTGCTTCTGCACACCGAACTTACTGTGTGAACAAGAGGCCCTATTATAAGCTGGCACACTTGGGAATTAAAGTCAGAGGACCAGGGGTTTAAGGTCATCCTCAGCTGTATGCAAGTCCCACTTGCTCTTCATGGGACCCTGTCTCAACAGCTTACCAACAGCAAGATCACCAAGCCTCTATCCTTAACAACTGGAATTTGGTCTCTATTTGCCAAAGGATTGAGTACAGCTAAGTGAGTATTCTAAGTGGAAGTGGGGGGTAGGAGATTATGAGAATCTTAACAGAACTATACTTCCCAGCTTGTATGCTCAGAAAACCCTCATCTAAAGTAAGCAGAATATATGTGACTAGGTGGCATTCTTCATCAGCACATGATTCAGGGAAAGTAACAGGCTGTCCCCATACAAGCTCAACACTGAAAGATAATACAGGACTCACTGAAAAATACAGAGCTTTGATTGGAAAAAAAATGTATGTAAACACTGACTAATACACAGGGTAAAAACACAGAAACAGAGAGAAGAAGCACAAGTTCCCCTAGCATGGTGGGGGTGGATTCAGGGTTAGATGTTAGGGTAAACTATGGCTTGAAGAAAGTTTCTTCTCCATGACCAATAGCTGAACAAGAGTTGAATTCTCAGAGTCTTTCATTAATTGCACCAAGAAGGTGAAAGCATAATCTAAGTTGTAACCTTTGGAAAATGATTTTATTAAATTAGATTAGATTATGATGGGATTCCCCATGACTGACTTGTGCTGGATTTATTAGGAAGAAAGAGATCTCACAGGCAAAGAAAAATGCATGCTCTGCATGATGTAACACAGGCAAGCAGGACCCTGACCACAGCCTGTTCCATGCTATTTAGGCTTCTGGCTTTTAAATTCAGTCTAAAGCTGTTTTCTTATAAAGAGGTTATCTTATAAAGCAGTCTGCCTTGGGCATTTTGCTATAGTAACAAATGGACTAACATAGTTGATAATAGCAGGTAGTCTGGGCTGGATCAAGATGAGTATAAAGCAAGTGTTACAACCTTTTTGTCTTAAGTACCAGATAATAGTTATTTTAAGCTTTGCAGAGCCAGGCCATCTCTACTGAAACTAGTAAACATTGCCACTGGAGGGTGAAAGGACTCACAGACAATAAATTAATGCATGCAGTTGTATTCCCATAAAATTGTATTCACATAAACAGGATACACACCATTAATACTCCATTAGAGGATAAACGAGAACATTCTCCCCAGAGTTAGAAATCAGTAGTTAGCAATTCTGTCTTTTAACAGTTGTAGCAACTTTTAATCTCTGTGTTCACAGGGAACCCTCACTGGACCATCTCTCAGTGGGTCACGGTGGACTGAGAAAATGGTTTAAATATTGCCGGGGAATTTCAACTTAATGGCACTGAAGTAAAACCCTTGAAATAGCCTGTTTGGATTTCAGGCGGCATTACGAGTGTCTTAGACACTCTAAACAATCATTGTCACACAACAAACTTTCCAAAAGGTCCATCTCTGTCTCAGTTGCCCATCTGACGAAGGAAAATGGATTCTGGAGATGTCACAGTACAGCTCACTGGACAGTTCTAAAATGCAGCCTTAGACTTGCCTTCCAGAACCTACAGAGAAAGCTGCTGCCTTGGTGCCGTCCTGCAGCCTGTGTTCCAGGGAGCGTTCTGGGCTCTCCATGTGGAGACTTCCACTCAAGATGAAAATGATGAATGCTAAGAGAATCCTGATAGAATCCTAGCAATGGCATCGTTATACACAGAATCCAGCCCAAGTTCATTAGTAGGCAGGCTCAGTGACAGACTTCCCTATTTACATATTTGGCTTCATGAAGTAAACTGAACATCAATGTGCTTTCCTAGTGGGTATCGAGCCTTGGCTGAAGGCAGAATTCCAGCAAGATCCAATGGATCCTTACAGAGACACAGAAAGGATGCATCAGTGGAAGAGTGCTGGAGCCTGTTGGCATTGCATTAGTGTTTGCTTTGGTTGGGTTTCAGAAAGAAAAGATCATTTAGTATCCTGCATGGAGACAGTGGCCTGTGCAGAAGCTCGTGTGAAGCCAAGCATTCTCTTCAAAATAACTTAGCAGAAGTGAGCATCAACCGATGATAAAGAGAATGTGATAACAAGACACAGTAGAGACTTCTTCAGCCATAGAGAAGAACGAAATTATTCCATTTGACTAAAACTTGATATTAAACAGACTCAGCTAGACCAGGAAAACAAACATTGAATATTTTCACATATGTGAAGACATGATTATGCACACACACTTACATATACATGTGTCAATAGGCGGACTATTTAAGAAGAGAATGGTGACTAATAAAAGTGAATAAGGGGGAGAAGAGATTCATAGAGCTACATCTGGTCAAAGTACATGAAACACTTGAATAAGAACATCACTGACTGTCACTTTGTACAATGAACATGTGTTAGTCTCTATTTTTAAAGCAGGGAAACAAGACAGCACTGACAATGGAGAAGGTTGAAACGCTCAACTCTAGGAACCAAATGAGAATTGCTAGAGCCCTTGCTTTGTATAGATCATTATGTTGAGCATAACAAAATCTCTAACATTTAATAATTAAAATGACAAACTTCAAGTGACACAGTTTGGTCCAGCTGGATTGGTTGAGTTTAGTCTATTACTATGGTCACCTGACGTCTCACTCAGATGAGGCTAGGAGTCCTGCATGACCTTAAGCGTTTGGTAGTGCTTGCCAAGCTGAGGCCCAGGAGCCCTGCTAGAGTAAGCAAGTCTGCAGGGGTACTTGTGTTTGTCCTTGTGGTCAGTCCCACTTATGGAGGTCAGGGCTCCTCACAGAGTAGCAGGGAAGGCAAATACAATGAGAAGGCATTTTCTAAGACTCCTTGACTTCCATCACTGATGTCCTGTCGATCAAAAGTCCCAAGACAAAAGTCAGTATTCCAGGAGTCATAAACAGACTGGGAGCCTTTTCTGCCACGTAGTGTCTGATCAAATCTGTGAATGTGCTCTGAGGCTAATTTAGGCATAGCTGAGGTGAAGCGCCATGCTATTCAGCCACTGCAATGAATGACAGAGAAATAAGTGTAGACGGGCCATACAACTTCATCATTGCCTTCTTTCTTTTTTTAAAGCACTGTTTGGGGGAGTTGTGCACACTAAAGTACACATGGCATGATCAGAGGATAACCTTATTCTTCTCCTTCCGCCATATGGGTCCCAAATTCTGGTCATCAAGCTTAGCAGTAAGTGCCTTTACCCACCGAGCCAGCTCACTGCTCCTCTGACACACTTTCCTATGCTTGGGAACCAGACCATTTCTGAGAGTGAAATGATACATTTTCTGGAAACATAAAATTTAAACATCTTCCAATGTGAGTATGTGAGCTGCATTTTTGAAAAGGTCAATATCCAACTTAGTTTTTCAAGACTTGAGTGTACAAGCCATTTTCATGAAGTCCTTATTTTTCCATTTGCTTTATAACAAAAATGAAATCTGTATACACTGAATGGTGCCTATAAACATACCAATTCATACACTGAGGTCCACATTAGTTATTTTTCTTTTTGCCATGACCAAAACTTGTGTGTGTGTGTGTGTGTGTGTGTGTGTGTGTGTGTGTTCAAGTTGACTAAGACACATTTAGAAACTGTTCCTGCGGGGGGTGGGGGGGGGGGGTGTCTTCTGTCTTCCACTTTTCTCTCCTCTATGAAGTCTGGAACTCATAGAGAAACTCATTCACTTTAGAATCTTTGTTCTTCTGAGGTTCAAACACTAAGCTTTGTCAGAACTCCTAAGACCTACCCACCCCCTTCCTGTTTCTTTCTTGTCAGTGGCTTTTTCCCATACACACCTTCAGATCTCCCCAGGATTATTTTTACTGTTTTGTTAGTGATCTCAAATGTTTCCTTTAAAAACACTTGCCTTTCAGATGACCAATCAGTCTTGGTTTCCTCAGGAATCTTTTACATCTCTGGAACACTCTAAAGCTACCCAACTGTACACTCTTCAAAACATGACTCAGAAGGTCTGATGTTATTGTGACAGCTAGTCTTGGTTGTCAGCATGACTACATCTAGAATCAACTAAAACCAACCATGCCTTTGTGAGACATTCTTGTTTGGTTCATTTGAGGTGGGAAGACCATCCTATTTCTGGGCCATACCTTCTGGTGGCAGCTCACATGAAGGGACATTGAAGAAGGAAGCTTGGCTTTTAGTCTGCTTCCCCTCTTTCTTCCTAGCAAGTTCATCAATCCTGTTCCTAAGATGTCCCTCCACTGGTATTAGAACTTACTCCTTTGGGACTCCAATATAGACTGAAGACTAGCTGAGATATCCAGCCTCACGGGCTGAACAACTGCCTGATTCTTGGTCTTTACATCTGGAGACAACCACTGTTGTTAGACTACTTGGATCACAGCTTGTCTAAATTTTAATTTATATATATATCAGTCTATCAGTTTTGTTCCTTTAGATAACCCTAACATATGAACTCACACAATTAGCACTCCTTAATCCAAAACTCTATTCTGAGAAAACCCCATCTTCCTTCTGTTAAATAATCTATATTTTCATACATGAGTCTTAATGCTGCATCCAAGTCCATATCAGCCTTAATCATGGTGGTGGTAATGCTGAAAGTGAGACTGTTTAACAGCCATGGTGAGGCTTCTGAAAGTGAGGCTCTACCAAGCTCTGACACCTCAATAGTGATGCAAGGCAGTCTCCATCCTGTTCAGGCTATACCATAACCATAAGAAATCCACATTAGTAACTATGTGCAGGGCTGATCATCATAGCTATGCTGCTAACAGGTTCCGTTTCCACAAATATACTCCTAAGAAAGACCAGAGTACAATTATAGTATTCACAAGGTATTCATCATCTAAGCTGTAGGCTCTTTCCTAGGTGGAATCACAGTAAGGTTCAACTAATTGAAATTAACCTGATTGAGTTTCATTCACACCAAGGGACCCATTTACATTCTGTACAGGCCTGTCATCTACTGTTCTGAATTTGCATCTTCAGGAAACACGCTTTTGGATATTCTAAGCAGGAGTCAAAAATTGTTTCTATAACTAACCACATAATAGCTAATTGTCTTTTTGAACTATATGGAATCTGTGGGTGGCAAAATTCAATATTACCAACCTCCAGACTGCTAAATTTTTCAAATTGTTGAACTTTATCTGATTATTAAACTATGTGGGACAGCCTAGACCTTTCACAATCACATGGCATTCTTAGCATCTTGAGAGAGAGGACGGTCTTTCTCTGTATTCATTGCTACTATTTAACTTGGTACTCTTTAAACCTACAGACAGGCCACACCCATTGTTACAAACTTTGCCAGGGTGAACATACCATTGAAATGTTCCTATGAGAACTTTCAAAATTTGTCATTTAACTTCAGCAGATTTGCATGATAGATCTAGCATTCGTCATAGCTCTCCAACCAAGAGGAACAAAATTTCCCAAGCCTTTAGAGAATTTCCCTGAGTAACACTTTGGGGTTATCACACTTGCGTGTGATAGTGAATGTCTGTCATCAGGTATAAAATACCTGCGACACTTAAAATGTACCCATTTAAGTCAGAGTCCTATTAAATTATACAGCAATACTGACTTTGGTCACTACAAAACGATCTCCTTGCGTGATCTTTGAAAAATACATAAAGATAGGAGACTGTCCTGATCAGTTTCCTATCGTTTTCCCCAAATTTTTCCCAGAAGAAAAGTGATCCCCATTTTGGCTGCAAGTGGCCATCCCAAAACTGTAATTCTCTTTCAAATTATCTATTCTACAGTTATTTTAGATAATATTGTCAAAGAAACTATCTTTTTACTTCACCTTTTCAACATATAAGAGGAAAGTACCTATTTGTAACATAAGTTTTGTAGAAAGGCCCAAGCAAACACAGATGCTTTGGACAGGTGGCTCAAAGGGGACATACTCTCCTACCCTGATCTGCCTTGGTGATTTGGCGACATCTACTAAAGCATTAAACTGGAGCAGGGGATTTTTTCTAATGCCTGTATGCATTTTTCCTCTTGTAAATAAATAGTCTAGAGTTGCCATTACAAAATCAGCTGCTTTCCTGATAAGCTATAGCATCAGCATCCTACATTAACCACAGCAGAGCCGGTATTTTGAGCTTGCCTTCTCTTCAATTGGCACTAAGTTTGAGAAAGCTTCTCTGACTCCTGGCTTATGCAAATTATAAATCATCACCAGAAGACATTTGTAAGTAACCTGTCACAGCGATCTTTTGGCATCCATCTCATAAACCACCTAGCCAATGTTGTGGGAGAAGAACAGCAGGTAGGTGGTGGAGGCTAATGATCCAGTCACACTGGGAAACACACCTATACCTCTATTTGCTTGGTCCAGCAACAAAACTTCAACACAGAAAAAAAAGCAACATACAAAGATTAACTCCTATAAAATGCATTGTTATACCAACCCTCAATACACAAAGCCCACCTCAACTTGGGTTTCCCATTGTTTACTGATACATAGCTGTCTGAATATACAGAACACAATAGCTTTGTTGATGAGATCAATGTCCCAGATTTTGTTCTTGTATGATTTGGAATTAGTACCTTTTAGATGACATTGGGTTTCTGTGAGCTAAAGGTTATGTTTACACATAAGGCACCATTAAGATATATCAGAACTCATTTTTTTATTTTTTTAAAATTTTATTGGATATTTATATACAATACAGATGCCATCCCCTTTCCCCATTTTCCCTCCCTAGAAATTGCCTATCCCATCCCCCCACCTCCTCCTTTATGCTTTTATACCATTTTAACTACATGCATGTATTAAAGTCAGTTCTAGGTTGAGGATCTAGCAATACAATAGATGCAAATAGTCAAGAAACAAGCAAGACAATAAACAGAAATAGTCAAAGAAAAAGCAAGACATTAGACCCAATTATGTGAACATTCCCATGATAACTGTTTCTAAAGGCTTATCAGGATGACCAAAGTATCTGAGCCTACTTCCTTGTCCTAGTGCAAGGTCATTTTCATGTCTGAAGCCTACTTCCTTGTTCTAGCCTAAAATTTAGATTCCTGTCTGAAATTAGTTCTTTGTTCTAGACTAATATTTAGATTTTTGCCTGAAATTACTTCTTTGTTCTAGCCTAATATTTAAATTCCTACCTGAAATTACTTCTTTGTTCTAGTCTAATGTCAGATTCCTGCCTGAAGCCTACTTCCTTGTCCTACTTCCTTGTCCTTGGCCAATGTCCTATTCCTACGGCAGAACTCAAAAGGAAAGTAGATTATTAATGACATGAAGTGAAAGAACACACTGGAAATCCAGCCGTGCCTTTTCCTTTCCACTCTTTGGCCCTTGGCTTCCAAGAGTTCATCAAACTTCCACTGCTGTGCGGTGCCTCACAGGTCCAAAAGCAATGTAGCCAAGGTCTGAAATCCATGAAACCCTGAACTAGAGTAAGCTTTCCTTTTCTATAAGTATATATCTCTGGTATTTTGTTGCTGTTACAGAAAATTGACTAACTTGGAGGTCAATGACTATTTTTCTTTCTGCAGTAAGTGGTATGCCTTTCATCTGGAAAAGATATTTATTCTTGTTAACAAAAGACAAGTCTTGAATCAGAAACATGTATTTTAATACACTTATACTTCATCATACATATATATACATATATATATGTATATATATATAATACATATATATATAAAATAGTTTTTGTGTTTTTCTAAACTTTGAAAGGATCCTTTTAGATACTGAGAGGAGACCAGGAGGGTGGCAACATTTGGGATGTAAATAAATAAAATAATTAATTAAGAAAAAAAGGATACTGATTCCACTTTATAAATGAGGGTTTTTATTGAGGCTTCAAGATTTTTTTTTTATTTATGTTGAACTTATTATGGAAATGTATGCTACAGCTTACCAGCTAATTACAGAAATACATGCTGGCTTTTATGAATTTTGTCTATTTTTAATGACATGTTCAGTCCAACTGGACTGAACCTCTATTGTTTTGGGATAATATTCTATTCCTCTTTGTACCAGGTGAGGAACCACTGTATCTGGATGCAATTTAAAGAAACTATTCTTATAAAATGTCCATCATGTAGCCTGAGAAAACCCCAGGCAATAACCTCCATATCCCATAACTGGTGAGAATTATCTTCTCTGAGCTCCAGAGTCTAGACCACTAGCATAGCAAGCCACAAGTCTCTGGTTTGTTCTTTTCTCTAATTGCTTCCCTGACATCCTACAAATGACACAGACATTTGATAGAGTCACAAGATGTGGAAATAGAAGGCAGTCTTGGAAGCAACAGCCTTGCACAACCAGCTGAGGCTGCTCCAGTGTTGGAATTAGCCAATAATGATAAGCATGTATGCTTCTGTAAATCAGCCAGTACCATAGTTTTGCTTGGATTCAAAAGGATAAAGGAGACTATATGAGAAAGTTTGTGAGTATATATAAAGACATAAAAGGGCTAATGGAATTTAGCTTTAAATGTCTGTTAATACTGAGCTGACAGACTTACTCTGAACTTTTGTAAAAGAGTAAAATAAAATCCATTTGTTGAATGAGATGGCCACACAAGCCTGATGAGCCAAGTTCAATCCCTAGATCCCAAAAAGAAGTGAGAAAACTAACTCCTGAAAGTTAGTCCCTGACCTCCACATGTCCCATGGCAAGTATGCCCACATCCATACATGCACATCATACTACTGCTACTACTAATAATAATAACATAATTTAGAGTGAAAATATTTTGTAAGAAATGTACTCAAACTCAAACCTGGATGGAAGCAGAGTGATTCAGATTGCCACATGTTAAATGAGGTTTAACCTAGAATGCCATTAGGCATGTCCCTCTCTGTGTTCTACATACAGTAACAATCTAACTCCAACCCTGTAATTTGGTGCATTGTTGAGTGATAGGACCAAAGTAGAACTAGCGTTATCCTATGGAGACCTTGAAGCTCAGCAAGAAATGATGAGAACCCAGTGAAACTTTGAGCACAATGCCAACATTATTTAGCCTACAGTTGTAATATCATTTTCATTATACAGATGAGATGTCTCTATGGCATTCCTTCAGAATTTTCTGGAGAAATTGGATTTCATAGTAGCCATGTTCCTAAAATAAGAGAAAGAATCAGAATACCTAAGAATTAATATCATGAAACATGTTTCATGTTTTGTAGTAGCCTGAAGCCGTGTTCCAAGAAATAAGAGAAAGAGCCAGAATACCTAAGAATTAATATCATGATTTCATTCTTGCTTCCAGCTATCCGGGCAGGGTCTTCTGACACTGGTTTTAGTTTAGCCAATTTTTGGAATTTCTAATATGAAGTATATTAACAGATAATAGCTCTTTCTTGATAAAGTAGCTCTGAGTCTAATTGTCCTTTTAGATATGCAGCGTTGTCACTTGTTAGTTTTGTTTCTGCTCTGAGTTTACCTGCTTAACTTTTGTATTCTCCAAAGTTTCTACTGAATAATGCCACTGGCCTTCTGTAGTGATGGTTTCTGTGCCAGCTGTGGATTTTCTCAAATGCAAACTGATAAGACCCTTTTAAAATGACATGAACAAGCTTCTTGTCACTGTTCTATAAACAATGCAGTATAACATTTTCATGTTGTTGGCATGTTATTAAGCATTACAAGTGATTTATAAATGATTTAAATTTTGCAGTAGGATGTGGAAAGGTCAAATGCAAATACTATTATATGTCATGTAAGGGCATTGAGCGCCCACTTATTTTGGAATCCACAGGGTGAAGGAAACAATCACAACTGTATCCTCCTCAAGGAATCACTTCATTAAATAAGATAATGAAAGCAAACTGCACAGGCTCAGCCAACTGTAAGCATTGAATTAGTATTTAATGCATTTTTGTTTTGTGCATCACCATAATTATTATGTATTTATTCTCTGCTTGGGACATTATACAGACACAGCCTGCTCCAGTTTCTCATTTTCCTGACACTGATATTTAGCTGTGGCCTTAGAAAGTTTTATAAAAATAGTCATATGTGTGTGAAAGCAGAACTCTAACTGTGAATTCTGATAGTTTTTGGAGGTACAGATGCTCACTGTCAGATCAGTGTGCATACTATAGAGAAAAATTAGGCAAGCAAATGAGGAGAGTGGCAAGTGGTGGTTTTTAAACAGAACTCCTTGCTGATCATAGAGCCTGGGGCGCTCAAGCCCAGGCACAGCAAATGCAGCAGAGTTATCAAGGCTCTTCGTAGCAATAAAAGAATGGCAAATCATCTACCTTAGCAGGGAACTGAGAATCAAATTCGCTAAGAGGGGCCCTTCAGGAGTAAAACACAACCCCAGGAATGTGGCTTCACTTTAATTGAACCAGACTATGAGCAATGGCAGCCTGAGTTAGTATAAATTGATAACCATCTTCGTATTATTAGTGGAGGCTAAGATCATAGGGTGACATTAGCCTACATCTTAATGTAGCATTCAGAGAAAAGCAAACATGATTCTAGTTACTGACAAAGCTTTGTGATGATTCTGAGAACAGGGGGTTGGGGGGGGGGGGAAGTCAGAGAAACCGTGCTGTACTTTCAAGGATTAAACTCAGACCCTAAATGCTGCAAAAATATGTGATATTTTGAACTCATGCACCTAAGTCAATAAATAAATATGTAAGCAAGTGTGCACACAACAAACACTCCCAGGAGAGTGGCAGAGAACGTGTCACATTCACAATTGCCTAAATGCATCATCAAAGCATCTAATTTTTATATATATCAATCAATAATATCAATGAGAAATGAAAGTATATAGGAAAGTGTTGTCCATAAAGAAGAAAAGGAGCAGCAAACACAAATCCTTTCAGCAGCCTCTATGTTGCTCAACCTTGACAAGGCTTCAAAATAACTATTAAAGTATCAAAAGTTTGAAAATGAGGCTTGTTTTCAAAGTAAAGGGAATCATGATGACAAACCTTCACCAAGTCAAACTCTGAAGACATAAAAGGTGAAAGGCGTAAACCCAAGTTTTGAATTTGAAGGTAGAATAGCTGAAAATAGTTTACTGTACAGGTTCAAAAAAAAAAAAAAAAAAAAAAAAACATACAAACCCGAGACACAACAGTAGAGATTGTATAAACTTAAGAATAAAGAAAGGGAAATAAAAATGATACTAACATCTCAATAACCACATCAAAAACACTCAGCAATGTCCAGCATCCTACCACAAGCATTCAACAAGCCAGAGAAGGATATCCTCTTTACTGACAATAGCTGATGTCATACTTAATGCTGTGAAGCTGAGAGCTTCCTTCCACAATCAGAAACAAGATAAAATAATGGCTGTTTTCTCAACACCTCTTCTAAACATTGCACCAGAGAGTCTAGACACATAGCTAAATCATAAAGCATGAGATAAAGGTTATGAAAAAAATCTATAAAACCTTTTTCTAAACTGGGTGTGGTGACATACTCCTTTAATCAGAACACTTAGTGATTTCAAGGCCAGCCTTGTCTATACAGAGAGTTCCAGGACTGCACAATGAAACCCTCTCTCAAAAAAAAAAAAAAAAAAAAAAGAAAGAAAGAAAGAAAAAAAGAAAGAAAGAAAAGAAAAGAAAAGAAAGAAAAGAAAAGAAAAGAAAAGAAAAGAAAAAGAAAAAGCAGCCTTGGTTTCAAAGAACATGATCTTTTATACAGAAAACCCTTCTAAGAAATTCTTCATTAATGACCTAAGCTAAGTTGCAGAATGCAAGATGAACCTACTAAATTTTATGGTGTTTTCACACAGCTGCAATGAGTACTAAAGAGATGAAATTGAGAAAATTTCAAATACAAAAGCTCACCAAGGATAAAATATGAGTAAATTTTGAAAAAGAAATGCAAAACTTAGACTTTGTGAGAGCTTTTGTAGAATGAAATAACAAAACAATAAAATTGTAAAACTGTGGGATAGAATTAAAAGCAACTAGAAAGATCTACCAAAAAAAGAAAGTTTTTCCATGTAAATCATCAGTTAGGCAATTTTCTTCTTAAATGTGTATAGAAGCATAAGAAATAAAAAAGAAACTCATAAAATGGACATTGTCAAAATTTTAAATGTGTTTCAAAGGATATCATCAAGAAAGTGAAAATAACTTACCAAATGGGAGAAAATCATACATCTTACAATTGCATAGCTTCCAAAATGCTCAAACTACTATTACAACTCTATAATAAAAATCTAATTTAAACTGAGTAAAGAGATTAGGTAAAGTTTCTCCAAATAAAATGTAGAGATTCCCAAAATCATACCAAAATATTTATATTGTTATTAGTTAGGAAAATTTAAATCAAAATCCACAATGAGATATTGCTTCATACTTACTAGATTTCTTGTCAAAAAGGGAAGAAAGAGGGGAAAGAAGGATGAGAAGGGAGAGGAAGAGAGAGAGAAAGAATAATAGGAAGAGGAGAAGGGATGGAAAGATAAGCACATAGTCACCTAGAAGTTCTGCTTGTAGATATATATCAGAAAGAAAAACAAATGGAAGCATAGTGTCTTAGTTAGGGGTTACTATTGCCTTGATAAAACACCATGACCAAAGCAACTTGAGGAGAAAAGGGTTTATTTGGCTTATACTTCCACATCATAGTCCATCACTAATGGAAATTAAAGCAAGAACTTTAGCAGAGCAGGAACCTGCAGAGTCCACAGATGGGTGCTGCTTACTGGTTTATTTCTGGTAGCTTGCATGGCCTGCTTTCTTATAGAATCCGGGACCACCAATCCACAGATAACACCGCCCACAATGGGTTGGGCCACCCACAACAATTAAGAAAATGCTCTATAAGTTTGCCTGCAGTCCAATTAATTGAGGTATTTTCTCAGATGAGGCTCCCTCCTCTCAGATGATTCCAGCCAGTGTCAAGTGGACATAAAATTAGCCAGCACATATGGTACTAAAAATGGTTGATGTGTGGATATATGTGGCATTATTATTCATAGCAGGGCAAATTGCAACTAACCCAAATATCATCATCTGCAAATGAATTAAATAAAGCATGGACTGTTCGGGCAGCAGAGTATTACTTACCTCTAGAAAGGAATGCTGAAACGCACAGCAACATGAACAAGCCATTGAATGTTAAACAGACACATAAAGACACATATTTTGATTGATTCCATGTATGTGAAATGTCTCCACTAGACAAAGCCAGAGTATATCAGTTGTTAGGAGGAGAGAGTAATTAATATTAAGAGCTAACAAACATGAGACTTCTTTTGGGAGTGACAAAAACATTCTAGAAATAGTAATGATAAATGTACCACATTGTGAAAATGCTAAGACATACATACAAAATTTAAAATGAGAACTGCATTTAAAGTCATGTGTTTGCAGAAGCTTCTACATAAAAGGTTTCCATATGATTTTATGAATGTCTTTAATATTAACTACCTCTCCCAGTACTCCCACAGTGACTTTGTCCTCTCAACAGTCACCAAACTCTTTCTGTAGCATTGTTCCTCTTTAACCTTTACACCACCACACTCCATCTCACACCCCTTGAACTCCCACCCTTGGTCTCTGACTAATTTCATGAACTTTGTGGTTAATACAAATGAATTGGATTAATTTGAATCACATATCTAAGATTCAAAGCTAATATCTTCAAATGAGAGAAAACATGTTCGTCTTTTTGGTTTTGAGTTACCTGGCTCAGAATAATTGTTTCCAGTTGGATCTATTTACCTGAAACCTTTATAATTTCATTTTTATTAACAGACCAATGATATTCCATTGATTAACAGACCAAATTTTCATTATCCCATTGATAGGCAGCTAGACTATTTTCATTTCCACAGTCCACACAAAATCACTGCATGGAGAGTGGAGGTAGGCACAAAGTCCCACCCCTTCCTAAGAAGAATTGACTATTGGTAGCTACTGGAGAGAGAGGGTCAGATTTCTTTATAGGTGCTCTTTCTGGTACAAAGTTGTATGGTTGGAAAGAGGGTACAGATTAAGGAGGATTGGAGGAAATGGGAAACACTGTCAAAATTCATTGCATTAAATTCTCAAAGAACCATTTTTTTTAAGTAATAAACTTTAGAGCACTAAGCTCCAAATAGAATATCTTTATCAGACCTCTCTCCTCAAGGTTCAGGAATCTATACAGAAGAAGAGGTTAAAAAAAAAAACAACAACAACAACGTTAGCAAAGTGGATAAATACAAAATCAGCTCAAACAAATCAGTAGCCTCTCTTTGTGGGTCTGAGGTGCCCGTGCATGGGCGTGGGTTATGTTGGGCTTAGTTGTAGTTCCCACGTGTCTGTCCCCCAGGCATCTTGAACTGCCCGGCTCAGAGGGAGGGTGGCATACTGACCATCCCACAGCCAAAAGGGATGAGGGGGAGAAGCTCCAGAGGCAGCCAGCAGAGTAGATGAGACTATTGGTGGAGGCGACTCGCCTGGCTGGGTCAGGGCTGGCTTGGCCTTGAGTTGGCAGCCTCCATGGCTGGAACAGTAGAGAGGTCCTCCAGCAGGAGATTATGCAGGGGCTCATTGGTTGAAGGCCCCCTCTACAGTTCTTCATGGCAAGCCCCAAAGACAAGAGAAAGTCCATCTTAAAACGTTTATTATCATGGCACAAAGTTGATGAAGCTGTACCCCGTGTCCTCAGGGCAGGCCTGCGGTTAAATATCTTTTGTAAGGAGGAGGGTCTGGGACAGAATGCTTAATTGTCTATACCCTCTGGCCTTTAGGTATCTTATTAATATGGAGATCTCTTGAGGCTATGCAGCCTGTGTGCTCTGTCTGTGCTATGTGACCTAAGGCCACAAACCTTTCTTTGGGTGGGGCTGTAGGTAAATAAAAAAAAAAAAAAAAAAAAAAAAAAAAAAAACAGGGCTCAGGAGCAAGGCAGGAATACCTACCATATCCCATATCCAGGGTTCAAGGCCTGTGCTCAACCAGGTACCCAGCTGCCTCTCACAGCCCACTGCCCCATATTTCTTTATACCAATGATAAGCAGGCTGAGAAAGAAAAAAAAGGAAACAACACCCTTCAGAGTAGTCACAAATAATATAAAATATCTTGGTGTAACTAACCAAACAAGTGTTTTGTATGACAGGAACTTGAAATCATTCAAGAAAGAAATTGAAGAAGGCCTCAGAAAATGGAAAGTTCTCCCATGCTCATGTATTGGAAGGGTTAAAATAGTAAAAACGGCCATCCTACCAAAGCAATCTACAAATTAACTGTAATGCCCAACAAAGTTTCAACACAATTTTTCACAGACATGAAAAGAGCAATTCTTGACTTCATATGGAAAAACAAACAAATAAACAAACAAAAGAACAAGACTGAAAAAATTCTCAACAATAAAGAACTTCTGGGGGAATTACAGTCCCTCATCTCAAGCTGTACTAAAGATCAATTGTGATTAAAAAACCAAACCTCATTGGTTCAGAGATAGGTCAATCAATAGAACAGAATTGAAGACCCAGAAATAAACCCACACACCTATGGACACTTGATCTTTGAAAAAGAAGCCAAAGCCATAGAGTGGGGGGGAAAAGTATCTTCAACAAATGGTGTTGGTCTAACTGCTGGTCTGCATGTAGAAGAATACAAATTGATCTATTCTTATCTCCTTGTACAAAGCTCAAGTCCAACTGAATCAATGACCTCCACATAAAACCAGACACATGGAATCTAATAGAAGAGAAAGTGGGAAAGAGCATCACACATCGGCACAGGGGAAAATATCTTGAATAGAACACCAGTGCCTCAGACTCTAAGATCAACCATTGACAAATGGGTCCTCATAAAACTGAAAATCTTCTGTAAGGCAAAGGGAACTGTCAATAGGACAAAAAATCAGTTTACAGATTAGGAAAAGATCCTCACTAACCTTACATCTGACGGAGGGCTAATATCCAATATATACAAAGAACTCAAGAAATTAGATCCAAAAATAAAAATAACCTAATTAAAAAATAAAGTACAGAGCTAAACAGAGAATTCTCAGCAGAGGAATCTCGAATAGCTGAGAAGCACTTAAATATTCAACATCCTTAATCATTAGGGAAATGAAAATCAAAACAACCTTGAGATTCCATCTTACACCAACAGAATGGCAGAGATCAAAAACTCAGATGACAGCAGATGCTGGTGAGGATGAGAAGATTGCTGGTGGGATTGCAAAATGGTGCAACTGTTCTGGAAATAAGTTTGGTGGTTCCTCAGAGAATTTGAAACAGTTCCATCTGAAGACTCAGCTATACAACTCCTGAGAATATACCCAAAAGATGCTCTACCATACCACTAGGACACATACTTCTCTATGTCCATAGCGGCCTTATTTGTAATACCCAGAAACTAGAAACAACCCAGATGTCCCTCAACAGAAGAATGGATACAGAAAATGTGGTTCATTCAGCTATTAAGCAGGATCAGGTATGGGGAGAGACAAGAGGAACAGCCAAAGGGCCAGGAGAATAAATCAAAATATGCAGCAGTGGATGTTAGGAGGCAAGAGGAAACCTCTAAAACCTCTCAGAGACCGGGTATATGAGAAGCTACCAGGATTCAATGGGGATGACATTAGCTGAAATGCCCAACAGTGGTGAGATGGAACCAGAAGAGACCTCTTCCAGTAGAGAGCCCCCAGTTGAGGCAGGGGCCACCCACTCATCTCCAAAAATTTTAAACTAGAATTGTTCCTATCTAAAGAAAATGCAGGGGCAAAAACAGAACAGAGACTGAAAGAAAGGCCACCCAATGACCGGCCTAACTTGGGATCCATCCCATGCATGTACACCAAACCTTGACACTATTATTAACACCACATTGTGGGTGCATACAGGAGCCTGCCATGGATGTTCTTGGAGAGGCTCTACTGGCAACTGACTTAGACAAATACAGATACTTACAGTCAACCATTAGTTTGAGGTCAGAAACCAATATGAAAGAGTTAGAGGAAGGACTGAAGGAGCTGAAGAGGATTGCAACCTGATAGGAAGAACAACAGTATCAACTAATTCAGACCCCAAGGAGCTTCCAGAGACTACACCAAAGACCAAGGAGCTTACTTGGGGTGGTTGTTAGTCCCGGGCACATGTGTGGCAGAGGACTGCCTTGTATGACCCCAGTGGGATAGGATGTGCTTAATCCTGTAGAAACTTGATGCCCAGGGAAGAAGAAAGCTGGTGGGGGTGAGGTGGGAATGAAGTGGGGGTGGGTGGAGGAAGCACCCACTCGGAGGTGGAGGGAGGAGGAAAAGGGTGAAGAACATGGGGAGGGGAGACTTGAAAGGGAGAGCAACTTTTGGAATGTAAACAAATAATAAAATTTAATAAAGATTTTTTTTTAAGTTTGTGAGAGACAGAAGTGGTAGATGACTCCAAGAAAGCAATTTCCCCCAGACACAACAGGTACTGCAAAAGCATGTGCACGACCTTCACAAGTTCACCAAAATAAAACTCCCAGCACCAAAAGGGGAAGTGGGCAGAAGAAGCTAACTAAGAAGCTATTTGTATTTGCTACCTGATGGGAGAGGATAATATACATTCCTCACACCAGGGCAGGTAGCACACTCCAGAATATCTGGACATCCCATGCAGTGTGTGTGTGTGTGTGTGTGTGTGTGTGTGTGTGTGTGTGTGTGTGCTTTTCTTTGTTTTGGTTTTGCTTTAGCCTTGAAATTTTATGGGTTGGTTTCTTTTCTTTTTCTTTTTTTTTTCTTTCTTTCTTTTTTTTTTTTTTGAGAAAGAGAAAGAAAGAAAACAAAATGGTGGGTAAGAAGTAGGGAGGGGAATCTGGGAGAAGCTGGAAGAAGAATATTATCAAAATATATTTTATCAAAAATGTTTAAATAAGTAAATAAAATAATTTAAAGTGGTGAATATAATGTTATATGAGTTTTAGTTATTTCTCAGGGAAACTTTAAATTTTTCATTTGTGTATAAGGTGTTTACATTATTTCCTCCCTCCCTCCCTCTAAATCAGCAGTTCTCAACTTGTGGGTTCCAGCTATCATAAAACACGTATTTCTAGCAGTCTTAGGAACTGCGACACCGCTCAGTAGCAAAATTACAGTTATGAACTAGCAAAAAAGTAATTTTATGATTGGGGTCACCACAACATGAGCAACTGTATTAAGGGGTTATAACATTAGGAAGATTGACATCCAGTGCTCTAAACCCATATAAACAAAAAATATGTACATATTAGTATTTTTATTTATCTGTATATCAATACAATCTGCTAAATTTACTTTGTATAAAGATACTTATTAATCTTAACTTTTTAATAATTTCAAATCTTGGTTCAGGGCAGTATTTCTTAGCCATAATGTCAAATGCACTAAAAAAAAATTAAAATGTATTTGAAGGACAATAAAAAGCATTCTATAATTCAATTGTGGGGAAAGCTGTGTAGCTGTAACTATACAGAAAAGCTATTGAGTTGTTTAGTATACACATCACATCTGAACAAGGCTCACAAAGGAAGAGTACCAGGAGACTGCAGCCTAGAAGATGGGTACAGCAGGTGAGAAAGGAAGAGAGAAGCCAGTCACTTAATATCACTCAGCTAAGGAAGAGATGCTGAGAACCTGGGTGGGACAGGCAGGGGGATAAACAGACAGATGTGACTAGATTCAAGAGATTTGTAATGTGTAAAAATGTCCAAAATATGGAAACAAGCATGGGGATAAATAACAGTAGTCTGTAAATGAACATGGTATTGGAATAATTTACTCTAATTAGCTCTTCAGAGAATAACTGTCAGATAAATCTAAATAAATAATGAGAAAGGGCTGCTTTGACTAAGATATAAACTATTCTGCAAATGTTCTGCATAAAACACTACATCTTTCTTGATTGTTCCTGGCAATGGCTCAGAGAATCTCACATAATTGTTTTATTGTGAGGCAAGATGTCCTGCTGTACCTTCTAAAACCTATGTCCTAAAATAGAATCCTTGTCTGGGGCATAGGGTTAAAAAAAACAACCTGTGTGTTCATGATGCTTCATGACAAACAGAACAACACTTTTTATTTCAGAGCCAATGCTAACGGATTGAATAAATGGAGGCCTGTATTTTAAGTAATTATTCGCTTCACATTTTCCATGTAGGTAGCAAAGAAAAGAGACTGTCATTACTTAATCTGTAAGCAGTCCCATCAGATACTCTGTGATCACACGATCACACATATGTTTTGATTTATGAGTTTCCCATCACAACCCACTGTGCAATTTCTATACACCATCTACTGAGCCTAGTCTTTGTATCTGAAAGCACCCCAATTCATTGATGCTACATTATTCTAACATCTGGTTTAGTGTTCTTTCAGAATTAGATAGCTTAAAGACAAAATATTTTGCTAAGCTAACAGTAAAAAGAGTATTCAGAAAGTAACATTCTAAACATGAAAATGAAGTTGATAAGGATTCTTAAACATTACTAGGCTGTGGATGTCCCTGGCTTTTACATGACTGAAGTGGATGTCATATTCTACTGCAATCACTAGCTGGCACTTTCCTTTGTTTAATACCCATAACTCAATACTAATAAGAAAATTAATGTGCTTTTTGTAAATAATACTAATGATTTAGCAGTAATAGAATATAAAAGTTTCTAATGTAGTAAGCTCTGCAAAACATGTCTAGAACTTTTCGATTCTGAAAAGGAGGGATCTTCAAAATAAACAGCTATTGCTGCAACAAACAATCTTAATGTAGTTTACAAAAATACACAAATGGTGGTCAAACAAATTATAGATAAGGAAAAACTCAAAGTAAAAGTTGGTAATGTAGTTTTAAAAGGCAAACATTAGGTTCTAACAAGATACACTCAGTAGAAATTTTTAAAAATGAAACAGCATCTTGTGTACCTGATTGCAAAGTGTGTGTGTGTGTGTGTGTGTGTGTGTGTGTGTGTGTGTGTATACATACACACATTTCAATAGAGTCCAGATACAATCAGACTTGCTTTACTGACAAAATGAGATACTTCCCATTTGGAAAATAGCATTTTAAATTAAAGCACTCTACACATCTTTCCACAACCAAATAGGATAGAAGAGAAGAAAACATTAAATGTCATTTTGTGTTTATCAGAGTTCTTGGTCCCCAGTCTATAAGTTGATTTCAAATTTAGGACACCCAAAACTTCATTTTCTATTCTATGGCTGCATCTGATAAAGCTACAGGTTATCTATCTCCAAATATTCTTGGTCAAACCGGTACTGAAATATAAAGCTCCAAAATATGTAGCAAAGATCTGAGAGAATGCAAAGACACTGAGACTCCCAGACATTACACAGCAAGCACTCCCTCGTGCAGTACAGACACGTGCCCTCTGTGAGCTGCCTTAGTAGCATTTCAAGCAGGATGGGAACATTTTTCGCTGCAAGTTCTCATTTTAATTTTTTTCTTGGAAAAGGGGTTAAGCTCTGGAAGTAGAGAGTTAATATTTCCAGTGATCTGGTCAGAAAGAAGCACAAAGCATGAACTACACTGTAGGATAAACACAAGGATGGGTGAGTAGGTGGGTATTTAAGTAGACAGGAGCCAGAAACTCTTAAGTGTACACTGTATCTGCATCAAACATTCTATCTGGTACTTTGTATAATTTACTCCTCAAAGAAGAAACATATAAGTTTACTATAATACTAAAGGCAAATGAGCACAGAGTAGGAATTCTAACCCAGGCTTGTCTGTCTCTGAATTGTAGGCTTTTTAAAAATTATTACATCATGTTTCATCATAAAAAATGGCTTATTTCTCTAAAATAAAAGATGAGATATTCAGTGGCTATTAAACTATACAAAATACATTTATCTTATGTTAACAATTATAAAGGAAATCTTTACTGGATGTGAATGTGTTTACTCTTGGATTTCATATTATCTTTCAAATACACAATCTCATTTGAGCCAAATATTATTTTATCTAAGATTTTATCTAATTATTCAAATTTGATGGATGCCACATCTTTGAGGTCCTTGCAAACATTACAAGTTCAATATTTGGAGAATGATCTTTACAGTTAAGAATTATCAGCTACAGAGAGGCTAAGAAGAAAGACCAGACATAAAAGACCTTCTTGTGTATTTTTATAGTCAAGTATTTTTTTGTTCAAGCTTTATGTGTTTATTAACTTTGCCATATATTTGCTTCTTTCCTAAGTAATGTTTTTCTGTTTTATGTCTTTCACTTATTATTTTTGACACTTTTGAATATGTGTGCTTTATTTACATCATTTCCACCCCTGCCACTGTCCCCTGGCTTCTGGTACCTCAACCTCCCTCTCAAAATCACGACCTCAATTTTTTAATTAATACTGTTATGTGCACATAGACACACGTGAATATACTATGCTACATTTAATAGATATTTTATATTGTATAGGCTTTCTGGTTAAATGTTTTCTATTTATTTTAAATTTCTCAAAAATCTTGAAATTATTAATAAAATTTTCAGTAACTGTAAAAAAAGACTTCTAGCAATTAATGCATATGAAAGAAAAGCAATATCTTCTAAAACAAAACAAACTTCAGTGGGCTGGAACTGTGACCAAGTACAAAGTGCTTGATACACAAGTATGAGAATTGGAGTTCAGATCCTGAGCCCCTAAAACACAACATTAGCACTGCAGCTCCCCTACAAACCCACCACTAGATAGGCAGACACGGGGCCCCCAAGGAAGGAGGGTAGACTACCCAGACTGCTGAATTCTAGACACAACTGAAAGACTCAGTCTCAATACACAGGGGGAGAAAAATCAAAGACCCCAGACACTAACTTCTACCTATACCATACGTGTACCACACACAGAATTTCTAGTAGAGGCAATTGAATTACAAGAATGTATTGACGTGTACAATACATTCAATACAATACAATACAATACAATACAATACAATACAATACGTATAGTCAATGGTAAAGCCAAAATCATAGCTCCTGACTCTGAGTCATCGTATTTCTCTGGAGTGCTCCTGACAACAGAGGGTGGAATCAACCCTAGTCATTTCATTGCCAGTCAAGATTATATGACCTTATCCAAAGCTGCTACCCAGTGGCTACCAGGGAGACAACCACTTTGTAGAAAGATTGCCTCTCTTCCTACAAAAAAAAAAAAAAAAAAAAAAAAAAAAAAAAAAAAAACCTCTGTGTTGGTGTGATGGTGTTACAGGGGGAGCTATTTCAGGATTTTTGTTTGTTTACTTATATTAAAAACAAAATTTTGATGAAAGATGTCTTTGAGGGATAATATGCTGCTTATAAAAAACATTTTTTTCCAGTTTACAACCTAAAGGACTCTCCAAAGACATGGAAACCTCACAAAATTGCATCGCAAAAGACTCAAATGCAGTGTGTGCTGGACATCCCTGTGAGAGTCCAGGGGAAAGTAAGAGAGCTTTGAAAAATCAGGATCTGGATTAAATTCAGCTCCCTGATCCAAACACCTGCACACAGAATAAATCACATAAAGACAAAAGCTGGATGCTCACCCAGCCTGGGCAAACAATGATGAAGAACAATGATGTGCCTGACTATGACATGGTTAAAGAGCTGTCACAGTAGAGAGACAGGACCAATCTCCTAAACTGAGCTCTAGCAGTCAAAATGGATAGGCAGATGGAAAAGCGAAGGACATTTATATAAACCTTATTTCTATGTGCTTTAGTAAAAATAGCACAAGCACTGACCCAGGTTATTGGAATGACTCCAATGAACTTACAAGTCTTCCTGATGGATTTAAAGAAAACATATGTGTGCACATGATACATAAAAATATAAAACAAAACACACACGCATATATACAACAGTACTATAGATTAAATCTTGAATGTTCTCAAGAGGCCCAGATGCTAAAGGTTTATTCAGTCTGTGGTGCTATTGGGTGGTGGTAGAGTCTTTAAGAGATGATACCGAACCTATGAAAGTCATGCTGTTGGAGTTCACCCTTGAGGGGATATTGGAACCCTGACTCTTTCTGCTTTTTGCTGCCACTAAGTGAACAGGTTTCCTCTCTAATAAATTCCCACCATAACACACTGTGACATCAGAGAGCCGAAGCAACAAGGTTCTGTGAAAGCAGACTGAAGCTGTAAGCCAAAGTGACTCTCTCTTTCTCTTAATTTGTATGAAGCACTTTTCATAGTGGGACTAGTGATTTTAAAAATGTACATGGGCAATAAGATAGGAAAATAGGGAAAATGGGAAAAAACACTTAGCTAGGGAGGAGCTACGGAGGGAAGAGGGTTAAATAACACTAAGGATGTTTGTAAAAGCATAAGAAGTCATAATTTAATGTTCACTTAAAATAACACAAATAATAAATGTATCTATACATACAATATACATTACACACAGAGATATATTCATACAGCTTAAATGAAGTTACATCATTTGAGGTGACAATGCTCCCTATCAAAACTATAGAATTTAACAAAACCTCCAATGTCAGGAAAGGAAAACCTCTTTCCAAGTCATTGGTCAGAGGAACCTAAGCATCTCCCAAAACAATACAGGATATAGCGATCTCCTCTGTTCACCTCTCAGAAACTGCTCATGTCAGACAGAGGACAAGGATGAATAGAGCTGGAACTGACCTGGAAGCCTCATCCCTGAGAACTAGCTCTTACAGTACTGGGAGGAGCTATGCAAACTTCCAATGGAGAAAAGCAACCAATAGTTCTGCCTAGCTATAATACCTACAAACAATAGCAATAACCAGAATGACAAGATATCCTGAAAGGTTCGGTAGAGCCATTATATCCTAGGAGGTATGCAACAGCTATCTGTTCAATAGGAAGAAATGTAGGATTCACAGGGTAAACCCAGCCCAATACCCATGGCTGGTGAGGCCAGGGGCCCTAGATAGTTTCTATTATTGCTACTGCCCTAAACCAGTATAATTCCTAACTTCATTCTATGTCATTCTCCTTATACATAGAGGTAAGTGTAGCTTTGTCCTGCCATCAAGAAGTTTCTTTTTGAAGCAGGGAGAGACTATTGCAGAAAACCACAACTTGACAAAATCCAGGGACCAGCTGACCATAGATAGAGTGCCTGACATCTGATATCGGTTATTGTATTACAACCCCTATACCTAAGGCTCAGGAACATCTTCGAAGAAGGGGTAGAAAAATTGTAAGAGCCAGAGAACCAGGATGTCTTCTGTGAGATTGTCCCTTCCATGAATGATAGGTAAGCTGTACCCAAGGAATTTCAGCAAAGAGGTTGCCCAATCAAAACCTGATTAATGATAATAATAACTGACTGTAGACATGGATGAAGCAAATCTCACAAGAGCCCACTTCTAGATGAAGAACTACAAACAACTAATGGCTACTAAAAGAGGCAGAATCAGTCTTCTCCAATGGTAAGTCCTAGGAGAGGTTAATCCCTAGAGGTCAACTCTAAACATATATACATATGCACAATACTAAATTAACTCAACAGGGTGTATGTCTGAATTTATATGTATGTGTACATATGTAACAAGAATTACAGAATAAGAAATCATGAATTTGAGGGGTAAGGGGCCATGGAAAGTGTTGGAGAGGAGGGGGGAGAAATAATATAAATATAATACTTATATGTGAAAATCTCAAAAAAACCCACATATAGTATACTAACATAATATATATATATATTATACATATATATGTAATGTGTATAAAGTATATATTTTTCTGTTTACGTAAAACACTTAACACATTATTTATGGACTCATTCACTTGGTGCCTAATAAATGCTGGCTGATTAAGGTTTTCTTTGCTCTGCTCTCTGCTTTCTTATCTCAACTTGGTTCTCCCTCAAATACTCTGAATTGATTTTTCTATTTTGTATTTAAAGCACATCTCCATGGGTTAAAGAAATCATATGCTGCCTACTACTTGGATAGCCAGCCAGCAATGCCTCTATCAGCTCTTCCCCTTCCACTGAAGAAGGTAAGCGAATGGAGTCAGCAGCTTCTGGGGTTCATTACCTCACCTAGTGAGCCTCAGACACAGGCAAAAAAAAACTAGACGGGGGCAACAGCACTGCCATTCTTGTGCTGTCTGGTGGTTCCATTGTCTCCTGCAACCTTATTGCCTGAGCAGCCTGCAGCACTTCCTGTTCTGAGGCTGTTTAACCACAGCCTGTGTTGCCCAATGTTCGGGCCAGATTCCTTCCCCAAAAGATAAGCCCCGATATTTGTTCTTACAATGTGTAAAGCTGTGTGTCACTGGACCAAGTCCAACCCTTCTTTGCAGCATTCACACTGCTGCTTTCTCATCTCCAAAGCTTTTGAGCAACTGCTACAATCCTCTAGACCTAAGCATGAAATACCAATAGGGTGATAGTAAAGACTAAATTAGCAAAGCAAGAAGCCTGTGGGCAGAGACCAGACTGGAAAGCACTTCACCAAGAATGACATCCAAAAAACCACAGGCAGAACAAAAGACCTGTTTCATCCACCTACCCAAGCCTGAAAATCCCAGGGAACACCTGCCAGTTGGAGTCGGGTATCTCCGATGGCTCTCAGACATTGCACAGCTCTACCCTCTCAGGAAAGCTAATCAGCCTTCTGATCTCAGCCACAGCTTTAGATCACTGGGTTCCCTTGTCATACAGTTCCCCCAAAAGAAATGTGCTGATATTTTAAAGCATGTGTGGTAATTTGCACGTGTGTGTGTTTGTGTGTGTGTGTGTGTGTGTGTGTGTGTGTGTGTGTGTGTTTACTTGACAAATTGTCATCTTTTGCATGGTCCATCATTTAGGCTGATCAAACATTATGTGATTTCTCCAATGTGTTACCTTACTTTGAAGGTTGTGCCTGACACATAGTACAAGCACATGCATTTGTTGAATAGTACAATTTCAGTAATGACCCGGCAAAATGAATCGTTTAGATAAATATTCCTAACCTCAACTAAGATAATGCTGAGAATGTGCCAACACAACAGGTCTCTGTTGGAGCAGTTTGTAAGATAGCCAGAGTCTTAGAAAAGGCCTAGATTGTTAGGCTGGATCCTGGTCAATGCATGTCTTTTAAAGCCCATTTTGCATTCTATACGTGCTAACAAGAATCCAATACCCAGGAAAACACAAACTGTTCTCTTTGTGCCATGACTACAGGTTCGTTTTTTAGACAATCAGTACACAGCTAGAAAGTGTGTCAGTCTCTGTAGCTAGCTGCTCTCCAATCGATGTTCCTGGCATCTTATATGTGTCACTTTCAGAAAGGAAAAGACCCTGTATCTACTTATGCATATCCCCTAAAGCATCTGTCAGTCTAGAACATGTAGCAAGCAGTTCTGTGACCACTTATTAACACTTGTCAAATTTTTGCATGCATGACAGACATATGGGCAACTGCAGAATTTATAAGGCTATGTTTTGTATTTGTGTGATTCCGAAAGAAAATAGTAACTAAAGTCAAATTGTGAACACTGAAAAACAATTTTTAGTGCTAGGCTAGAAAGTGATGAAACCAAAGGTTTTGGGGGGACCTGGAGAGCTGGCTCAGTGGGTGAAATGCTTGCCAAGCAAGCATTATGACCCAAGTTTCGATTACTGGAAGGCATGAGCTCTGGGGTAGCATGAATCTGTACTACTACTGCTTCTTGTGAGATGGGAGGTGGAGACAGACTATCCTAATGTACTCGGGCCAGCTACCCTGGCATATACAACAGTGAACAATAAGGAGACCCTGTCTCAAACAAGGTGAAAGCTGATGAACAGCACCCAAGGTTGGCACATGACCTCTACAGGTATACCACGACATGAACACATAATGCACTCACACACAGACACACTCAGGAACATCATTAGTCACTGAAGCATGTCATTTGCTAACCATGCAAAAGTAAACTTCCCAGTCTCCAATGGCTCAAGATGAGGGGGAACTTCTTACAGGGAGGCCTCCAAAAATACAGTATGGGGAATCTCTTCAGCTTTAGCATGTGAAACCTCGTAGTGTGTGTGTGTGTGTGTGTGTGTGTGTGTGTGTGTGTGTGTGTGTGATTGTTCACGATGAAAATTATAAATAAGTATGAGAATATGAAGAATGATACAGGGGACTGCAAGCTTCCATTGTTTAAGCTTCAATAATTCTAAACATGAGACATATCTAGTTTCATTTATTTCTTCATCATTCCTTCCAAAATTGCATTTTTGAAAAAATATATTACAGCACTTTATTCATAAAAGTGTCAGTCATAAATATAAAAGTTCTTTCTTAAATTATGCATTATTTTCACACCTAAAATCATGGTTTCTTAGTATCTTTTCAATTTTTTAATAAAAATAGATTCTTCTCTCTTACAATACATTCCACCCAGATTTCCCCTGCCTCTACTCCTCCATCCTCCCCTATTTCTCCATATCCATCCCATCCCCCATCCATTTCCTTTTCAGAAAAGAACAATTTCTTAGTATTTTTCATATTATTGGCATCTTGATATATCCAGTTAGAATTCAGATTTTCCAAAAATTCAGATTTTTGTTCTTGGATGAATTTCATAGTGTTTGCTTTTGAGGTTGGCTTGTTTGAATCAAAACCTAAGCAAGTCTCACCCTTTATCCTGGTTGATCCAGCTCAGAACTTCCATATCCATCCATCTGCAGGCTCTCCACACTCATCAGTATTTTTATTTGCAATTCATCCTGTGATGCAAGTAGGTCACTTGTCCTCCAGTCTTCCACACACTGGACTTTCTGGGTGTGGCACAGCTCATTGCCTCACCTTCAGTCCTGTCCCTGGTGTTTCTCGAGCCTTCGCAGGTTGAGAGAGATTTAGGGTTGACATCTGGAAAAAACATTTCATAGCTTCATGTCACTTGAAATGATACATATTATCTCTTGATTGTATTGTTCTGAAATAAAACCAATCATCCGGTTCACCTTAAAGGGTCATAGTCAATCTGAGCCATTTTTCTGTGTGCGTGTATATGGGTACACATTTGGTACCGAACTTTTATAGTTAGCATACAAAGGGCAAAATAAATGTTTTCTTTTCCTTTATCATTTGTTAGGGAGATTCCTTTCCATCTCCCACTGGTGTTCATTGGGTTTACGTTGTGGTTTACAGAACCACTAAGGCCAATGGATTTAAATAAATTTGGTATGTTTCAAGTCATTACCATTACTGTCCACATTAATGGTCCAGCTATCACTTTTTTAATAAGAAGGCTCTCAGATCTTTTAGATGTGACCTGAATGTCGTCCAGTGACTTTCTAACCTGCCAGACCAAGATTCCAGGCTTATTTTGCATTACTGTCATTACAAACATGGAACTAGTCATTTCTACAGACAGTATTGATTCCTTTATGAGAGAGAACGGGGATTTAAAGGCTGTGGACCAGACACTTGGGATAACCGTTTTCTTCAAGTTCTGCTAGACAATTTTCAGAGGAAAAAAAAAATGAGAAAAGTGTAACTTTCAAAACACGATGCACCAGGAATTTATAGAGTCCACAGTGGCATTTAAAAGTCAAATTCAGTAGCAATACACAGCTGTGAAATTTCGTTGACTTCATATTTGAATCTCTTTCTTCATATACTAAAATATTGATATGATTTAAAACAACATTGGCATAACTAACATTATTTCCTTTACTCCAACACATATATGTGCATGCACAAGACATATACATGCATACATACTGATTTATCACTTCAGTCAGACAACTGTATTAACCTATGATTACTGAACACAGTTTGAAATTCCTCAGCTGTGATTACTCTCTGTGGGATATGTCTTTCCACAAAGAGTATGTCAGTAAGTCATACTTTTATTATTTATTCTTTCATCCTTTTTATAGTCCAGACTTTATCACACTCCTGGTCCACCCTCCAACTGTTCTACATCCCATACCTCCTCCCAATCCCAACCACCATCTCCAAGAGGATGTACACACACACACACACACACACACACACACACACACACACACACCAGGCCTCCCCATTCTCTGAAACCCCAATTCTCTTAAGCGTTAGGTGCATCTTCTCTGACTGAGTCCAGACCCAGCAGTCCTGTGCTGTATATGTGTTGGAGGCCTCATATCCGTTGGTGTATGCTGCCTGGTTGGTGGCTCCATGTTTAAGAGATACTAGGGGTCCAGATTACTTGAGACTGCTGGTCTTCCTATAGGGTTGCCCTCCTCCTCACCTTCTTCAAGCTTCTCCCTAATTCAACCAGCTTCTGTCCATTGGTTGGATGTAAATATCTGTATTTGACTCTTTCAGCTCCTTGTTGGGCCTATTGGAGCACATTTAGGATAGGCCCGTTTGTAAGCACACGATAGTACCAGTATTAGTGTCAAGCCTTCGGCCCTACACCTGAGTTGGATCTCAATTTGGACCCGTCACTGGACCTTCTTTCCCTCAGGCTTTTCTCCATTTTTGTCCCTGCAGTTCTTTCAGACCGGAACAATTCTAGGTCAGAGTTTTTGACTGTGGAATGGCAACCCATCCCTCCACTTGATGTCCTGTCTTTCTACTGGAGATGGACTCTGCAAGTTCCCTCTCTCCACAGTAGGGCATTTTATCTAAGGTCCCTCCATTTGACTCTTGGGCGTCTTTCACCTCCCAGCACTATGGCACATTCTAGAGGGTCTCCCCACCTCCTACATCCCAAGATTGCCTGTTTCCATTCTTTCTGCGGGCCCTCAGGGCTTCAGTCCTCTTCTCCTCAATACCTGATCATGTTCCCTGTTGAGGCCCGGGCTGCCCCGCGTTTGGTGGCCAGTTCCCCTCCCAGTTGCCTTTCCCACCTAGGTCCCTTTCTCTTTCCTTCCTCCTGTGATTGCTTTCTTTGGGCCTTTCAGCTTGTTAGCCTTTTTGGATTGTATCCTGGGTATTCTGTATTACCAATAAGTAATATCCACTTATTGGTGAGTACATGCTATGCATGTCCTTTGGGTCTGAGTTACCTCACTCAATATAATATTTTCTAGTTCCCTCTGTTTGCCTGCAAAACTCATGATGTCCTTGTTCTTAAAAGCTGAGTAGTATTCCATTGTGTAAATGTACCTCATTTTCTGTATCCATTCTTCCAATTTATGACATCTGGGCTGCTTCCAGCTTCTGGTTATCACAAATAAGGCTGCTATGAACACAGGTAAACATGTACCCCTGTGGCATGGTGGGGAATCTTTTGGGTATATACCCAAAAGTGGTATATCTGAGTCTTCAGGTAGATCTATTTACAATTTTCTAAGAAACCTCCAAATTGATTTTCAGAGTGGTTGTACCAGTTTGCAATCCCACCAGCAGTGGAGGAATGTTCCTTTTTCTCCACATCCTCGCCAACATGTGCTATCACCTGAGGTTTTGATCTTAGTAATTCTGATTGGTGTAAGGTGGAATCTCAGGGTCATTTTGATTTGCATTTCCATGATCACTAAAGACTTTAAACATTGCTTTAGGTGCTTTACAGTCATTTGAGATTCCTCTGTTGTGAATTCTCAGTTTAGTTTCATACCCCATTTTTTGATTTGGTTGTTTGGTTTTTTGGTGGTTAGCTTCCTGAGTTCTTTATATATTTTGGATATTAGCCCTCTATTGGATGTGGGGTTAGTGAAGAATTTTTCCCAATCTGTAGGTTGCTGATTTGTCTTATTGACTGTGTCCTTAGCCTTATAGAAGCTTTGAAGTTTCATAAGGTCCCATTTATCAATTCTTGATCTTAGAGCATGAGCCATTGAAGTTCTGTTTAGGAAATTTCTCCCTGTGCCAATATGCTCAAGACTCCTATTTTCTCTTCTATTAGATTCAGTGTGTCTGGTTTCATGTTGAGGTCCTTGATCCACTCGAACTTGAGCTTTGTGCAAGGTGACAATTATGGTTCTATTTTCATTTTTATACATACAGACAGCCAGTTAGACCAGCACTATTTAATGAAGATGCTTTCTTTTTTCCATTTTATATGTTTGGCTTCTTTGTCAAAGGTCAAGTGTCCATAAGTGTGTGGTTTTATTTCTGGGTCTTCAATTCTATTCCACTGATCAATGTGTCTGTCTCTGTACCAACACCATGCAGTTTTTATCATTACTGCTCTGTAGTAGAGCTTGAGGTCAGGGATGGTGATTTCCCCAGCCATTCTTTTATTGTTAAGTATTGGTTTCACTATGCTGGGATTTTTGCCTTTCCAGATGAATTTGAGAATTGCTCTTTTGATGTCTGTGGAGAATTGTGTTGGGATTTTGATGGGGATTTCATTGAATCCGTAGTTTGCCTTTGCTAGGGTGGCCATTTAATAACAATTACTATGTTAATTCTGCCAATCCATGAGGATGGGAGATTTCTCTATTTTCTGAGATCTTCTTTGATTTCTTTCTTGAGAGACTTGTAGTTATTGTCATACAGATATTTTACTTGTTTGGTTAGAGTTACCCCAAGATCTTTTATATTATTTGTAGCTATTGTGAAGGGAGTTGTTTCCCTAATTTCTTACTCAACCTGTTTGTCATTTGTATAAAGGAAGTCTACTGATTTATTTGAGTTAATTTTATATCCAGCCACTTTGCTTAAGTTGCTTGTCAGCTGGAAAAGTTCTCTGATAGAATTTTTTAATTCGCTTATGTAGACTATTATATCATCTGCAAATAGTGATACCTTTATTTCTTCTTTGCCAATTTGTATCCCCTTGATCTACATTTGTTTTCTTATTGCTCTAGCTAAGATTTTGAGTACTAAATTGAATAGATATGAGGAGAGTAGGCATCCTTGTCTTGTCCCTGATTTTAGTGGGATTACTTCAAGTATCTCTCCATTTAATTGAATATTGGCTGTTGGTTTGCAGTAAATTGCTTTTATTATATTTAGGTATGGTCCTTAAATTCCTGATCTCTCCAACACTTTCAACATGAAGGGGTGTTGTATTTTGTCAAATGCTTTTTCTGCATCTAAGATGATAGTGTGGTTTTTTCCTTTGAGTTTGTTTATATACTGGATTAAGTTAATGAATTTTTATATATTGAACCAACCTTGCATAGCTGGGGTGAGGCCTACTTAATCATAGTAAATGATTGTTTCGATGTGTTCTTGGATTCAGTTTGCAAAAATTTTATTGAGTATTTTTGCATCATTATTCATAAGCGAGATTGGTCTGAAGTTCTCTCTTTTGGTTGGGTTCTTGTGTGGTTTAGGTATCAGAGTAACTCTGGCTTCATAAAATGAATTAGGTAGTGTTCCTTCTGTTTCTGTTTTATGGAATAGTTTGAGAAATATTGGTATTAGGTCTTCTTTGAAGGCCTTCACTAAATGTGTCTGACCCTGGACTTTTTTTGGTTGGGAGGTTTTTAATGACTTTTTCTATTTCTTTATGGAATATGTACCTGTTTAGATAGTTTACCTGCTCTTAATTTAACTTTTTATGTGGTATCTGTCTAGAAAACTAGCCATTTCATCTAGATTTTCCAGTTTTATTGAGTATAGGCTTTTGTAGTAGGATCTGATGATTTTTTTGAATTGTCTTTGTTTCTGTTATGTCTCCCTTTTCATTTCTGATTTTTTTTTTTTTAATTTGGACACTGCCTCTGGGCCCTTTAGTTACTTTGGCTAGGGGTTTATTTGGTTCATTCTCTCAAAGAACCAGCTTTCAGTTTGGTTGATTCTTTATATTCTTCTCTTTTGTTTCTATTTGATTAATTTTTGGCCTGAGTTTGACTATTTCTTGGGTCTACTCCTCTTGCGTGTGTTTGCTTCTTTTTGTTCAAGATATCTCAGGTGTGCTCTTAAGTTGTTAAAGTAAAATCTCTCCAGTTTCTTTACCAGGGCACTTAGTTCTGTGAATTTTCCTCTTAGCACTGCTTTCATTATGTCTATAAGTTTGATATGATATAACAACATTTTCTTTAAATTCCAGGAGGTCTTAATTTCTTTCTTTATTTCTTCTTTGACCAAGTTATCACTGAGTAGAGAGTTGTTAAATTTCTGTGGGTATGAGGGGTTTCTGTTGTTTTGTTGTTATCAAAGACAAGCCTTAGGCCATGGTGATCTGAGAGGATGCATGGGATTATTTCAATCTTCTTATATCAGTTGAGGGTAGTTTTGTGACCAATTATATGGTCAGTTTTGGAGAAGGTACCATGAGATGCTGAGAGTGGGTATATTCTTTTGTATTAGGGTGAAATGTTCTGTAGATATCTGTTAAATCCATTTGGTTCATAACCTCTATTAGTTTTACTGTGTCTCTGTTTAGTTTCTGTTTCAATGACCTGTCCATTGGTGAGAGTGAGGTGTTAAAGTCCCCACTATTATTGTGTAGGGTTCAATTTGTGTTTGAGTTTTAGTAAAGTTTCCTTTATGAATGGGGGGTGCCCTTGCATTTGGTGCATAGATGTTCATAATTGAGACTTTTTGTTGGTAAATTTTTCCTTTGATGAATATGAAGTGCCCTTTCTCATCTTGTTTAATAACTTTTGGTTGAAATTCTATTTTATTGAATATTATGATGGCAACTCCAGCTTGTTTCTTGAGACCATTTGCTTGGAAGAACTTGTTCCATTTTCTTACTCTAAGATAGTGTCTATCTTTGTTATTGAGATGTGTTTCTTGTATGCAGCAAAATGCTGGATGTTGTTTGTATATCCAGTCTTTTTGCTTATATCTTTTTATAGATAAGTTGAGTCCATTAATATTGAGATATATTAAAGACAGATGAATGTTGGTTTCTGTTTGTTTGTTTTTGTAGGTGGCTTTATGCGTTTGTGGTTCTCTCCTTTTGGCTTTGCTGTGAGATGATTAATATCTTGTCTTTTCTTTGGTGTGGGTACCTTCCTTTTGTTAGAGTTCTCCTTCAGTAGAGCTGGATTGATAAATAGATACTGTTTGAATTTTGTTTTGTCCTAAAATATTTTGGTTTCTTCATCTACATTGATCAGGAGTTTTGCTGGGTATAGTAGCCTGGGCTGGCACTTGTGTTCTCTTTGAGTCTACATGACCTCTGAGCAGGCTCTTCTTGCTTTTAGTGTCTCTGTTAAGAAGTCTGGTGTAATTCTGATAGATCTACCTTTGTATGTTACTTGGCCCTTTTCCCTTGCAGCTTTTAATATTCTTTCTTGGTTCTGTGTGTTCAGTGTGTTGATTATTATGTGATGAAAGGATTTATTTGGTGTTCTATAGGCTTCTTGTATATTTATGGGCATCTCGTTCTTTAGGTTGGGGAAGTTTTCTATAATTTTGTTGAAGACGTTTCTGGGTCATTTGAGCTGGGAATCTTTGCTTTCCTCTATTCCAATTATTATTAGATTTGGTCTTTTCATTGTGTCCTGAATGTCCTGGATGTTTTAGGTTAGGAGTTTTTTATGTTTTTAATTTTTTTGACTGTTGTGTCAATATCTTCTAAGGTATCTATCTGAGATTCCCTCTTCTATCTTTTGTATTCTGTTGGTGATACTTACATCTATAATTCCTGACGTCTTTCCTAGGTTTTCTATTTCCAGGTTTGCCTCCATTTGTGTTTTATTTATTGTTTCTAGTTCCACTTTTAGGTCTTGGACCATTTTATTCAATTCCTTCATCTGTTTGTGTTTTCCTGCATTTCTTTAAGGGGTTAGTTTGTTTCCTCTTTAAGGACTTCTACCTATTTATCTGTGTTTTCCTGTATATCTTTCAGTGAGTTATTTATATCCTCCTTAAAGAACTCTATCTTCATGAGATAGCATTTTAGATAAGCTTCCTAATTTTCAGGTGTGTTGGTGTATTCGGGGCTTGCTGTGGTGGAAGAACTGGGTTCTGATGATGCCAAAGTATATTGGCTTCTGTTGCTTATGGTCTTACACTTGCCTCTTGCTATCTGGTTATCCCTGGTGTTTGCTGGTCTGGGTGTCTCTGTCTGGAGCCTGCCTCTTGTGTCCCTGAGATGTTTCAGGTTTCCTGATGGGCCTGTGGCCCTGGCTGTAGCAGACCTCCTGTGGGGCCTTCAGACTGTGGGGTCTTAAGAGGGGTATGTACACTGGTGACCTGTTGCCCTCCTGCATTGCCTCTTCTGGGAGGCTTTCTGGGTGGCCTTCAGACTGTGGAGAATTCACAGGGGCAGAGAAGCTGCTGATTGTTGCCCTGGCTGCAGCAGATATCCTGGGCAGCTTTTCAGACTGTTGGGTCTTCAGAGGAGCAGCCAAGCTGCTGCCCTGTGTGTAGCTGTTCTCCAGGGAGGCATTTGGACTGTGAGGTCTGTTGCCCTGTGTGCAGCAGAACTCCAGGGAGGCTGTCCAAGTGTTGGGTCAGTTGCCCTACATGCAGTAGAGCCCCTGGAAAGTCTTCAGACTGTGGTATCAGTTGCCCAGTTGCCCTGTATGCAGCAGAACTCCTGGGATGTCTTCAGGCTGTGGTGTCTTCAGGGTAACAGACAAGATGGTGATCTGCTCTGGCAGAAGGTACTGGCTGGAAGGAGTACATCATATTTTTAAAATACTTGAATCATTTTATTCTCCAATTCTGTCCAGATTTAAGCACATTCTTGTTATTTTGCCCTTTTTACATTAATTTTATTTTGATTATGCAAAGAATATATACAGATCCAAAATTAAATCTTCTAAATAAGATGTATACAAAAATACCTGCCTTCCAACATTATCTTCTCTATTCTATTTTCTTCTACATTTAGAAAGAAAAGTTTTTACATGTGTTAGGCTTTCCCTGACTTATGAATTAAAGTAAATGCTTGTGCTATCTCCTTCTGTAGGTAAAAGGCCAGATTTCCTATGTGATGCATGGTTACATTTTGGTGTTTTATTTTTGGTTTCAATAATCTGTATTTGCTAATTTTTATGATAAATATGCTATGCTCATAATAACAAAAGCCAATATAATGAAATTATTTCAATCACAAATGGAATTACATCAATAAGAACACTGACATCTGAGTGAAATGAGCATGAGAAAATCTCATTTCCTTTCATGTTTTCTGTATCTCCCTACACTGAGCAGGTAAAACTTCTGTAATCTAAACATGAAGTACCACCTTTAAAGAGCACACCAAGGTACTGTAGTTGCTCTGACAATAGAGTCCAAGCTTTATTCGAAAATTCATAAGCACCTGAATCTTGCTCACACCAAACCAACCCTCTTGTTGCCTCCTTTGCTAAAGTCCAAAACTGTACAGAATTGCTCAGTGCTTAGAAAATGGCAAAGCTCACTGTCCTTTTAGAAGTCTATGTAGCTTACAGGCCTCTTCCAGATCCCTATCCTTCTACTGAAAATGCCTCATCTTTCACCAAACAGCTCAGAGCCAGGTACCATGAACATGGGACATTGTGGCCCTAATCCCACCCTGATATGTTTCCTCTATATTTATCATTCTCTGCTCCTGGACTCTATGCTCCCATTCTGCAGTAACCAGCAATAATAGTTCTTAAAAAGTATCATTCCTAATATAGTAATCAAGTAGTAATCAATTAGACAGTGAATGCAACCCACTTCCCATATGCCTAGAACATCACTCTTAACTTTGTCTCATTGACTCTTAACCAATTAATAACCCTCTGTTCCGATAAAAGAGACCAAGGTCCAATGAGTTTAGGAATTTGGTTCACTGTTAACAGCCCAACAGTAAGTCAGAATATTTACAGAATGAAAGCATGCACATAGGACTGGCTAGCTACCCAGTAGTATGGCACTTGTCAAACATACACAAGGCCCATACACATACACACACACACAGAGAGAGACCACACGTGTGTGTGTGTGTGTGTGTGTGTGTGTGTGTGTGTGTGCGCGTGCGCGCGCGCGCGCGCGCGCGCAACATGTACAAGGTAAGTGTCAAGCACTGTTCAAGTACTACTAAATCTGTTGAGAACATTGTTGGTATATATGGTACATTTTTATGGTCATTTCTCTTAGGGAAAAAACTACATTACATTATGATTCAGCTTAGATATATTAGTCATAAAATAAAAGGTACCTTGCTAAGAGAATGGGTGTGGGAATAAAAAAAAAGAATAGTTGAGTCTATATCATGTTGCTTGTATGTATGATTTCAGAGCTGACTGGCACTGGGCAAGAAATTGGTGTGCTCTTCCCTGCACCTTTCCCACCCCTAGGTTTATTCAGTTGCTTACAGTTCTTTGTGAGGCCTCAGTTGATGGTTTCATTTTAACCAGAAGAACTAATGCAAAATGGTAGCGCAAAATTACTTTTATTACTTCATAAAGATCACATATTTAGGCATGCCTTGCCTGTAATCTCATCTTAATAAGAACTCACATCTCCTAAAATACATTGTTCTAAACTGAGTAAAAATCTATAATTTTTAAAAGAAAAAAATATTCATAGAATTGATGAAAATGTTTAGAAAGGACTAGGGATAGTTTGTTTATTTACCTTTCCATTTATATTCTGAGTGTTTCAGTTGGCTACATCCAGTGGTTGGATTCATCTGCATTAAAATCCTCTGAGAGTTTTTTAAAAGTTAAACCAAAACGCAATAATCAGTTGAACTCTTAGGGATGAACAGAAATAAATGTAAAGAATGCTTTCTCTCTGTTATTTGGCAGGTATAGAATGTGCTGTGATGAGCTACAAGAAAATGCATTATTGATGTGTTGTAATAAAGGACACTTTCTTCTCTGTTAGAATAATGATTTATTTTCTATTAACCATGCCAGGAAATATTGCCACTGAAGGTTGTTTTCAGCACAAGGGAATTGTATTCAATTCCATACCCTGCCTTTCCATCTACCACAACAGCTCTGAGGCTTTGTCAACAAGGTGCCATTCATGTCAGAGTACCTGCTTTTTCCTTCAGCAGGGAATCAATGGAACCAAAGTATTTTTCTTTCCCTAATCATACCTTTTGTTCTATACCTTGACTATTCTTCAAATTCCAAGTGATTTGTGGTTCATTCATGCTGCCACCTTGTTTCATCTATACAAAAATAAGCTTTCAACTATGTTACCATTGAGAAGATATTCTAAAGAATAACTAACTACCTTGGTTATTTTTTTTCAAAGGGTCAGCCTGTACTTTGTGCTTTGCACAGCAGTGCATTCCATTGTTCTAAATGTACATGCAAATTGCAGCTGCACATCAGGAGCTTGCTGTAACATCATGACAATCTCAAACTCCAAATGAGCACATTTTATTTACCATCTGAATTAGATGAGAAAAGCTAATTTGTATTTACTGTGAAATTTATGAATGCATGCTACAGTTATTAGTAATGAGCCCCAGCTACATGTGATAATGATTTATTTGTCTTCTATTAGCATTCAGTTGGCACTAACTTATCAAGACACACTAGTGAGTGAGTATTTCTTCTTTGTCTTTCTGCAGAAGACAATCTCTGCATGCTGAGCACTGTTCTAGACATAGTCCCCAGTTTGACTGGGATAGTGATGTAGGAGAAACTTGATGATGTTACATTAATGGATGAACTATTGAAAACTGAGCTAAGTGTCCTAGGGAAGAAGAACATAGGTATATCATCTTCTCTAGGCTGAGGCCTAAGGATAAAATAGAGTTAACAAGTCTTGGTCTCTCACACCTCAGGTCTACACGTGAAAGAAAATGTGATAAAGGATTCTTCACTAACACACATATATTGGTTTGCCTTACATTGCCTTGTTGAGCTTCATTTGTCGTAATGCCATAGAGAGAAGCACACCCAAAAACTACTGGTGGTGTTCTGGCAGCTTCTTGCCACTTCTTCAGACTCAACATAATTGGCAGAGTGATGTGAACTAATATAGACTCATGTGAGGTTTTGCTAACATAGATTCACGTGCTGAGGCAAGACACATGGTGAGGCAAGACTCATGGAGGACTCATGAGTTGGAGGGAGTATAAATAGGACTCAGTGACAGCTAGCTTTGCAACACTTTTTGATCTTGCATCCTTGCTGATTTTTGCTTTGTTGAGAGGCACAACAAAGGACTTCTTCTGGCATCCCTGGTAGTCCTGAACCCTCCTGCTGACTAGTGACAATTTGGCTGAGGCATGGCTGTGTCTGCTAGGCTGTGCCACCACTGCTGATTCATGTTTGCTACCTTGACACTACTGAACTGGATTGGTGGTAGATTTGTAAAATATTTGCGAGTGGATCAAGCTGCAGCTGCTGACCTGTGACCTGAGGTGCTGATTTGCTAACAACACAAATGGAATTTGCTCTAAAGAACAATTTCTAAACATCTCCACTTCCCCATATCCTAATAACCTTTCTTTTCCACTTCCTTTAGTGGGTGATGGGTTAAAAGGGAAGTTAAAGCATTTAAGAACTATTATTTAAAATAGGGTTTGAAAACAATCGAAGACTACAGATAGCCGTTGATATAGAGTCCAGATAAGTAATTTTATGTTTTTCATGAAAGGCATCCTTGTGTTTTCTCCATAGATCTCCCACCTTCTTTTTTGTTTTTAACCTGATTTCCATAATATATACTGTGTGTCTAAAATATCTATTTATTGTCTTGGTCCTTTTGTCTCTTCAATGAATGTTGTGATAAATTGCAGAGAAGGAGGATTTATGATAAGGAATATATGTAAACACACACTAGTTTAAAATATACTTGTATAACATAGAAAGAACATTTAATTCCAACTATAAGACATATAAGAGTATATAAATCCATAATATTATTACCACTTTATATACAGATAAGCAGATAGTCAGAATCAAGGTCATTTAGCTCAGTGAACCAGAGATTATTCAGCCTGAAATTTTTGCACAGTCATTTTTAAGTTTTCTACAAGAAGATGGTGGAATCCTGTGCTATTCCTCAGCAGTACCATAAAATTATTTGATTAGAAGACTTCCTTTGAGGATAATCCCCCCACTCTCTCAGAGGGGCATGCAGAACTCTAATTCCAAAGGCTTAGCTGTTTGAGTCACAACAATCACCAAAAACTGGGAGAATGGTAAGTGGGCTGCAGCATCGCATCCATTTTTGAACCTAACAAAGACTTACAAAGAATACAAAGGCAAAGGGAGATATTCCTGTACAATGTAAGCAATAATATCAAGGCTGATAAGAGGGGCCCACATCTCCACGGGCACCAGTTAAGTGTCAAGCACTATGAAAGCACAATTAAATCTGTTTAGATTACTGTTGGTACAAATGGGATGTTCCCAATTTTATATTGCAAGCATTCTTGAAGTTAATGTTTCTGTAATAAGAAAAGACATTGGGGATGGAACAGTGTGAGTCCACAATTATCAGCGGTTAGACTATCCCTTGCTTCTCTGGCTGCCTTGAGCAAAAGAACTGTCAATCTGACAGTCAACTGGACTCTCCTTTTACCATTATACCTTGAATACCACAGATGCTTCAAGACAACTGTCTAAAGACTGAAGTCGATTGCCCTGGCAGCTGAAGATGTAGCCCAGCAAGGCTGTTTAAAACATTTTGTTTGAACGTTTTTTGCTATAAAAAGTCTCAGTGAACTCTAAGACCTAATGCCCACTGATACCTAGGAAAGATGATTGGAATTTTCACTGGCGGTCTAGCAGAGAGACTGCTGTGATTGGTACTAAGAGGCAAGGCTGTGGGTGGCCCAAACAAGTGGGTTATGATGCACCCAAAACAGATGGAATCAGTGCCAATAATTTGATCTGATTGGTCCAAACATCTCTTCTCAAACAACATGAGAAGGATGCTCAGCCTCAATAATTCAACATACTTTAACAGAAAACAGTGGAAGGAAAGCATAAGACAGGAATAACCATTACTGTGAAGAAGTCAGAAGGCAGAACTATAAACAGCCAGACAACTAATTGACAGGTGAAAAAAAAAACAGTGGTATGCTCACCTTCAGATCTCAGGTAGTGCTATCTACTAGGCACCCCAAACATCCAACATTCACTCCTAAGCAGCTATAGCTTCTAGGAGTCCTGTCTCCTAAACATAGTTCAGTAGAGTCAGATACCCAAGTTGCTCTGATAACAACTCTAAGTGAATAGGGCAGGCAAGGGAGATGAGGAAACACAGATATAATAAGAAAGAGGAAAATTAAAACCAATCCAGGACAAAAGTTATAAGGAGCCTGAAAAGAGAACCTGTTACATGCCCTTGTCATCAGAAGAGTTCCAGAGGGCTGTCACCACTCAAGACTGAGCCATTGCACTGGTTACTGCCAAGCAAGAGCACAATAGCTGAGAGAGCAAGAGGTCTATAAATCTCTAAGATTCAACTTGCTGCTTCTCCCTGCTGACAATCACAGCTATCAAAGAAACACCAGGGGCAGCAAAAGATAATGGAGACTTGCACTTGCTCTTCTCCTTGTCTGCCCATGCTTTCTTTCCAGTTTGATCAAAACAAGCCTGAGCATCCAAATAACAGAAGTACCCACAAGGCACAGACACAAACTGAAACAAACTTCACCAGTCACAGGCTGCATTGTGAGCAGAGTCAGAATAGAATTATAGAAACCTCTTGTGTGGTTTTCATAGCGGATGTGGATAGAACAATCAATCTTCTTGCCTTGAGTAAGGCCAGTTTTTTTTTTTTTTTTCAAATATGAGTGTGTTGCAATGGGGCCATACTCAAGGTCTACAACTCTAATGATTTTTATGAGGTTTTAAAGGTTATCTCCTCATGAAATTACATTTTCATAACTGTCACTACATACTCAGATAACAAAAGAGGCTACTAGACCTGGGGTAGAGTCACCTTAGATGCACAAAGTGCAGCTAATGGCTGTGGCAAAGTTGAAAGAAAATTTTCCTTATGAAAGGAAACAATAAGGATAAACTGGGAACACATGGATGTCAAGTCAAGGGAAATGAAGGTGGTGTCAAGGAACCACTTTTTGAGCAAGAGACTTTAAAGAACAGAAATGTCTAATGGGGAGTTTTAAAGTTATTTGTTGGATATATCTGGTATAAATATCTTACTCTGCCCACTAGAACTCTTCAGCGATGTCTGAATTGTCCTCCAATGTTTTCCTATTAATGGGTTCTTAGCAGGGAACCAGTCAAGTGCTGAGTTTGATATCTGGGTTGGTGCCCAGCATGGACAGATGCAGAAACTGCGAGGTGACCCAGCTTAAATGGTCAAGTCATTTCAGTGAAACGTGCCTTCCATCATGCTGAGAGCTAAGATTCTAATGTCCTAGATGTTGTGGGAGGAGATGAAGAAAAAAAAAAGAAGAGAATAAAGAAAGATGATTGCAAGGAAGGGAGGGGAAAGAGAGTGTGCAGTGTGGTGCACAGTGTTCTTTATTTTCTGTTGTATAAAAAGTTTCAGAGCTGAGCCTGTCTCTAGCCACAGGTCCTGAATTTCTAAAATTATTGTCTTGCTATATAGCCTCTCTAACCTCCAACTTTCTCTTTGTACACATTCTTTGTTTCTTACTTCTTCTGGCTCTTTTTCAGGATTTGTGATACTCTTTGAACATTATACAATTATGTATAATATCCATAATTGAAAAAAATACATACAATATGAAACACATATAAGCAAACCATATGACAGATAAGATTTAATTTTTCCTTTTGCTTTGCTTCCTATGACTTTTTATATCTAGTTCATTTACTTTTTCCTTTATTAAAAATGGATCCTTTGTATAATAGATTAAATAAAATCAAACATACTAGAATAAGACAAAATGATCAAACAGAAGGAAAAGAGACCAAGAAAAGATACAAGAAACACTGTAGATGAAGAGACCACACCCTGTCACACACTCAGGAATCCCATAGAAACACTTAACTGGAAGCCCCAGTATATACACAAAGAACCTATGGGCTAAAAAAAGAGGGAAATGTATATATATATGCATTCTTTTAAATATGCTAATTTTAAAATCCATGTCACAACATTTTGAGACAAGGAATCTCCGAAGCTGTCATTGAGTTCATTTTGTATTGGCCATTTACTGCTGGGCGTGAGCATGCTCTTAAGAGTAGTTTGTTTGTCAGTGAGACTCTATTGGAAAAAAGTAGATTTTCATTTGCAAGTGAGATTTAATTGGAGATAGCTTCTGGGTTAGTGATGGGAGCATGGGTGGTCTTCTCCTTTCAGCCCTAGCACACCATCAGTGTGATTGCTACCTCAGTCTCTGTGTGTTAATCCTTTTGATTTAGAGGGCCTTGTTTTCGTGGTGTTCCTCAGGCCCTCTGGCTCTTACAGTCTTTCTACCTCCTCTTCTGCTGGGATCCCTAAACTCTGAGGGGAGAGAGAAGGGCCATTTAGGGGTAAGTGTTCAAACATCTCTCACTCTTTGCATATTTCTGGTTGTGGGTCTCTATATTTTTCCCATTTGCTGCAGGAAGAAGCTTCTCTGATAATGGCTGAATAAGGCCCTGATCTATGAGGATAGAAGAATATCATTAGGAGTCATTTTTATCAAATTTATTTATTTTTTCGATCAGTGGTATTTGGTTGTATTATAAGACTCTGGGCTATCTAGTCTCAGGTTCTTGGTCATACAAGCAATGTCAGATACGGGGTCTATCTTATGGAATGGTCATTATCTTTATATTGTAAATCACATAATAGCCTATAGACCTATGAGTTATAAATTGTTTTTAATCAAAATCTTAGACAGAATATCATTAGAAGTTATTTTAGTGTTATGTTGTTGTTTAAGAATAATAGTATTGATGATTAATAATTGATACAAATGATTGATCAAAGAAAGAAAGATACTGCAGGATGAAAATTTTCTCAAGCAGCAGGGGGATCAGCCTCTCAAGGCATGAATTCTGAGCCCTTTTTGCAGAGCCTGAGTGGTGTTACACAAAAGCCACCTTTAGCAAATCAATATCCACATACCAAAACTTTTTATCTGATTTACAGGTTGTCTTGAAAGAACTATCACCTTGAGCAACTGTCAGCCATATGAGACTTCTTGATTTGCCAAGCATGATTCAAGACTAAGTTATGCAACTAAATAACTAAGTTAGGTTTGAGAATCCTTTGAAAGAACAACCTCATAAAATCACAAATAACAATCTCTAACAAAAGGCTACTTCAAAGCCTAAAAGTCATAACTCCAGAATTTATGACTGATATAACAGCTCTGCTAAAAGAGTGTCTCAGGTTCTTGGTCACTCGAGTAGTGTCAGATATGGCTTCCATCTCATAGAGTGGGTATTAAGTCAAATAAAATATTGGTTGATTACTCCTACAAACTTTGTATCACCATTACACTCCCATGTCATGCAGGCAAGGCACCATTGTAATTAAAGGGTGTATGGTTCTGTTAGTGTTCACATGTCTCCTTTAGCAACATTCAAATCCCTTCTGGTTCCAAAGATGCAAGAACATAGGTATGAAGATCCTATATAAGCATCAGCACAATTTCTTCATGTTAAATGAGTTATGTAGATACTGTCTTGATCAATTGGGCCTTACTATAAGTTTATGGAGAGCAACCCGTATTCTTGGCAACCCATAGTCAGCCTGATTTGTTTGGGGGTTTCGATGGAAACTCTTTAGCCAAAATTCGATAAATCTATTCCCAGTACTGATAGCTTAATTTGGTGATAAGAGATGTCCAGTTGGAGTTCTGTCTCTCCCATCATTTGGTAATTTCATTTAGATTACATATATATGCTGTAAAGCCAGAGTGGTCTTCTCAGTCATTCCTGCAATGCTGGTTTCAGTGCCTTCACAGTATGTGGAATGATACACAGTAAAAATCCCCATGACCTCCCTTTTATCTTCCAGCACTCATATGCACTGTCTATGTTCTAATCCAATTTTGTTTCTGAGGTGAGGAATAGATTTGATGGGCATATTACAGAAGCTGGGAACACACATGGAGTTTCTGTTTCTCAGACAAGGTCTTCTTCATACAGACCTCAAGGTGACAAATGTGTTTAACAGGACTCTATACACACAGAAACTACTACTTCTCCCTGGTGCTTTAATTAGTACAGAGAAATTCCATCCTCCCAAGAGATACACATGGAAATGAAAGAATACTTTAGTACATTAAGTATCTTATTTATCCTGTACATACCACCCATTTAGAAAAGACACAAAATTACTATGAGGTTTATGTCCTTTTCCTTACTCTGATGGCCAGCATTACTCTTCAGAACCATACACTGCCTTCCTTGAAAACGCCTCAAAGAGCTTCTCTGAACAAAATCAGTCCTAACAAAGGAGTAGATACTGCTGAGCGCTGTGTCCAAGTCCTGCCTCAGAAGGCTTCTTACAGTTCAACATCATTTGAGCATGATGGATGAAAATGAGCAAAGGAAGGAAGGACGCCAGAACGACTGAGTGAAACAGAAAGAAAAACAGAAAATGAAATAGATGGAGCCAGACGTTTCCAGAGAAACAAAATATTGTACAAAAGAGTGTGCACTACCCGGCAGAGCAGACTGGCAGAAATGCATCAGGCCAGCAGAAAACCTTCTCCATCCGTGCCTAAACCTGGCCTCCTCTGGGATGTCACACAGCAATTCTTTCACCCTGATTCCTCTTTCTTTCCCTCCAAAGAGGGACCCAGTCCCACAGAAGAGCCATGAGGAGGGACATCTCTCAGTAATAGAGTAAAAAGTAGACAAAGGGGGAAAATAACAAGAAGGTAGGGAAAATCGCTGGTGAGAAGAAAAGGGAGAAAATGCAAGCAGGGGAAGCAGGTTTCAGGATGGCTACCTCTGGGAGGCCATTTTCCCACTCTGCAATAATGCTGATGAGAACAGCATAGGCATGGGCTGTTCCTCATCTACACTCTGCATCGGCAGAGCCCGGAGGTCCTTCCCTCTCCTCTCTGTGACTATGACATCAGCTACTTGAGACACCTGAGTGCCTTAACCTTGGTTCCTGACCCTTTAGTGCTTAAGTGATTGTGGATTGCACTTAGGAATAGCTGTCCATGTCTACAATTCTCAAGGGGCACAATATTCTGCAACTTATATGCAAACATTTCCATAAAACAATGAATAATATAGTATGTAATAAAATTTTTAAAACCTATTTTGAAACTGAGAAAGAGAAGCAGTACAAACATTACATGATATTAATAATTCTTGACTACACAGTGGGCAGACAGTTCTATTCTCTCAACACTTCAGGATGCTTGAGGTTTTCACTTATAAAATAATTGCTTAAGTAAATAAATAGATGTAATTGTCATGTCAATTAAAATTCTAAATGATGTTTTTAAACTTGGGATTTAAGATCTGTAAAATAAAGTGGCAGAAAAGAGCATAACTCCAGCCCATTTCTTAAAGATGGTATGGCCGGCTCACCTGTTTCTCCTCCCTGTTGCTACTTCTGCTCCTGCTTGGAGTCTTTAGCAGTCCACAGAACCACCTTGCCTACAGCTTCTCTCTTGTCTTGTTTTCCCATGCCCCTGTCCCTCCACCCCACACTAACTCAAATACAGAATAGAATGGCTTCTTCCCCCATTGACATAAACATTCACTGTAGGCAGTTCACTATACTCCCTCAGAAAAGGTTACGGAGTAGCTTTCTCTTGTGCATCTCTAAAGCAGAAACAAAAACTGAATGCAGTCATCCCTTTGTGCCAGCAGGAGCTTTGTCCCAGGCTACTATGGATACCAAGGTCCCACAGATGTTCAAGGTTTGCAGATAAAATGGTGCAGTATTTACATGTAACCTACATTCATCCCCCTCTGCCTTTTAAATAGTCTCTCTCTTACTTTTAACAACACTACATACAGCATGAATGTTGCATAAATAGTTGCTATACTAGACTGTTTGGGCACTGATGACAAGACAAAGTTTGCATTGTAAATATGTCATTATAAACATGATCTTTGCAAATATTTTTATGCCAAAAGTGGTTAAATCTAGAGATATAAAACACTGGCGAATTTTGAAATCTGAAGTTACTGAAACTCTGTTTTCCCTTGTGGCTTTTAAATGAGTGACATAGTACAGCACTTTTCTCTTATAGGTCTCTCTCTACCAGAGAGAAAGAACAGCAAAGCCGGAAGTCCCTATCAGCCCCAACAGGAGAAGCTCTCAGTCCCTTGTTCATTTTTCCCTGGCCATTCCTTCTCCACACCCGGGCTCTGACCCACTGGCTGTGCAGTTGGCTCGGCCGCTTCCCTCCCCACTCCATGTGCATTCTGAATTCAACTCCATTCTGTATGCAGAGCCTTCCAGTTCCCTCTGCATTCTGCCCTCTGCCTCTAAATCACGGATCTGTGCATATGTTAGGGGAGGCTGTCCCCATAGCCGCTACATATCTATTAATTCATTTGGTTAAGTGAAAATTCATTTGCCCCTTGAGAGCAATTATGCTGGCAGAGGGCAGAAGCACAGCTGAAGTGCTTGTTTTAAAGCAATTTTTTAAACTCTTGCTACTCTGAACTGCAACTTCACGGAAGAGCCCTATTTAAAATGTGACAGGCACACAGGGGCAATTTATATGGAAACTGTCTGCCAAGCCTGCCACAGGAAAGCAGTCCTACTGAAACAAGTTGGAAGAATCCGACCCAGCATTTGCCTGGGTGACTGGCCTGGAAAAGGACAATTGACAAGATGGAAAGAAGTCTATCTCCGACCTGCTTTCCAGACCTGTTATCTGCCTAGCTTCATTTGCATTCCTTCCTCAGCCCTCCAGCTGACAGCTCTATTCAGTCTTTTTTGGACCCAGATCTCAACCCCCCTGAAAAACTCTGCTTTGTTCCCTTCTCCACTAGGATCCAGGAGGTTCTTGGCTCTGTCTTCCAGGAATCGTTGCTTTCTCTGCATTATCCCCAGTCCTCATATTACATGAATCATTTCTGCCAACTGACCCTGTTCATGACATTTCTCCCTCAACTCAGCTGTCACAAGGTGCTTCTTGCAGCAATGATAATTTAAGCTTTCTATCTTGGAAAGAACCAGTGATGACTTCTCTCTCTCTCTCTCTCTCTCTCTCTCTCTCTCTCTCTCTCTCTCTCTCCCGCTCTTTCCCGATCTTTTGGAAATCTGTATTACCAGGGAAAAAGCACTGAAATATTAGTGGTCTAAAACTATAAAAGGACCAAAAGGATTCCTCATTGCTAGTGAGATTGTCATAGAGCCTTCCACTTGAGATACAATGAAAAATTCAGGACAATAAGAAAAAGAAAATTATTAAAGAGTCTAAACTTTCCATACCCATTACAAGAAGCTTCAGGAGGTACTCAAACAACAGCTTCACAGGCACTCCTGGATAAAGACATGCTCTTCAGACACAGGGCCATCTGATCCTAAAGCCAGCAAAGCTATCCAATCAGACAGCAAGACCCATTCCAGGGTGATAAAACTGCCTCCATTCTCTGGTTATTTCATTTGGGCCACATGTTATTATCAGAAACTTATCTTACTGGATTTGGGACTCTGGAATAAATTTCACCATAATTTGGGTAGAATTATAAAAGCAGGTAAGTATTTCTAAATGTTGGCTTTTTAGTCTTTAATTTGCCAAAGCCAAATATTTTCCTTCATTGCTGTAATTTAATCTATCTACAGGACATTTGCATCTCATTGCATTTCCCCAGCAGTCTATTTATTCAGCTACCCTGATGGACTCAACAGGTCTCCAAAAACAATGACATAGTGCACAATGGTACCACTGTAAAAAGGAAGGGTGCTATTCTTTAAAGAACCTTCTTCCCTTCCCGTGTTCTTACAGGCACAAGCATGTCATGAGCCTCTCTGTGGCTGATCCTGACTTGGCAACTTTTCATCCTAGGCTAATAAGACTTCTTCATTTGAAGTTGTATGGCAGAAGTTTGGATGATGCAGGCTTTTCTTCTCTAGAGAAAAGCATTGAAAAATCATAGATCCAGTGGTACCAGCTACCCCTGTGTCTAGTTCATGTTTCCTGCTCACCATGAAAGAGAAAATGAATGCAACACAATCAAGAAAAACAGGAGTAAATTTCATCAAGAGGGCTGAGGAGCATCAGGAGTTCTCAAAAGTGTCATGGTGACACTTGCCCAGGCATTTGCCATATGGCTGTGTTGGTGATTGGTTTTGTTGTCCTGGTGTTAGTTTTTACTTTATGAACTATGTTGATTCCTCCAGGAAATTGTGTTTTGCTTCAACAGACTCAAGCAATTTTCTGTTACAATGAAGTCAGTGGATAACTGACCAATAATCTATAATTTAATTACTTTATCAATTACTCAGTGATGTGATAACTGTGTGCCAGAACTTGTGCCAGGCCTTAGAGAGGTGGGGACAAACAGCATGCATCAGACCCTGGAAATGTCAGAGCCTGGAGGAGGAAAATAGGCAGCCCCCTTTCCTTAGCTGCAGGACAGAAACTCCTTGTCCTTGCTTGCACTTCCACTGTCCAATGCAATTGTTAAAGACTCTGGAAGGTTTTACTATGGGAATGGTATTTGGTAATATTCTGTCCTGCAAATCTAAAGCCTTTCAATAAACTATGTCAAATATCAGGACTATATTGCTGAGGGTTTCTGCAACAGAAACATCACACATAACAGTCATCACACCAGAGCAAAAACATCCCAGAAGGCTAGTCATTTCCCTTTTTATCTAATCTTGATTTGGCTTTATAAATAAGCTTCTTTACTGAATAAGAATGAGCCAGTGGAGGCGAACTAGGAAAAATGAAGAATGGGAAAAATATTTAGTCAGCATGGCTTAATTTCCTAAAAATATATTAATTAACTTGATGTGTTTTTGTTTAGTTTTGTTTGAGACAGGGTCTCCCTCTGTAACATAGGGGGCACTGAAGTGTATGATTCTCTTGTCTCCCCCTCCCAAAGTACTAGAATCATAGGTATGCACCAAACTAGCAGCTTAATTAATTAGTATCTGCTTAAGAGCCCACAGATACCCAAAGGCCTAATCCTCCAATAGTGAGCTGACCACCAAAGTTCAGGATGTGCAATCCTATAAGGTCACATGTACTTACCCAAAGAGCAGCATGAGATTGCATGCCAGTGTTTATATGCAAAAAGAATGCGAGCTTTCTGTTTATGAGGGGCATGACTGTTCCCACTCTGAGGACTACAAGGTCCAGTACAGTTGACTTGTGCCCTGGATTCACCTAAAGAGTGTCACAAAATGCTAGTCTTTGAAGAGAGAGAGAGAGAGAGAGAGAGAGAGAGAGAGAGAGAGAGAGTATGTATGTATGTATGTATGTATGTATGTATGTATGTATGTGCAGCTAAGGTTAAGAGCTACTGTTCCAAGGAATCACCAGAAAGGAAAAGTACATAGTGCAATGGTGCAGGGACAGATAGTGCCCTGTCTGTCCAGGTTTAAGAGGCCAGAAAGTCTTCTCAGAGAAGGCATATCTAAACTGAAACAGACAGCTAGTCAGGTGGTAATGATGAAGAAATAGGAGAGGAGAGTTAAAAGTAAAAAGAACAGGAAGTGAATACACAGGGAAGTACCCTGAAAGAAGGGAACCTGATATTTTGGAAAAAATTAAAAACAAAGAAAGAAGGCCTTACAAAGGAGATAAGACAGGAGGTGATAAACTAAGCTGGGAATAGAAAACAAAGCCAAAACAAATTTGACATTCTGGCATAAAATTCATTCATAAAGCAACAGAATGGCATTGTGAGGTCTGCTATGGGATACTGAAAACAACTATGAATGAGGAAGACAGAGTAACCTTCCTCTTGTTTCCAAATGCATCAGAATAACTCCTAGGGCCAGGCCTCTAATAAGATCGACCTAGTAACAGCATGGTCAATGTGCATGCATCACTGCATTATGACAGATTCTTCTCAGTTTAAAAGCTTTCCATAGCTCGCCATTGTTTGATATATGTATGTGTGTATTCTCTCTAGCACATCAAAACAGCTGCACCGTCTCATTAACCTTCACTCCCCGCCCCTGGAGGACATGACAAGGTAAATTATATTAGGGAAAATTGGAAGCACTTAAAGTTGGAAGGACTTGCCAAAAACTCAGTGTGATAAGCTAAGGAAACGCCAAGTTCCAAGACAGCTTTTATCCCCTGATTCAGAGACTTCAATTCATCTGTAAGGTGACATTGCTAAGAGGAACAGGTCAGCCTGGAGCATCTCCGCTGAGCGGGGCATCACCAAGCTTCAAGCTAACCTGCACTTAGGAAAAAAAAAATAAGAGGGGAACAAAATTGCTTTCTGCTCAGGGAAACTCTTCCAATTTCAATTTCAGGGAAAATAGTTAATTTGTGATCTGAGCTATAAGGGGAGGAAAGACCTCTCTGGCTCCTGGGGGATACAGATTTGGAAATCCCCACTGATAATAAAAATATTCAGCTACTTTCTATTTGCCCTCATGGGTGAGAGATTAGAGTCTACTTGTCTAAAGCTAAAACACTTTGGATTTGATCGGACTTGGTGGGTTTTTACTAACTCAGCAACTATACATTGGGGTTGACTCATTTATTCAGTTTTGGATCCGCCCACTGTATTTCCCAGGAAACTGCCAAACCCTTATATGGCCAGATGTGATTTTCTCCTACTCTGATCTGATCTTGCTCTCACCTGGTCACTGCAGCAATTTGACCTCTTAGTTATAGCACTGAATTCAAACAAAATAAACTCAGGAAATGGAGGAAATCATTTGAAATGCATTGAATGTATTTAGTACACCTCAGATCACCCGCAGACTACAGACTGATTGACCCTAAATTGCCTGCAGACCTAGGTCTGAGCTTCTACGTTTCCAATGTACTCCACTTGGAGTCTACTATTTCTGAAGTTCTGAATTGGCCTCTCCCCTATTTCTAAACTATCTGCCCTATCTCCCTGGTTTGGTTTCCATTGTTAGAGAGAATTATATGGCTGTGAAAGGTCTTTGCCTTTCCAGAGTCTTCTGCAAAGTATACTATCCCTGAAGGATTAATATTTTATGTTCTTTCTCTCAGCTAATAGTATTCAGGATTATGTTTCAATTGATTGAAATGTAAACCAAAATGGAATGTTAGGACTGTGGATATTCAATAGCCAAAGTTAGCAGAGAGCAAGGAGAAGAGTGCATCAGTGGTGATATCCCCCTGAAGAAAGAAAGACAAACAATAAATGAGATACTTAGAGGAAAGCCACATCAGAGGATGTCACAGAGGTCATGCTGCAGAGTTGGCTTTGGGAGTGTATCCCACTTCTGTTGTGAGGTAAGCCCACCAGAGACCACCGCAAAGATATTCTTTAAATGAAAAAAAAAGTCTTTTTTTTTTTTTTTTTTTTTTTTTTTTTTTTTTTTTTTTTTTGCCAGCCAGTGGCTGTATGGGGCACTTGCCCAACTTACGCTTCCCTGAAATTTTTAGGTCTATTTTATTTATGCACAAACCCCGCATCCTAGTTGTCACATTTTGATCAGCAAGAAGCAGAACTACAGAAGCCAGAAAGCAAGGTTAGTAGATTTTCCTGGTACTCTGGACTAAGTCTTTGATGAGTCAAGTCTTTCTTCCCATTTGGGCCAATGTTGGGTCCTACATGCTGAGTTTTAAGGTCAGAGTGATACTTCTAACATGGAATCATCTGACATACATCTGTCCTGGGACTGTGAATTACAGTTTGTACATGTGGTTCCTAATCTTTCAAGTAGAAATGGTTATCTACCTCCAGCCCATCCCCAAGTTAGGAAGATTAAAAATGGTGTGTGTAATCTTAAATGTGGCCAAGCACTAGGTATCAGCTAGCTGAACTGAGTAAAATGAATTGCCTTACCCTTGGTGACACACACAGCACACAGCCCTGAGGTGTGATTGGAAGGTTTAGCTTCCTTTGTTCCAAACCCCATCAACATCCCTAGCATCTAATGAGCATTTTCCTTAGAAACAAACATACACTGAAGACTAATCTTGTTATTTTGTTATTCTGTTCCCTATCTCAAATGTCCACTCCTGTTTTTTAGCCCTTGCCTAACCATTGTTGCCAATTATTCCCCCAAATGGTAGCAGCTAAAAAACAATAAAACAAAAATCTGATGCTATGAAAGCTGGGTTGTGAGTGAGGCTGTAGATCTGCTCTTTTTAAACACTAGGCTGATTCGGAGTAGGCAGATTCAAATATCTATTGTAAGGAAGGAGCATCTCAGCAACTGAACCCTCAGACGGCAGCTACTCCCAAAGCTAGAGGTTTGAGGAGTGCCACCATGGCAGCTGTATAATAAGGTCTGGAGAAGGGGGCTCTCTCTCCTCTAGGACCCAAATAGCCCCAAGCCAAGAATCAGAAGCAAAATTGCCAGCATATGTTTTTTTCTTCCACCAAATGATGTTCAATTTGGTTGGTGATGATGTTTTTAAGTCCCATTTAATATAAATTCTGTTTTATATGATCTAACAGATGGGCCTCAAAGCTACTGAGCAGAATGGCTATATGGTGTTATAAGTCACATTAGCAGGATGGCAGATTCCATGAGTCTGTATAGTTTGGGGAGCAGTTAAAAAGTATTTTAAAAATTAGGTTACTAATTATGTATGTTTGGTGAAAAAACCATAATGGGCTGGTGAGATGGCTCAGTGGTTAAGAGCACTGATTGCTTTTCTGGAGGTCACAAGTTCAAATCCCAGCAACCACATGGTGGCTCACAACCATTCGTAATGAGATCTGATGCCCTCTTATGGAATATCTGAAGACAGTTACAGTGTACTTACATATAATGAGTAAATAAGAACCTTTGGGCTGGAGTAGGTGGGGCCAGAGTGAGAGGGAGAAGGGAAGGTAGTAAAAACAAACTAACAGGTTTAGGATCTAATTTTAAGACAGGAAGTAGGATGCTGAGATAGACATTGGATGGAGAGCCATGTTTCAATTATCTCATGCTCTCTGCACAGTTTTCTTATTTGTGAAGCAAGATTTGTTTTGAGTCAACTATGGAGTAGGGCTTTCATCCCATGTACATTATCTATATAACACACTCCAGTGCCTGCCCTGAAGACTGAATGCAGACATGGAACCCAAGGCTCTACAGTGGCCAGATTTCTCAAAGAAAAACTAAAGAGTTGAATGTGCCTATGTGTGGTTTATTGTGATGTATTGATCCACAATCACAAAGTCCAATATCCCATCATCTATCATTTGTAAGATGAACACTCACAAAAGTATCTCAAGGCTGGTGAGCTGATGTCATAGACACCACACTGAGTCTGAGGTTTATATCTGGGAGCACTGAGGGTGAAAAACTATTGGCAGCTCTAGCAGACAGGCAGAGAGAGGAAGGAAAAATCACTCCTCCAGCAACCTCCAGCATATTGGAAGAACTTTGCAGAAGGCCCCTTGAGTCTTCAAATTCAACTTCTAACTTCTCCTGAAAACATTCCTAGACACACCCTCAAAAAATGTTTAATCTGATATATAAGTATCTTATACACCAGTCAGACTGGCACATAAAATGTTTCTCTTTGGTCTGATAGCACGGCAGATCACTAATGGAGCTCCATGTAACTTGACAGCTATATGCCCTGAGAAGTCCTCCAGCAAGTGCCTTTGCCACTGTATGAACATTGTAGAGTGCATTCACATAAAGAAAACATGGCTATGATGTCAGGAGGCAATAAAATAATTATAGAAGCACTATTCTATACACAGCCCAATGTCATTGTGTGACACATGACTGAATCTGTCATGAGTCCCAGATAAAGGAGGTCATGTTTGTTTGGAAACAACTTGAAACTCACTATGTAGCCCAGGCTGGCCTTGAACTAAGTGCTAGGATTACAAGCATGAATCACTGTGCCCAGCTTTGCCTTTCATTAGTGTGTGTGCACGTGTGTGTTTGCATACTCATGAGTACACAGTATATATGTGTACATGGGTGTGAAGGACAGAGGTTGACTTCCGGTATCTTGCTTAGATACTTCGTTTTTTTTTATAAAAAAAGAAAAAGATGTCCTTTCACTTTTTAAAAACTTACTTTTGTCTTTAACAATAGGATACATGTATATAATGCATTGTGGTTACGTCTTCAAAAACTCCATTTTCTTCTTTGCATCCATATTAGTCACCTCTCTACAGTCCCTTTCTCAAATTCATGGCTTTTAGTTTGGTCCTGTCACTCATCCCATTTAACCTAAACCATATGTGTGACCTTTATGGAAGTATCTGTTAGAGCCTAGTGGATCATCAGTGAGTGCATAATGAAAACAATGACTTACTCTCCCTGAATTAGTTCAGCAGCAAGTAGAGTCCCCAGCCCCTTTTCATCCAACCCCAACTATTGACAAACCCAATGTCATGAGGACCCAGAGCAGGCATCAACAGCCACTGAGATTCTGAAACTTGGACCACTGTGTGTTTTCCTAGCAGAAGACATTCTCAACCCTGCTCCAGCTTCCAGCTTTGGTTCTTTCCATCTTCCCTTCGGCAAGGTGTCCTAGTTTGCTTTCTGTTGTTGTGATAAGTACTGTGACTTATCACAAAAGCAACTTGGAGAGAAAAATTTATTCGGTTTATATTTCCACAACATAGTCATCGTTGGGGATAAGAACTGAAGCAAAAGCCTGAAGGCAGAAACTGAAGCAGAGACCAGGGGGCAGCGCCAGTTACTGCTAACTGAGATTGCTTTTTGTTTGTTTGTTTGTTTTTTTGTTTTTTTAACAGTGTTTCTAGTGTAGGAACTGGATTCTCTCTTGTGGAGTAGGCCTTGCAAATTAGAAAGCACTTGGTCACCTACACAACTGTATTGCTCCTTTGTGCACACATGCACATATCTTACCTGATAGGCTAATCTCATAGTTCATAGAGGCTGGCTAAGACTACTGATGTCTTTGTCCTCTCAGCTGTCTACAAAATACTTTCCAGTGCCGTGAATTTTGGTTGACAGACAGGAAGCTTCCAGCTCAGCTCTAGCTTGGTTTATCTATATTGTACAACCAATATGTGCAGTGTCTTCAACAACAGGCTCATAGCCTCTAGCTCTGTCTACCTTATTTTTTGAAACAGAGTCTCTCACTAATCTGGAAGTTCACCTGTTTAACTGTTCGGGCTGCCCAGCAAGCTCCATGGTTCTGCCTTTCTTCACTCCCCAACCTCGCTGCAGCATTGAGACTTACAGGCCCTGAATCTAGCATTTCTAATGAGTGCTAGAAAGCTAAACTTAAGTCTTTGTGATGAGTCATAAGGATTTTACCAACCGAGGCATTTCTCTAGCTCCTTCCTGAGTTTTTCATGGTGATAGCCTAATTTATCCTTAGCAAGATGAAGGCTGTGTAGAAAAGGCATAGTATATTAGTTTGGGAAATCAGCTAAAAGAAAATCACCCCCAGAATATAGTTGATTTCAACAGTCTTTTTGATGGTTGGCATGCTGGCCTTCCAAACACCAAATGAAAATTCAAGTCCAGGCAATATGTGTTGCCTTAAAGATAATCATTTTTTAAAGAAAAAAAAATCAACAAAGATGAAAGTCCTCATAATTCCCTAGTCTTCATACAATTATAGTCGATTGAGTAGAGGTCCCAAAGAGTATGTCCACTTCCTAATTCCTAAAACACATAATGTAAACTTATTTCCAAAAGGGATATTTGTAGAAATAATAACAAATTCTGTCATTTGGGGTATTAAAATAACCCTAAACTCAGTAACAGTAAAGAAAAAGACATAAAGAAGAGGACAAGAAACTGGTACCATGGAGGGAGGTTGGAATAAAATAGTCAAAAAAGCCCATGAACGTCCATAGACCCAGAGACTGCAAGAAGCAAGGAGTGGTGTGCTTCTGAGCAGCAGCAACAGGAACAACAAAAAAGCTTGCCGTTGGCTTTGGATTCTAGAACTATACAAGAGTAAATTTCTGTTTTCTTTGGGCGACCAAATTTGGTGTAATTTTATGATATCAGGAGACTATTTCAGCACATATAGAACAATGGTAGCCATAGAGTGGCCCAAATGAGGCCACCAAAGGAGGTGAGCATTGTGCAAAGGATATTAGCATAGATCTCAACCTTCCTGCCTCCTCTGACCCCCTGACAATCACTGTTGCAATCTCCGAGTTGTAATCCCTGGGGCCTCACCACTGACATGTGGCAAATTAGCCCTCAATGGTATCACTCTGCCCCTCAAAGTCTGCTTTAATCTTGGCTTCATCCTACAGATCACTCAACTCCCAGCCTAATTGTTCAATATAATTCTGACTTCCCAAGACATGTATGTGGGTGTTGAGAAACATCCTGCCATGCTCAACATCTTCCCATTCATCCCTGTGCTACCCAAATTACAATTGTCCAACAATGTACACATACCTCAGAATCCTGGCCAACATTTGGCACCTGAAGAATAGACCAAGAAAGAAAGCAAGGCAGCAAACAAGTGCCATAAAGTGTTTGATAAAAATTGTTCCTTTGAGATATGAACACATAAAGGGTGAAAGGGTCCTTTCTGAAATTTCATCTTGGCTTCAGAATTTTAATTTGCAGGAACAACTCACAGTAGGAATAAGTAGCCCAAGTTACTAATTCTTTTGGATGTTACCATCATGCCCTGTCTTCTAATGATAGTTTCCCTGACACATATCAAGAGAATCTACTTCAGAGAAATCTCCCCTGCTAGAAACATGCACACCCACCTTTGCTTCTGACTTCATTCTACAGCCACTTCCTTCCAGAAGGCCTCCTTGGAGAAAAACAAGTTGTCTTGTGTTGTCTGCCTTCGCAGCAATGTTTCCTCCCTGCTGTCTCAGAACACAGCAAAGAGCGAACAAATAGTCTGATTCAAATAGCTTGATTTAGAATGAGAAATCTGAGAGGGACAGTATGTTCTACTTGTTATATAGTCTTTTTAATATGATGAAGTACTCTGTTCTACTCTTAACCATTTGTATAGTCCTGGAAGCTTTTAGCTTTAAACTGAGGGGACATTGGTTTGTAATTTCCAGAAAGGAACATGCTATTGATCCTTTGCATGGTAACTATGGGAATAAACATATTTAGCCCCCAGCTTACATACAAATTCTCAATAAATAGTAGTGGCTCTACAGCTGTTTCTGCACTTGCCATCAGTTTATTATTTTAAGTTTATTTATTTAGTCACTTTATATGTTTGAGTGTTTTGCCTGCATGTAATCTATGTACCACATCCTTGCCTCATTCCTGCAGCACTAGAGAGGGCCTTTAATTCCTTGGAACTGGAGTTACAGATAGTTGTGAGCCTCTATATGGGTAGTGAGAGTTAAACTTAGATTCTCGAGAAAAACAGCCAGGCCTCTTCCCTGCTGAGATATCTCGCTAACCCTTATACTTGCTGTTAGAAGCATCCTACAAATATCTGTGGCTTGTCCTCTACAACCTCACCACACTAACCACCACCTCTGCTTCTTTCCATTTTGTTGCTATAACAGTTGAGGTGGAGATGAAAAGGTTGAAGAAATATAATAAAACCTTTGTTCTTGCATAGCTGTTGAAAGAATAAGGATAGCATTTGTTTCTCAATCATTTTGCTTAACTCTCTCTTGTATTCTGTGCAGAGTCATCATTAAGCACTTTTGCTCCAGGAGAAGAAGAAGACTAAAGCTTCATAGCAGCCCGAAATCATGGCGACTTAATTGACTCTTGGTTGTGCATCCAAAATTACCTAAGATATCATCTTCATGAATGACCAGACGTGTGACTTTCAAAGTGCCTGATGCAGAGACTACCTGAGCCTTTGCCTCTAGCTGCGAGTTATACCATTTTCTCAGGATACATGTAGAGGAAAAATTTCCAGCATCTCTGTTAGCTTTGGTGTATTCCTGCTGAAGTCATATCCTAGTTCTTCTTAGAGTGCTGGCCCTGTGCAGTGCTTTAAGCTCTACTACTTCTCTCCATATTCCTTCATGCCTGTGCTATGAACCCCTGCTTTCTGCCCCTCACTCATTCTCTCAAAACACCTACCTTTGCCTTTACCTCTGCCTCTAGACCTGCCCTTCCCTATCTGTACAACAAAAGTGTCAGTGATGAACTTTCCCGCTGACCTCCTTGGAGAAGTCTCAACTCTACTGATTGTTCACACCAATTTATCTTTGCTTGATTGCAAGAAGGAGTTACTGGGAACTGTCCTGGTCATCTGAGCTGGGATGATCCTCAATCTCCCTGCAAGGGCTGCTCCAAATCCCTAATATTCACCTTTAAGGGAATGAACCTCTTGGAAACACACCCTAGAAACTAAGCATCCTGGCATGGTAGCAGCCATTGAGATGGTAATCATAATACCAGCTTCAAACTGTGCTGCTTCATCTTAGGTCAGTCACTTGGTGTGTTAGTTCCCTAAGCATGCCATACAAAGTATCAAACAAAGAAACTTATTGAATTAAAGGTACACTCTAGGATAAAGGTTTCTGTGTAATTGGTTTCTTCCATATCATAGAGCAACTTATTTCAAAGCTCCCTTAGGTTTGTAGGAGTCTTGTTCACTCTTTGGCATTAAGATAGCATCCTCTTGTTTTTGCATCATCTCCCTGCATATCTCTTAGTCTCTGTGACCAAATAGCTCCCTCAGTAAGATATCAGCTATAATAGGCTTCATGAATGAATGTCCACTGTCTTGATCTCAGCCTACCCTAATCATCAACAAACATCTCATTTCACAAGCACCAGAGGTAAGAACTTCAACATCTGGCAGAAATAGACAGTTCAGCCCTTAACGCTTTAGCACAATGTATTATCATTGTGTGAAGCATAAATATCTGAATAATTTAATATAATTTAATAATTTAAAGTTTTTGTTAGACAACAGTAATTTTTCAAATAAAAATAATAAATGGCTACAATGCAGCAGAGCAGACAGATCAATATTTGAATCTCTTTATACACACGTGTACAGCACATTTGTCCTTTAAGACTTCTTAAGACTTCTTTGTTTCTAAGTATTTTCTCTGAAGTTTCCCCTGGGAACTCATTTAAAGTTGCTTCCAGGTCTCTTTCAATGGGCTTTGGCTTGTAGAGTGGCATTTTATGTAACTTCTGTTACAAAGTTACTGGTTTTGAACATGATTTTTTTTTTTTTTAGCACAGGCACAGTAATCTGATCAAAACACATGGTGGATGATATATGTGGTATAAAATGCTTTAAAATTTTAAGTAGCAATGAATATTAAAATAATACAAGACTGAACAAAATCTCTTCCAGAAATTCTGGTGCATTTAAACATAAGGCTGACACACACACACACACACACACACACACACACACACACACACACACAGGTCCAGCCAATTGCAGGGTGCATTCACTAGCTGGCTGAAGTGGTACAAATAGCATAAAGCCATAGTGGTTCCACTTGAAACTGAGTGGGTTTTTTAATGGTTTTTAACTTGGAAGATCTATGTTTTACTCTTCAAATTTGACCAACTGATTAAGAGTTTGTTGATATTTTCTGTTACATTATTTTCAATTATGGCAGTCAACTCCACACTAAGGTCACTGGACTATGGGGCAAGCACTTCCTCAGTATAAAGAATTATAAAGTGAAATTACCCAAAGGAACCAAGCTGAAGCAGGGAGACACATGCATATCTGCAGAGGTCAGCCTGCTGTGTACTGAGACAAAAATAGGTCACAGGCATTTCTCTGCTCCTTGGCCTTCATAGTATTCACTCTCCTTGCCAAGACCTTTATCATGGGAAATATGACCTTTATCATGTGTTTTCTTGGGCTCTTTGTTCCCAGCCATCAGAATAGACCTGTGATCCTTGTATATATTCTCAGACTAAATCAAAATGAGCTAAAAGCAAAACAAAGCAGAAAAATACTTAGCAGTGTATTGTCCCAGTGACCAGGGACAGAAAATCCTGAGCTTTTTAGCTTTTACTTCTGGCTCTTCTATCCAGAAGTTATACTCCCAGGAAATATTTATTTGCTCTAGGAGTACCTATTTCCCATGGCAAATGGCTTTATAATTATTTTAATTTGCTAAGTTAGTGAATTGCCAAAGGGAAAACGTTACATGTTTGACTAATCTTTTTATAGACATAAGCTGTGTTGTGCCATGAGCACCTCGAGTCACAAGCCCCTTACCTGCTTGCCACTACATCTTGGCTCTTCTGAGTTCCCAGATAGTTCTAGGTCTGATCCATGGAGAGCCTTGGGCTGCATAGCCAATCATCATTTACGGCAGCTTTAACAGCCTCACCCACAGCACTGCCTTGTTCTTATCTACACCTTCTCTCCATCCCCAGTATGCAAAAAGAGATATGGAACACCAACGGTGTTGGATTGGTCTTTACCTTGACTACCGCCAGGTACTGGGGAGATGGGCACAGATTCCTGCACAGAAGAGCCTGGGTGGATGCATTGTCTATGTTTTCTAAACCAAATCACACCATTTGTATCAGATAAGAATTGTATATTTTGAGGTTGAAATCATCTGAAAGACATGCATATCAAATCCAAGTTTGTCACATCTCAAATCAATTGTCTTCATTTAAAAAATGCTAATAACACATTAGCTTCATCTACACATTTGTACCAATTAGTAAGTACCAGGCAGGAATCTCCTCTTCCACAGCCCACACAACACTCTACAATTTCCAAAACTGAGCGCCATTTCTTCTCTATAAAATCCTTTACCCTTTACATAAAAAAAGACATTTCTTTACAACCTCATAAGCAAAACCAAGAAGCCATCTACTTCTGGTCTTTGGAACTTCAGTGGAAAAACACTCCCCACACACTGAACATAGAAGGCTTGTTCTATTAATGATATCTTCCAGAATGGTAATGCACATAAAGGTTTGGTTTTTTGCCATTCTGATTTATGCTCAACACCTGTATGGGTTTGCTTCTGGTTGGCTGTGTCTGTTCTTACAGGGGCATTGGAGAGTCAAGCACTATCTGCCCTCACAGCACAGTACCAATAATAAAAATAAATAAATAACTGAAAACAAGAAAAATTGCAACATCTGTGAGCCCAGTCTCCTCTGATGTGACTTAAAACTTGAAGACAGAACGTTGAAGTCAGAAAAACAAGCTTTAGTGAGGGTGAATGTTTTCTGAAAAATCAAAATGTCTTGTAGTCAGAGGGACCATGCTACCTGTTCATTTTTAAGAAATGCTGTTCAAAATGGAGTTGAGAAAAAGGCCAGGACACATAGAGATTGCAGAGCCCTTTGGCAGTATCTTCTGTGCTTAAGAAAATGCTCGTTAGAATTACAGTTATGGTTAGTGCCTACTAATCCACAAGAGAAGCCATTTACCACAACCAAATCCTACCTATCCCTTCCTGGTTTACTCACCTGCTTGCCTCATAAAACAAAAATGGGCAGATATTCCTGGACACTGACTTTGGATCCAACAGTCTCCCATACAGCAATCTCCTAATCTGTAGCCACATGGGTATCTAGCAACTCTCTGGGGTCCCCATCTCCCTATTCCCAGCTTTTCAAGCCCAGTCTGTGAGTCAAAGGAATCTGAATTCTTCTGTACTGTTGTCTTTATTTTGAAGAGATAACTGGTGTGTTTTCAAAGTAATCAAAAACTGTCATGCTAATTCTCAAGGTGAACTTGGCCCACTTAACAACTGTTTGTAAACTCTATGGCCTGCAAGCTTGAATGACAAGCTGTTTACAGTTTTAGCTGATTCTGGAGACTTAAAGGCATCTTTATGAATTTCATATTATTCTTAAATTTAAAATGAAATTTTTGAATAATTAAAATATAATTTGATAAATGCTTAAATTAGAATGTTTTTGAAGAGTATCATTAGGAATAATTTAACTATTTTATGTGTCTTCATATATGTACAGGGTACATTTTATATCTCTGGATTCTACATCTATGAATTCAAGCTACTCATTATTTTAAAAAATTGCTTATGTTCAGAACATGTAAACTTTTTCTCCTGTTCCCTAAAGGATGCAGTGCATGAACTATTTAGAGGTATATGCATTGTATTATATATTATATATGCTATACTATACAGGCTATATACAATACCACTTTCTGTCTAGCATTTACTTAGCTCATCAGTGTAGTAGAGGCATCATGATCAAAATTAATAATAAAGAACCTTAAATATTTGGGACATGTAGCCATTTAAATAGGCAGCACTTTTCAAAGGCTACAGCATAAATTGTGCAGACACTCTGCGCTTAAACCATGCCTGGGTAATTCTGGGCAGCACTGTTTAGTCTTTCTGACTTAGTTTCCAATTTACAAAATGAGGTAGCCACAACTACATCTTCCCAGATGGTGATGAGGATAATGGCTCTCATCAAATGGCTGAAACATAAATTTGTAATGCAGATACCATGAACACAATTTGCAAGGTCCTATTACTTGAGTTGAGATACTAGCTATTGCAGAACAGAGAGAAAAGGATGCTAAAATTATTAATGGCTTGGGTGTGGTTGGTGATTCTTAGAAGAAAGATTAGTATCTCAAGACACCCAAAAGTTAGCTGCTGGGGGCAAGGTGAAAACCAGGCTCACAACACATACTTAGCACAATGAGGCCTTGGGTTTAATCTCCAGCACACATACCATACCAACAGTAGGCTAAAATAAATAAGTTAAATACAAAGACAAAAGTTTAATTAGAAGAAAATATCGAAATATTTATTACAGTCTCTGTGTTGGAAACATCTTTAAAATATTAACAAATTCAACGATATTAATATTTAAAAATCCTATTTAAAAAATAAGTTGAAATGATAGGCACAAAATATACCTGTAGCATATTGAGCAGACAAAAGATTAATATCTGGAAGGAAAGAATGCCTATGATTTGTCAAGAAATAAAGACAAACACCTAATAAAAAATGAGCACAGGAACTGAACAGGTATTTCCTAAATATTCTTCAAGAGGCAATAGGAAAGGAAAATACCCACAAGATAAGCTCAGTGTAGATAAGGCAATGCAGGTTAAAATCACAAAGGAATAACATTCCACAGCCCACAAGTGAATGAGGTACCAACACAGGGGAAGAAGGGAAGAAGCAGGCAGAAGCACAGATGTCCTACAGGTAGGTATGTGGAAGGAATCGTTTAGTAAAATATCAGGCACTGTCAAACACTGATGAAAATACATGACTCTACAATCCAGAAGGACCACTCCTAAGAATATGTCCCAAGATATCACTTGAAGTGTTTTAGAAACCCCAGTCCCCTGGCTGCACAAACATTAGTTAAATGAGGATAGCTGGCTTTAAAATGCAGTCATCAGTGGTTTTTAATGCACTCAGATAAGTCTAATGCACAGATAAGCTTTCCAACCAGTGGCATTCTTTGGTCTGACCTTGCCTCTGGCCTCCTTTGTGGGTACCAAAGTGAAATAGGTTCAGGATTAAAGGAACATTCAGCACACACAAAGCATGAGGGGTGAATCCTGAACATAGTTTTTGTCCAGAGTGGTGTGTACAGAAGAGATCTCATTGTCCAGGTATCATCTGTTTTGTTTCATTGAAAACAAAATTCCTCAACAGCAATTTGACCCAAGGAGTAGTCAAAACTTGATTTGCAAATAGATGGGTAAAACTGCCCAAAGTAGGTGGTCTGAATGTCCTTCTTGAGCCTAGGGGCAAGAAATGGAGAAGTAAGGGAGGCTTCTTCAGTTAGATGTCTAAACCGAATACTTCTAGTCGTTCTTGGCCACCCGTGTAGGATAGAATGACTGCTGCAACTGTGTAAACCCCCTTAGCAAGTAAGAGCTTTCTTTCTCATAATCTTCAGTGGATTAAAAAAAAATTATTGATTTTGAAATCCAATTGTATTAATACGGTATTTTCAACCAAAAATGTTTCAACAGAAAAGAAGAAAGAGATGCTCAATTTTTAAGTATAATCTTTAGTTATTAAGTAGCTTTGAATTTTTGAGTGCTTTTTTTTTTTAGTTAACTTAAAAGTGAGTGGTTTCATTATGGAATTCTCATGCCCAACTATGTACTATTATATAGGAGGAGCTAAGGTGGGAGGAGTAAGTAGAGGAAGAGGAAAAAGAAGAGGAGGAGATGGAGAGGGCAGAGATGTAGGAGGATGAAGAGCCATGCAGGTATGGAGAGCAGTTGTGAGTAACAACTTATATTTAGGTTAGCTAATTGAGAAACAACTCTAATTGTATGGGCATATTGTTATTGATTGTTACCAAACATATAAAGTCTTTGATTAATATTTAAACATTAAAGTCTCATTTTCCTACAGGACCTGCATGGATGGTGGGATGGTCTGGGCAATGCCCAGCCTTGTGGAGACAGAGTGGAAGATTGGCATACATACATACATATACAGATTCACACAGAGACACAGACACACACTGAGATACAACAGATGAAAAATCATACCTAATACTAGAAACCTGAATAACTACCCACAACACTAGTGCAGTCATAAATCATACAGGAGAATCTACTACATTGCTCTACTAAGCCGGTATAATTCCAAACTTTATTCTAAATACTTATCCTTATACCCACAAATAAATCTAGCTCTCTCCTCTCATCAAGAAAGCTTCTTTTTGCAGAAGACAGAGACTATTACAGAAAACACAACTAATGAAATTACAGAGAACAACTGACCAAGGGCTGCCTACCTTCAACTGATACATCTGCAATGAAACTCTTATACCTAAGGCCCAAGAAACATCAAGAAGAGCAAATGGAAAGCTTGGAAAAGTAAAAAATTAAGACGCTTTCATAAAACTATGTCTTCTATATATGGCAGGAAAGCTGCTCCCATAAAATCTTGACAACATAGTTGCCAAAACAACATCTAAACAATGATAACACTTGTGAATGTGGATGAGGGAAATCTCACAAGGACCACTCCTATATGAAGAGCTATAGGCAATTAATGGTTGTTGAGAAATGGAGAGTCAGTTTTCTCATGCATAGAACCTATTTATAATTATCCAATTAGAATATCAGCTGGCCAACCCTGAGATAAACACTAAACAGACTTAGTAGGAGGTTATGTGTGTGTATTTATTACATATTTATCATATACATCATATATTTGATGATTTTTTAAAACTTTTAAATTGAGAGAGTGCATGGAAGGAAGATGGGAGTCACTGGAGGGATGAAAGGAAATGGAGAAATGATATTATAGCTTTTTTTAGTTGAAAACTAAACCATAACATAAACTTCAAAGTTCTGTGTGGAAGTTCTACACAAATTCATTTTCTTAATGTAGTTATGAAATACAAAATTTCTCTTCTATCATAAAGACTCACATAAATATTCCTCATGGCCTTCACCTGACCCCTTCCTTCTAGCCAAATGTTGCTATTTTTTGTTGTTTCCTGATGTAAAATAATCTTTTGTTCCCTGTAAAATAATTTGCATGAAACATGTACAAGAATATTCATAACTAACATCACCCAACCCCAAGAGTAAACACACTTCATGCCCAGCAGCCACCCAAAAGAGTGATGAATCTGATTCAATAGAAGAAAATGCAGCAGGGATGGTCAGTGACCTAGAGGGATTCATAAAACACAGATGAACTGAAAAGGAGTTTCCTATTGCAAGTCATGAAAGAAAATTCACACACACACACACACACACACACACACACACACACACACTGAACAATAAGTTTAGTTGTGAATAGTAACTCATATTTAATAATAATAGTTACGGTATTTTTAACAAAAAAAAAATTATTTGTCATTCAACCATCCTTCCCCCAACAGGCTTCATACTTGCTGTTTGGCTGTGTGGCAAGATATCCCTACAGGTGCAATAGCGTCGTTTTGGAGGTAACCAAAAAGGTGTCTAGTTGGACTTAAGATGTGATCAATAGACCTCTGCCGGGTCTGCTGTTGTGTGGACCCCGGATTCCGCCTGAGACATTCTGGAGGCTCCACGGATCCCATAGCCAGCATTAGGTAGGAAGACCCACATACTGCCCTAAGCCCATAGCTGGGTGCTATGAGCTCTCAGATTTCAGCAGATAGCACTCCCCTTCCTGCCCCTGCGGAGTAGCACTCCCCTTCCGGCCCTCTCCTGGATCTGAGGCCTGGACCAGACCTCTGATGGGTCTGCTGTTGTATGGACCCCGGATTCCGCCTGAAACATACTGGAAGGTCCACTCAACCCAGAGCCACAGAGGAACAACTGAACTCAGAGCACCAGACAACATATCCAGAGATATCCTAGAGGAGACACTGTACCCAGAACAGCAGACACCTAGCTGGACGGCTACCTTGGAGGCACCAAATCCTGAGGCATCCTAGAGGTACCACTGTAATCAGTACAGCTGGAAAAAAATCACAGAGATATCTGAACCCCTAGGAGATCAGACACAAGCGAGATAACTGGAAAGGCAGGCTTCAGCCAGAGACAGCAAGTACAAGCAGCACTAGAGTTAACCAGATGGCAAAAGGCAAGCGCAGGAACACAAGCAACAGAAACCAAAGTTACATGACATCATCAGAACCAGGTTCCCCAATCATAGCAAGCCCTGAACACCCCATCACACCAGAAAAGCAGGATTCAGAATTAAAATCACTTCTCATGACGATGATAGAGGACTTTAAGAAAGACATAAATAACACTCTCAAAGAACAAATAGAAACCCTTAAAGAGGAAACACAAAAATCCCTTAAGGAGTTTCAAGAAAATGAGACCAAATGGGAAAAGGAATTAAACAAAACCATGCAGGATCTAAAAATGGAAGTAGAAACAATAAAGAAATCACAAAGGGAGACTACCCTGGAGATAGAAAACCTAAAAAAAAAAAAAAGATCAGGAGTCATAGACACAAGTATCACCAACAGAATACAAGAGATGGAAGAGAGAATCTCATGTGCAGAAGATACCATAGAAAACATTGACATAACTGTCAAAGAAAATGCAAAATACAAAAAGCTACTAACCCAAAATATACAAGAAATCCAAGACACAATGAGAAGGCTAAACCTAAGGATAATAGGTATAGATGAGGGAGAAGACACCCAACTTAAAGGACCAGTAAATATCCTCAACAAAATTATAGAGGAAAACTTCCCTAACCTAAAGAAACAGATATCCATAAATATACAAGAAGCCTACAGAACTCCAAATAGTTTAGACCAGAAAAGAAATACTTCCCGCCACATAATAGTCAAAACATCAAATGTACAAAACAAAGAAAAAATACTAAAAGCAGTAAGGGAAAAGGGCAAAGTAACATATAAAGGCAGACCTATAAGAATTACACCAGACTTCTCACCAGAGACCATAAAAGCCATAAGATCCTGGACCGACATCATACAGACCCTAAGAGAACACAAATGACAGCCCAGACTACTATACCCAGCAAAACTGTCAATCATTATTGATGGAGAAACCAAAATATTCCATGACAAATCCAAATTTACACAGTATCTCAACACAAATCCAGCACTTCAAAGAATAATTGATGGAAAACTCCAACACAAGGAGGTAAACTACAACCTAGAAAAAGCAAGAAAGTAATCTTCCAAAAGCTGTAAAAGAAGGTAGCTACACAAACATATCTCCACTGCCAATAACAAAAATAACAGGAAACAACATTCATTTCTCCTTAATATCTCTTAATATGAATGGATTCAATTCTCCAATAAAAAGACATAGACTATCAGACTGGATACGTAAGCAGGACCCAACATTTTGCTGCATTCAGGAAACTCACCTTTGTGAAAAAGACAGACACTACCTCAGAGTAAAAGGTTGGAAAACAATCTTCCAAGCAAATGGTCCCAAGAAACAAGCTGGAGTAGCAATTCTAATATCAAATAAAATCATTTTTCAACCAGAAGTACTCAAAAAAGATAAAGAAGGACACTTCATATTCATCAAAGGAAAAATGTACCAAGAGGAACTCGCAAATCTGAACATCTATGCCCCAAATGCAAGGGCACCCACATACATAAAAGAAACTTCACTAAAGCTTAAAGCATACATTGCACCCTACACAATAATAGTGGAAGATTTCAACACCCCACTCTCAGCTATGGACAGATCATGGAAACAGAAACTAAACCGAGACACAATGAAACTAACAGAAGTTATGAACCAATTGGACTTAACTGACATCTATAGAACATTTCATCCTAAAACAAAAGAATATACCTTCTTCTCTGCACCTCATGGTACCTTCTCGAAAATAGACCATATAATTGGTCACAAAACAGGCCTCAAGAGATACAAAAAGATTGACATAATCCCTAGTACCTTATCAGACCACCATGGACTAAGACTCGTCTTTGACATGGACAAAAACAATGGAAAGCCCACATACACTTGGAAACTGAACAATGCTCTACTCAATGATAACTTGGTCAAGGAAGAAATAAAGAAAGAAATTAAAGACTTCTTAGATTTAAATGAAAATGAGGACACATCATATCAAAACTTGTGGGACTCACTAAAAGCAGTGAAAAATCATAGCTCTAAGTGCTCACAAAAAGAAATTGGAAAGAGCATACATTAACAACTTGACAGCAAACCTGAAAGCGTTAGAACAAAAAGAAGCTAATATACCCAAGAGGAGAAGACGGCAGGAAATAATCAAACTCAGGGCTGAAGTTAACCAAGCTGAAACAAAAAGAACTATACAAAATATCAACAAAACCAGGAGCTGGTTCTTTGAGAAAATCAACAAGATAGACAAACCCTTAGCCAGACTAACCAAAGGGTGCAGAGACAATATTCAAATTAATAAAATCAGGACTGAAAAGGGAGACATAACAACAGAAACAGAGGAAATTAAAAAAAATCATCAGATCCTACTACAAAGGCCTATACTCAACAAAATTGGAAAATCTGGATGAAATGGACAATTTTCTAGATAGATAGAAGGTACCAAAGTTAAACGAGGAGCAGATAAACCATCTAAACAGTCACTTAACTCCTAAAGAAATAGAAACAGTCATTAAAAATCTTCCCACCAAAAAATGTCCAGAGCCAGATGGTTTCAGCACAGAATTCTTTCAGACCTTCAAGGAAGACCTAATACCAATCCTCTTCAAGCTATTCCATCAAATAGAAACAGAAGGAAAACTACCCAATTCATTCTATGAAGCTACCATTACACTCATACCTAAACCACAGAAAGACCCAACAAAGAAAGAGAACTACAGACCAATCTCACTTATGAATATTGATGCAAAAATACTCAATAAAATTTTCGCAAACTGAATCCAACAACACATCAAAACAATTATCCATCAAGATCAAGTAGGCTTTATCCCAGGAATGCAGGGATGGTTCAATATTTGAAAATCCATCAATGTAATCCACTATATAAATAAACTTAAAAAAAAAAAAACCCACATGGTCATCTCTCTAGACACTGAGAAAGCATTTGACAAAATTCAACATCCCTTTATGTTAAAAGTCTTGGAAAGATCAGGAATTCAAGGCCCATACCTAAACATAGTAAAAGCAATATACAGCAAGCCAGTAGCCAACATCAAACTAAACGGAGAGAAACTTGAAGCAATCCCACTAAGATCAGGGACTAGACTAGGCTGCCCACTCTCACCTTACCTATTCAATATAGTACTGGAAGTCCTAGCTAGAGCAATTAGACAACAAAAGGAAGTCAAAGTGATACAGATAGGAAAGGAAGAAGTCAAAATTTCACTATTTGCAGATGATATGATAGTATACTTAAGTGACCCTAAAACTTCCACCAGAGAACTCCTAAACCTGATAAACAACTTTAGCAACGTGGCTGGATATAAAATCAACTCAAAGAAATCAGTAGCCTTCCTCTATTCAAAGGATAAACAGGCTGAGAAAGAAATTAGGGAAATGACACCCTTCACAATAGCCATAACTAAAATAAAATATCTTGGAGTGAATCTAACCAAGCAAGTGAAAGATCTGTATGACAAGAACTTCAAGTCTCTGAAGAAAGAAATTGAAGAAGATCTCAGAAGATGGAAAGATCTCCCATGCTCCTGTATTGGCAGGGTTAACTTAGTAAAAATGGCCATCCTGCCAAAAGCAATCTACAGATTTAATGCAATACCCATCAAAATTCCAAATCAATTCTTCATAGAGATAGAAAGAGCAATCTACAAATTCATTTGGAATAACAAAAAACCTAGGATAGCGAAAACTATTCTCAACAATAAAATAACTTCTGGGGGCATCACCATCCCTGAACTCAAACTGTACTACAGAGCAGTAGTGATAAAAACTGCATGGTATTGGTACAGAGACAGACAAGAAGATCAATGGAATAGAATTGAAGACCCAGAAATGAACCCGCACACCTATGGTCACTTGATCTTTGATAAGGGAGCTAACACCATCCAGTGGAAAAAGGACAGCATTTTCAACAAGTGGTGCTGGCTCAACTGGAGGTCAACATGTAGAAGGATTCAAATTAATCCATTCTTATCCCCTTGTACAAAGCTCAACTCAAAGTGGATAAAGGACCTTCACATAAAGCCAGATACACTGAAACTAATAGAAGAGAAGTTGGGGAAGACCCTCGAATACCTAGGCACAGGGGAAAAGTTCCTGAACAGAACACCAATGGCTTATGCTCTAAGATCAAGAATCGACAAATGGGACCTCATCAAATTGCAAAGCTTCTGTAAGGCAAAGGACACTGTCAACAAGACAAAACAGCAACCAACAAATTTGGAAAAGATCATTACCAATCCTACATCTGATAGAGGGCTAATATCAAATATATACAAAGAACTCAAGAAATTAGACACCAAACAACAAAATAACCCCATTAAAAATGGGGTACAGAGCTAAACAAAGAATTCTCAACTGAGGAAACACAAATGGCCAAGAAGCACCTTAAGAAATGTTCAACATCCTTAGTCATCAGGGAAATGCAAATCAAAACAACACTGAGATACCACCTCACACCAGTCAGAATAGCTAAGATCAAAAATTCAGGTGATAGTAGATGCTGGCGAGGATGTGAAGAAAGAGGAACACTCCTTCATTGTTGGTGGGGTTGCAAACTGGTACAACCACTCTGAAAGTCAGTCTGGTGGTTCCTCAGAAAATTGGACATAGCACTACCTAAGGACCCAGCTATACCACTCCAGGGCATATACCCAGAAAATGCCCCAACATATAACAAAGACATATGCTCCACTATGTTCATAGCAGCCTTATTTATAGTAGCCAAAAGCTGGAAAGATCCCAGATGCCCTTCAACAGAGGAATGGATACAAAAAAATGTGGTACATTTACACAATGGAATATTACGCAGCTATTAAAAATAATGAATTTGAGAAATTCTTAGGTAAATGGATGGAACTAGAAAATATCATCCTGAGTGAGGTAACCCAATCACAAAAGAACACACATGGTATTTACTCACTGATAAGCGGAGATTAGCTCAAATTTTGAAACAACAAAGATTCAACTACCAGATGACATGAAGCTCATGGAGAAGAAAGAACAAGTGAGGATGCCTAGGTCTTTCTTAGAAGGAGTAACTAAAAACTCAAGGTAGCAAATATGGAGACAAAGTGTGGGACAGAATCTGAAGGAGAGGTTATATGGAGACCATTCCACCTGGGTATTCATTCCATGTGCAGTCACCAAAAATAGACGCTGATATGGATATCAGGAAGGGAAAGCTGACAGCACCCTGATAAGGCTGTCTCATCAGGGGTCCCCCAGAGTCTGACATACCCAGAGACAGATACTCACAGCTAACCATTAATCTGATCAAAGGTTCCCAATGGAGAAGTTAGAGAGTAAACTGAAGGAGCCTAAAGGGTTGGTGGCCTCATGAAGAGAGCAACAATACCAACCAGCCAGAGCTCCCCAGGGTCTAAACCACCAGCCTAGGATCACATATGGAGAGCCACATGACTCCAGCTGTACATGTAGGGGAGGATGGCCTTGTAGGGCATAGGTGGGAGATGAGGTCAATGGTACCTTGAAGGCTGAGCACTGAGTTGGGGGGTGGGGGGTAATCTGAAGGTGGGGAGGGGGATTGGGGGGTAGGTGGGTAAACACCCTCATAGAAGCAGGAAGAGGGGGGATGGGATAAGGGGTTCCTGGGAGGTGGGGGGAATGTGGTAAGGGGATAAAATTTGAAATGTAAATATAATATCCAATAAAAGAAGAAAAAAAAAAAAAGAAAAGCGGTTAGAACCAACATCCTTAATAAAATGTCAGCCCTCTTTATAAAAAAAAAAAAAAAAACCAACTATCTTGATACTAAAATTTGTTTTGAGAATTGTATATTGCAGAATGATCAGCCATGGTGTATCTACTCAACAAGCAAGCTGGGCAGACCTGCTCAAACCTCTGAGGTCCGGGAATTTCATCTGGAGGCAGTGAAGACACAGCATCAGAGGCTTATCGATTTGCTCTTCCCCCCACTCCTCTTCTAATATCTCAACGCCCATAATCAGCTTGAAGAAGCTAATGAAGAGTCAGCGCCCCTATTCCTTGGGCTTGGGGACTAAGGTGGTAAATGTTAGACTGTCTTTCTAGGGAAAAGTAGTGGTTTTGTCGGAATAGAGAGGACTAGCTAGGGTTTATTGCATAGCCATAACCTATTAGTAGAAATCTGTATAATTAGTATCAAGATGAAGATATAAATTCTTAAATGGCACAAATTTACTTTGATTACAAATTTTAAGGTTTTCATTGGTACGAGCTTCTTATTGATATAAGAGTGAGATGAATATTGTTATCCTCATAGGCATTGTACCAGTATAACACACTTAGGAATACAAGGCTTAGACCCAGTCCTTCTTTAACTTTTTTTAACTGATTTGAGATGGTCAGTCTGTGAGTTAAGGGACTACAGCAAATTCATGGGTTGGAGTTTATTGTTAGGGTGTTTTCTATGTTTTATTTAGAAATAGCTGAGTGGAGTTAACAGGCAACAGTCCAGATTACCTTACATGGATAGTTGGTTTTCAAAACATCAGAAATCCACAGAATTGACATGACAAACATTTCTATATTAATGTTCATTTTGATTAGAGACCTGTCTGCTCCGGACAGCTTCATATATTGAATTCTAAGAAGAAATTGAGCATCTTTGGAGTTACTCCAGTTGTGGTGAGACAGTCACTAGACAAGAATTGCCTCTTTCCATCTGCAGACAAATTACTGTCCAGAAAAGGACACACTCGCAGAATAGTCGACTGATTATATCTGCCTAGAGAGAGTAATCAGCCCTTAATAATTCTGCAGCACTAATGTCTGTCAGATGATCCTGGGCCAGAAGGCAGAAGAACAGATGCTCCAACGTTATGTAGTAGAGGGAGTGTCCAGGTGTTCAGAGGTCTCTATAAATTGGCTAAGTTTTAGAAGCTATGCTTTGTGCTTCTCACAATTATAGTTAAATCAGTCATTCTGGATTTCTGACGGGGTTGAAAACTTATAGCTATTTACCTTGAGAGAAAAGATTTGAGTGGATGGTCGTCAGCTGACATTCATCCTAAAGCCAAGGAAAAAGCCAGATTCAGAACTAAGTGTTTTAGTTAGGAGAGACGACAGAGGTTCTGGTTAGTCAACAAAATGTTGGGCTGGGTATGAGGACTATCTTGTACCTCATGGGTACAAATTGGCATAATTATGCTCTAATTGTATTTTGAGAGAAAAGTTTCATTTTAACAGGAAGGGTGATATGTAGGAGGAGCTAAGGTGGGAGGAGTACTGAGAGGAAGAGAAGGAGTAAAAAGAGGAGGAGAAGAAGGAGAGGAGAAGCTAGGTGATGAAAGAGAGAAAGAGGGGGGAGACAGGGAGGCAGATGTTCATGTATCTCCACCAGTCAAAGATAGTTGTTATATCTAGGTTGGGTAGTAGGTTACACCTCTGATTGAGCAATACCAAACTTATAAAGCCTATGATTAACATTTTTAAAAAAATGTATATGTGCAAAAAGAAAAAGAGGGCATGGGATAAGGGTTTTCTAAGGGGGGGGGAGGAATGGGGAAAGGGGATGGCATCTGAAGTGTAAATAAAATATCTAATAAAAAATGTAAAAAAAAAAAAAAGATGTGATCAATAGGTGGAAAATCATACCTAAAACTGGAAACCTGATAACCACTCATGGCTAGTGAGGTCATTCAACCATATTCCTATTCCATGGGCTTTATATTTGCTGTTTGGCTCTACCTGGTGAAAATTTAAATTTTCTGCCTCAAGTAGTCTTATTTGGTTCTTTCTTTCCTACAATTTCATTTCTGCTCACATTTTATCTTATTCATGAAACCTTTCTAAATAAGTTGACATAAAATTACATGAGACAGCATGCAGTCAGTGTCTATAAACACACACACACACACATTCACACACATTGTGTATAATCACCCATACTACATATACATATCATGCATACATTCCTTCATCACCCCCTGGTTTGTATGTCTGCAGAATGTTCTGTATTAGTCATTCTTTGATTTTGAATGAGTGAATTTTTTAAGTATATAGCAAGCAAAAGTAAAAGAACAAATTACAAGTAACAAAACAAAAACCAACATACACACACACACAAAGGAGACAAACATCAAATTGAGAAGTGTTTACAACATCTGACATTGATGACTGAGGCAGCCTGATGGAGTAAGCCAATAAAGGCAGCATCATGAAATCATGACTTGAAAACACCAGCAGAAATTGACAGGGGAAGTTGAAACAATGAGCTGGAGTGCCCAAACTGAGCTCTTTCTCTCCATCAATGAGCTTCCAGGTTCCTGTTCCCACTCTATGCATTTTGATAATGCCATGATAAACAACAGTGTTTGTTCAAAGTGGTTTAACTGTTCTCAGGGACATGATTCGTTTACTATTCTTAGATGTTTACTGTTTTTCCATCTCTGTGTTATATAGCCATGGGGACTGCCTGACCCAGGAAAGGGAGTTTTGAAGGAGACATGAAAATGTAGCACTGTGATAATCTCTTTCCCAAGGAGACAGAAATACCTTGACCTGGAAATAATCTCTCTTCTAAAAGAAACATTGAGGAAAAAAGGGGCCAGGTGATGGGTAGGCCAAAATTTTGTATTAAAAGTCAGAAAAAGAACCAACCGAACCAAAAAAAGTAGAAAGATGCAGCTTAAAATGGGAACTTTATTTTCTTAACCAGCAAAATTCATTATAAGAACACAATAATATGTAGTGGTAATGAGAGAAAAAACTTACACTTAATTTACATAGCCCCTAATAAAAGTCATTAAACATTATACTGATGCTCTAGACCAAGGCTAGGTCTTAAACATATGTCATTTGGTTCCCAGGGTGTTTGCTGAACTTTTACTCTATACTGGGAACTAGTCTGTCCCTAGGAGCTAGTTAGGAGTGAACAAAATTGCTATCTTCTTGAGAAAATGGAATAGAGGTTAAGCAGTAATCAAATATGCTAGGTATTAAATTCTACAAAGAACAATCAGTGCTGTCCCACATCTTTTGTCCCAGTATTCAGAAGGCATCAGCAGCTGAATATCTAAATTCGAGGCCAGCCTGGTCTACAGAGTTAGTTCTAGGACAGCCAGGGCAGCACAGAGAATTTTTGTCTTGAAACAAACAAAACCAAAAGGCAGAGCGAGAGCAAGAGAGGGAGAGAGAGAGAGAGAGAGAGAGAGAGAGAGAGAGAGAGAGAGAGAGAGAGAGAGAGAGAGAGAGAGAGAGAGAGGAAGAGAAGGAAGAGGAGAAGGAGAATGAAGAGAAGAAAATGAGGATGAGTAAGAAAAAGGAGGAGGAGAAGAAAGAGAAGAAGAAGGAGGAGGAGGAGGAGAAGGAGGAGAAGGAGAAGAAGGAGAAGAAGGAGAAGAAGGAGAAGAAGGAGAAGAAGGAGAAGAAGAAAGGAGAAAAGTGAAGAGACTGGCAAGTAATCGTGTGGACTCTGGGAAGAGACCTTCCTTTCTTCTTCCAAATTCCCTGCCCTAGCTCAACCCAAAAGGTAATTTATTTGAACTCCACTGAGAAACTATATACCCGCAAATCTGGATTTATGGTTTGGCCTGGAGCTGCAAGCAGCACGTCTCTCATCAAAGTAATTTGCTACATGATATAACATCACAGGGAAGGGACATTCTAAACCTACTCAAGCACAGACAAGATGCAGGAGGACCCTGTTGATTTTTGTTTTGTTTAGTCAGCTTTACTTTGATTTTACTCTATCTTTCTTTTTTCATGTTAACTCGTGTATAATATCTCTAAATAGTATTATTTTAGTTTTCATGTTATTCACTTTTATGAACGTTCTGTCATACTCATTGTACACCCGTTCTTTTGTGTACTCTACCACTCCTCCTATGCACAATCCGTATGTTTTCCCTGTCATTGCTAACTTACCTTCACTTCTCTTCCCTTTATTCACTCTTTTTATTTCTTAACTATAATTTCCATAACTTTAATAAAATCTTTTATCTTTTACAACATTCCAACTGTGGTGGTTTGGATGGGAATGGCCCCAAAAGACTCATATATTTAAATGGTTGGTCATTAGAGAGTGATGCTACTTGAGAGGGATTAGGAAGTATGGCCTTACTGGAGGAAGTGTGTCACTGTTGGGTGGGCTTTGAGGTTTTACAAGCCCAAGCCAGGCTCAGTGGCTCTCTCTCTCTCTCTCTCTCTCTCTCTCTCTCTCTCTCATTCTCTCATTCTCTCTCTCTCTCTCTGTCACAGTCTCTCTTTGTCTCTCTCTGACTCTTGTGTCTCTCTGTCTGTCTCTCTCTAACTCTGTCTTTCTCACTTTCTGTCTCTCTCTGACACTATTGCTGTCTGTCTCTGTCTCCTTCACTCTCTCTGTCTCTCTCTATCTCTCTCTCTCTGACTCTGTCTTTCTCACTCTCTGTCTCTGTGTTTCTACTTCTCTCTAACTCTATCTCTGTCTGTCTCTATGTCTCTCTCTGACTCTCTCTCTCTGACTCTGTCTTTCTCACTCTCTGTCTCTGTATTTCTACTTCTCTCTAACTCTATCTCTGTCTGTCTCTATCTCTCTCTCTCTCTCTCTCTCTCTCTCTCTCTCTCTCTCTCTCTCTCTCTCTCTCTCTCTCTCTCTCTCTCCTGCCTGCAGATTTGGACATAGAATTCTCAGCACCTTCTTCAGCACTAGATCTCCCTGCATGATCCCATTCTGACAATGGGTTAAACCTCTGAAACTGTAAGCAAAGCCCCAATTAAATTCTTTCCTTTATAAGTGTTGCCATGGCCATAGTGTCTTTTTAAAGCAATTAAATGAAAATTATTGAAAATGTCTCACCTAAGACTGGTTAAATAATCACACAAGATCTAGGCTTGATTTTTAGTTTGTTGTTTAGCATTTTCACCTGAAAAACAAAACACAGTAAGAGAGACTGCACAAAAAAAGAAGTGTCTTATCTCGCAGACATGATGATCCGAGATGTAGACAATCCTGAAGACTTCACCAGAAAACTCCAAAACTCATAAACACAGCAAACTCACAGAACACAAAAATTTACATACGAAAATCAATAATCTTCTTATATACCAATAATGAGCACACAAAGAAAGATATCAGGAAGATAACAAAATTAACTGTAGCTTCAGGATATACCTTGGAGTAAACTTAACCAAGAAAGTAAAAGATTTCTACAGTGAATATTTTAAAACACTGAAGAAAACTCAAAACAGACATTAGATGGAAAGAGAGTCCATGCTCATTGATCAACAAAATTAATAATGGAAAAATCACTATGCTGTCAAAGCGATACCATATTCAACATAATCCTCATCAAAATTCCACAGACATTCCTCACAGAAATAGAATAAACAATTCTAAAATTCATAAGGTAGCAGCATTGTGCACAATGCCTCTATGCCAATAATTGACATTCCCACTCTGAAGTGAGCTAAAGTCATTGTCTATCACCCTGAGTCTGAAATGACTGACACTGGAGAACAACTCAGAAAGGCAGCTTTCAGCAGGGAGAAAAGAACACAGGGGCTGCAGAGGTGGCTCAGTGAGTCAAATGCCCGCTACAGAGGATGAGGACTGAATGTGAGTCCCCAGTACTCACATGAAAGCCAGACATGGTGGCACACTCCTTTAATTGTAGTGCTGAGGACTGCAGAGACAAATGCATGATAAAGTCTCTGCCACCCAATCTAGCCAGTTGGTGAGGTCAGTGTGAGTCACTGTCTTAAAGAACTAGATGAAGAGCAATAGGGTCCTTAAACACTTGCGCGCGCGCGCGCACACACACACACACACACACACACACATACACACACACATTTTAAAGAACATGGGAACAAAATTAGCTATGACATCTATAACTTTGTTACCACATCCAATCATTGCGACAGTGTTACAAAACCACATAAGTGTTTTATACAAATGTGCCTCAAATTGTACTTTTGTGACATGTTTATGCACAAATGACTTTTTGCTATGTTTTCTAATTGTAATGCAATTTCCCCTGAGTTCTTACTAAACATGGATTAGAGGATCAGGTGCAATTGGTCTTCAGGTACTGTTAGCTTCCCTGACCTAGTTGAGATTATGTCACATAGATCAGGGAGATAGCTTCTGCAACTACACTCCAGGGACTAAGTTCTGATTCTGCTGGCCTCAGTGGGTCAAACTGAATAAATTACTTCAATTGTCTGCCTCCGTTTCCTCATACCTACTATGGAACTATATGATGTTTCACAATTTAGGATACATTTAAGATTTGTATGAATATATAATGTTGTATATTATTGTGCATACTAAGAAATATGGCTAGCACATATTAAGTGTCCTATGACCTATATCTTATTATAAATATTTCATTATGTTAGGACTGCTTTGATAGTTACCTAAACCCAGTTAGAAACCTCAAACCACTTTATTTCCTTATTAACCAGTGTTTACAAGAGTAAATTTGCTATTGCTGAGTCTTAGCTTCCTCAGGTGGGCCTTAGGAAAATATAAGTCGCCTTCTCTCATTTGCCAGAAAGCTGCCAATGTAGATAAGCAAGTATATTATTTTGCATACAATTCACATCTAACTGTAAGCCATAGATAAGTCATATTCAGCCCTCTGTACTCAGGTGAAATGTGCACTCCAGTGATGCCTCTCCATTACCTCTTATGGCCACATTAGTCTGTTCCCACTGTCCAGGAAGCACTGGGCCTACTGGATCAAAGTTTATATACCTGTATGTATATCTTTCAACTAGACTGTGTTCTTTGGGGTCAGGATCGTATTTTATCTATATCCAGACTCCAGCACTCTCAGCAGTGCCTGGCACTGAACAGAGAGTTGCATAAAGGATGATGAACTGGTAGGTGAGGAGGAGGAAGGACAGGTAGGGGCCTAGGGGAGTTCTGAAGCTGTCTTGCTGTGGACACATGAAACACCAAGAGACAGCAATTTCCGGTATGAATCCCGTGCTTTCACAATGGTATTGGAGGGTTTGAACAGCACATGACTGGGCAAATGGTGTACAACACAGTGAGCCTGTGAATAATGAATCCTTTCCTCCTTGCTGCATATATAGACAGATTATAGAAATGAGTGCCCAAAACTTAGGTAGTATCTCCTTCCTTACTGAAGAAGAGATATACATTAGGATTATTGAGAGATTATTAAAACTCTTAGGAAGGAATCCCTGGTCTCCTCTGAGCTGTCTCTGGCCTCCCTTCTGTTTCCTTTCTTCCATTCTCTTCCACTATCCCCTGAGAGCTGAGCCATCTGAGAACGCATAGCGGAGAGCCTGTTTCTACAAATTCACATAGCACCACTGCCCTTTTTTATTTGTTTTCCACGCCACAGAAAAAGAAAATGAAGATTACAAAGATTAAGTAAGTTGCAAACATCTGAGCTAGGAAGAAGAGTTAGGAATTTACCCTGGGTTGTCTAAGACTCAAAGTAAATGTTCTTGAGCCCATATGTTAGTAGTCAGAATCAATGGATTCTGAAAGATCACACAAGCTGCATTGACATGACCTGTTTTAAAAAAGAATGAATAAAAATTACATTATAAGTTAGTTATTTTCATTTTTAGATTATCATGGGATTGTGGTATGTATCAACATTCATACATAGTCAAATTGTATAGGTATATTTATAATTCATATTTTCCAAGCCTAGAATAAAGCCCAGAGTTCAAAATAGGAACATATTAATGGAGCTGATTATTCTTTAATTAGCTTTCTACCACTTTCTTTACTGAAATGACACCAGCTGGCAAGCTTCTTCTTGGTCTGTTTACTTCAAGAATCCTTTGAAATGTCACACATGTTACAATATTTGAAATTCTATTCACCTGGGTTCTGAGAATTTCAGATGAGGCTCAATAAGGAACCTTAGTTGTCATTAGTATGACAACAATGTTATTCTCTTAATCCATCAAAGCTATCCTTTACAGTCAAATACAAAACAACAGAATGCCTGTTGTTGCTTTATCCTGAGAACCTGTTCTAGTTTCATTCTCTGTCACTGTGATAAAACACTCTAGCCAAAAGTAACTTAGAGGAGGGGCAGAGTTCTTTCAGCTTACAAATTATAATCTGTTATTGGGTGAAATCATGGCAGGAACTTGAAGCAAAGCCCATAAAGGAATGTTTCTCATGCCTTGTTCATGGACCAGTGTTGAACAAGCTTTCTTATACAGCCCAGGGTTACCTGCTTAGAGAACATTACTGGTGACAGTGAGATGGGTTCCCCCCCCCCCATGTCAATTAGTAATTAGGACAATCCCCCACAGACATGCCAGCAAGCCAATTTGATCTCTGAAAATTCTCTCTCCAAAGACCCTAGATTGCATTAAGTTGATACTCAAAACTAATTAGGACAGAATCCTAGATTGTAAAGTACTTTTAGGTTCCCCAATGTTACCAAAAATTTAGCAAAAACAGCACCTTCTGTTTATATCTAGAAACTTGATCATCAGGTCATTGGCCTGTCCTTAGTATGGGGTCCACCTCCTCCTTCCACACCCTTACATTTTCCAGCACACACTGTCCTTCCTATGAAGGAGAGTTAGAGGACAAAGGTAGACAAGGAAATGCCAGATTCTGAGATAGTGGCTTCTTGACTTAGAAAACATTGCAAGGAGAAAGGCACAGGAGCATGTATCTAAAAAGGATCAGTAGGGGAAAGGGGAGGACCCATGGATCCTATAACATACTCAAGCCAGGGCACATTTAGAAGATACCCAGGGTTGTGGCTATTCCCAATCCAAAGGGATAAAGCTGTTAATTCTTCCCTTTTCCACAGCTTTGTCTTCTGTATTTCCAGGGCATTCAACTCTTTGTTTATCCCAGGGTAGACAGACTCAAGGCTTACATTTGATCTTGAATCTCTCCTGGACTAGGGCATGCTCTGACAATTTCTTAAGGTAACAAGACCACCTTGCTTATTTATACTTCTTTTGCAAACAAGGACTTTCTATATTTTACATAAGAAACTTGGCTGGTAACCTTGGAAACAGGCAGTGCTAGCATTACTAGCTGTCCTCATTAGATGAGGGAACACAGACAGACATCAGGGAGTACAGACAAAACATGACCCAACCCCAACCCCCAGAAGGTCAGCTCTGACCTCTTCGCCATGGAAAGAGACCTGAGTAGCCACTCAAATCACAGCTTTCAACTTCAATTATGCAAAAGTCCCTTAACCAGCAACTTGATTAGGACAAAATGTTCCTTTTCTAAGTTTAGGACAGAGAAATGTTTCCCAACACAATTCCTGGGGGCTTCAGACCAATCTGCAACACAGACCTGATGATCGTGGGAGGGAGGCTGTGAAGGAGAGCTTCAGACAATACCTAAAATAAGGGGCCATTTCCATGTACCTGAGACTATTTACTGCTCTGCTGGAGGGACATAATTTATAAGACCATAGGAATGTTCCAGGAATCTATGGCTTTGTTGCTGGCCTCCACTTAGTGTTTCTTTCCCCAGAGCAATAAAATCAGAAACAGGCCTTTTAAGTAATGGTTAAGAATATTTAGACTCTTTTAAGTATTCCTTAAAACTTTCACCATGTAAGAAAATGCAAAGTCTCTCCACCCCATAAGGAAAAAAAAAAAAAAAAAAAAAAAAAAAAAACCAAGAAAGAAATGAGAAGGATTAAGTCATTACAAGAGTTCATGGACATGGCTACTAATCTAGAAAAAGAAATAAAGACAGGTGAAGAGAAGGCTGCTCTGAACTCTAAGAGATATGACCTCCATCCATGGTGGTCTCCATCTCTGGAGAATGACCTTTGTATTCAAGGACATATGCCATCCTGAGCAGCAATCTTTTCTAAGAAGAACCTTTGGGAAAGGTAGGAAACAATCTGTGTTTAAGACTGGTGTAGAATTCACAGAAATTCAAACAATCCAAATGCAAATCCTTTGTTTGGAGGCTCAGGTCTCCAGGCCCATTTCTATAGGCAGGTGATGCTATGGACCAAACTGACCAAACTCAACTCAACTCATATGTTGAATTCTTAGTCCTCAATATGACTGTATCTGGTGATAAATCATTTTAAAATGGCGATTCAGGTTAGAAGATGATATAAGGTTGAGGTTCTAATGCTACAGGAATGGCATCCAAAGGGAAAGAATATCTCTCTCTCTCTCTCTCTCTCTCTCTCTCTCTCTCTCTCCTCTCCTCTCCTCTCCTCTCCCCCTCCCCTCCTCCTCTCCTTTTCCTCTTCCTTCTCCTCTCTTCCTCCTTCTTCTTCTTCCTCCCTCTCTACCCCATCCCTCTTGCACAGGTGAAAGGCAGATGACACAAAGAGAATGTAGCTATCTGCAAGTCTCTGGAAAAACCAAACTTCCTGACACCTTGATCTTGAATTTACAGAGACACTCATGACTAACCCCAACCTACTAGTCTGTTCTGATAGCACAGCCCATATTGATGATGTCCAAAAAGATCCGAGAAGCACACTATTAAGAGACACCTAACAGGGCATGGTGGTGGCATATACCTGCAATCCTAGCACTCAGAAGACAGATACAAGAAGATCACCACAAGTTTTGAATTGGAAAGTATCACTATGTAGTTCTACCTAGTTTTAGGCTGGCTAGGACTACATAGTTATACTTCTCAACTCAAACAAATGAACAAACAAAAACCAAACCAACAACAACAAAAACAACAAAACAATTCAAAACTGAATGAGAAAAGGGCAGTAGGATCCAATAAAAGTCTCCTCCATTAGTTTCTTCATAAAATCTCGTTCCTAGATCTTCCTTTGTCCATTGGTTTGTTTGTCCCTGATGGTTTGTGATTTTCTTCTACATTCCAAAGAAGAGATCTGTTCAGCTGCTTTCAAGCGACCTGTAGCACTATGAGTACCAGTGAGAGAGAAGATACTTCACATCAGCCACAGAAATCCCAAGAAACTCCTAAACTGCTCCAGAGCTTTCGTTTTCTTGGTGTCCTAGCTCCTATGCTGCAAACACCAAACACAGACTTTGACATGGTGGCAGCACTCGTTTGTCTCATGTATAGTTTCTGTGGGATCTGTGTTTGTTTGTTTGTTTTTTGTTTTGTTGTTTTGTTTGGGGGTTCAAAGGTAGACAACTGGACTTGGGAGGAATGGAAAGTGAATGTTATCGGGGTGCATTGCATGAAATTCCCAAATGACTAATAAAAATATTATGCTTTAGAGAAAATTATCCTATTTTCAATACCTGCCAGAAAGCCAGTTAGGCCGCAATCGTCTCTTTCCCCTCTGTTCCCCCAGATCCAATTCCCTAGTCCCATCCAGCTAACAAAGAAAACACAAATTGTAGGAATTCTAGAAATGAAAAATTTAGGAATTTGAGAAGTAACTACAGAGGCAAGCTTCACTAATAGAGTACAACAGATGGAATGGAGACTCTCGGGCACTGAAGATACTATGGATGTAATAGATACATCCATCAAAGGAAAAATTCAGTCTAAAAAAGTCCTGACAGAAAAAAATCCAGGAACTCTTTATGAAAAGGCCAGACATAAGAATAATAAGGATAGAAGAAGGAGAGGATTGACAACTCAAAGGCCCAGAAAATACTTTTAACAAAATCATAGAAGAAAAAAATGTCTAACCTAAAAAAGGAGATGCCTGTAAATATATAAGAAGCATAACGAACACCAAGTAGTTTGAACCAGAAAAAAATAGCCCCTACCACAACCTAATAATCAAGACACTAAATATCCTAAGAAACCACAGATGTCAGCCCAAACTACTATACACAACAAACTTTCAATCACCATAGATGGAGAAAACAAGATATTCCATGACAAAAACAAATTTAAATATTATCAATCTACAAATATAAATCTATAGATGGGGCTAGAAGGAAAGCTCCATCCTAATGAGGTTAGCTACATCCATGAAACATAGAGAATAAATAATCTCAGAGCAGGTAAATCAGAAGCTCCATCCTAATGAGGTTAGCTACATCCATGAAACATAGAGAATAAATAATCTCAGAGCAGGTAAATCAGAAGAAGGGAGGCACACACACACACACGCACACGCACACGCACACGCACCACTGCCACCATCACTGTTAGCAATCTGTTTACGCTCCACCCCACAGTTACCTGGCAAGAGCCAAGTATGCCTGACTCACTATAAAAGAGGCTGCTTATTCTCTCTCTCCTCTCTCTCTCTCTCTCTCTCTCTCTCTCTCTCTCTCTCTCGCTCTCTCTCGCTCTCTCTCGCTCTCTCTCGCTCTCTCGCTCTCTCGCTCTCTCGCTCGCTCTCTCTCTTGCTCCTCTCTTCCTCTTGCTCTTTTCTTTCTACTCCCGCTCAGTCACTACTCCTCTACTCTCTCTCCCTTTCTGCCTTTCTCTGCCTGTAACATCCTCCTAACTCCCCTCCCATTGCCCTGATTAAACTATGCCGAGGCACCCCCTTCCCCCATACCTCACCACACCTCCATAGAACATATCCCCCCTCTCTTTATCTTTTAATAAACACATCAGTTACTACCAACAGCATAAAATAACAAGAATCAGCAATCTCTGGTCATTAATGGTTTCAGTTTTCAATAAAAAGACATAGACTAACAGAGCAGATGTGAAAACAGGTTCCAGCCATCTGGTACACACAAAAACCAAAAACAAACAAAAAAAAAACCACACCTCAGCATCAAGAATAGACATTAACTCAGGGTAAAGGGTTGGAAAAAGATATTCTAAGTAAATGAACCTAAGAACCAAGCTGGTATAATCATTATATCTAACAAATATACTTCAAACAAAAACTAATCAAAAGAGATAGGAAAGGATATTACATAATCATCAAAAAATTCAGTTCTTAACAAAAGGGCATCCACATTTGTAAAGGAAACACTACTATAGTGTATTGACTCTTATACACTGATAGTAGTAGACTTCAATACAACACTCTCAGCAATGAACAGGTTATCCAGACCAAAATTGTATAGAGAAATACTGGCACTAAAAGACATTGTAAACCAAATGCACTGAACAGAAAATTTCACCTAAACTCAAAAGAATATCTTCTTCTCAACCTTACAGAACTTTCCCCAAAACTGAGCTCTTACTCAGACACAAACCAAGCCTCAATAGATTAAAAAAAAAATTGAAATAACTCCCAGAAATCTATCAGACCACCACAGATTTAAAGCTGGATATCAACAACAACAGAAACAACAGAAAGCATACAAACTTATAGAAACTGAACAAATCTTTACTGAATTGTCCATATGGATATCCATGATATATCCCACAGCATAATGACATGTTAATGTCAATGGTGTGTGCTGCTTTTAAGGGATATGAGTAAAATTCATAGCACTAAATGCCTTCATAAGAAATTGGAGAGATCCAATATAAGCAACTTAACATCACGCCTGAAAACTCTAGAACAGAAAGAAGCAAACATACCCACGAGGAGTAGAAATCAAGAAATAGTCAAACTCAGAGCTGAAATCAATTAGGTAGAAACAAAAAGAATAATACAAAGAATAAACAAAACCAAGATCTAGTTCTTTGAAAAAATCAGCAAGATAGAGAAGCCTTTAGACAACTAAAGGGCACAGAGACCATTTCCAATTAATAAAAATCAGAAATGAAAAGGGAGAGAGAACAACAGAAACTGAGGAAATTAAAAAACCAAAACCATCAGAACCTACTACAAAAAGCTATACTCTACAAAACTAGAAAATCTATATGAAATGAATGATTTTCTAGACAGATACCACATGCATAAGTTAAATCAAGATCAGTTAAACTATCTTAACAGGCCCATAACCCCCAAGGAAATAGAAATAGTCATCAAAAACCTAACAAACAAACAAACAAACAAAAAACAGTGCCAGATGGTTTTAGTGCAGAATTCTACCAGACCTTCAAAAAAGAGCCAAGACCAATATTTTTCAAACTGTTTCACAAAATAGAAACAGAAGGAACACTACCTAATTTATTCTATGAAACCACAATTTCTCTGATACTTAAACCACTCAAGACAACAAAGAAAGAGAAGCTCAGATCAATCTCAACTATGAATATGAATATTGATGCAAAAATACTCAATAAAATTCTCACAAACTGAATCCAAGAACACAACAAAACCATCATTCACCATGCATGGTCAAGTAGGCTACATCCAAGTAATGCAGGGATGGTTCAATATATGAAAATCTATCAACCTAATACACTATATAAACAAACTCAAAGAAAAAAAGCCACAGGATCATTTTGTTAGATGCTGAAAAAGTCTTTGACAAAATACCCCTTCATGTTAAAAGTCTTGGAGAGATCAGGAATTCATGACACATAAACAAACATAATAAAAGCAATGTATAACAAACCAACAGTCAACATCAAATTAGATAGAAAGAAACTAGAAACAATCTCACTAAAATCTGGGACAAGATGAGGTTGCCAGTCTCTCCCTAGATAGTCAATATAATATTCAAAGTTCTAGCCAGAGCAGGTAGACAACAAAAGGAGATCAAGGGGATTCAAATCTTTAAAAAGTCAAAGTAGGCGAAGACCAAGATAGGGGCAACAACAGGAATGTAAATAAATAAATTAATAAAACTTGAAAACAAAACAAAATTAACTCACAAAAATCAGAAGCCTTCCTATATACAAATGACAAATGGACTGAGAAAGAAATCAGGGAAACAACATCTTCCACAATAGCTTCAAATAATACGAAATATTTTCAGGTAACTCTAATCAAGCAAATGAAAGACATATGAGTAAAAGAAAATCTTAAAATTTTTGAAGAAAGAAATTAAAGAAGATACTAGAAGATGGAACTATCTTCCATGTTCTTGAATCAATATAATTAATGTAGTAAAAATGGCCATATACTAAAAACAATCCACAGATTTAATGCAATCCTCATCAAAATTCCAAGACAATTCTTCACATACCTCAAAAGGACAATTCTCAATTTCATATGAAAAAAAAAAAAAAAACCCAAAACGAAAGCAAACAAAAAATTCAAGATAATAAAAACAAAATTCTGAACAATTAAAAAAAAGAACTACTGGAGGTCTCACCCTTCCCCAATTTCACCTTCTACTACAGAACTATAGTAATAATAATAATAATAGTAATAAAAAACATGTTTATCAATGGAATCTAATGGAATGGAATTGAAGACCACTATAAATCTACACACCTATGGAAACCTGGGTTTTGATAAAGAAGCCAGAAACACACACACACACACACACACACACACTCACAGGCACAAACACATGCACACAAAGAGATAGTATCTTCAATAAATGGTGCTTGTCAAAATGGATGACTATGTGTAGAAAATGCAAATCAGTCTATACTTATCACCCTGCACAGAACTCAAATCCAGATGGATCAAAGACCTCACTCAATATAAAACTACATACACTGGACCTGATAGAAAAACAAGTGGGGACTAACTTGAATGCATTGGCATAGGAGACAACTTCTTGAACAAAACACTTATAGCACAGGCACTAAAATCAACAATTAATAAATGGGACCTCATGAAACTGAAAGCTTCTTTAAGGCAAAGAAAACCTTCAATCAAACAAAGAGGCAGCCTATAGAATGGGGACATTTTTACCAACTCCATATCTGATAAAGGAATAATATCATATATATTTTTCAAGAAAAGATATAAAAATAAATAATACAGTTTTAAAAATGGATACAGATATAGCCAGAGAATTCTCAATAGAGAAAACTCAAAAGACTAAGAAACATGTAAAGAAATGTGCAACATCCTTAGCCATCAGGGAAATGCAAAAAAAAAAAAAAAAATACTTTGAGATTCCATCATACACCTGTCAGAGTCCTAAGATCAGTGAAGCAAGTGACAGGTAATGCTGGTAGGATGTGGAGCAAGAGGAACACACCTCCATTGCTGGTGCGAGTGCTAACTTGGACAGCCACTATAGAGATCAATATGGCAGTTCTTCAGAAAGTTGGGAATAGACCCAACTCAAGATCCAGCTATACCATTTTTAGACCTATACTCAAATGGCTTTTCATTTAACTATAAGTACATTTGCTCAACCATGTTCATTGCTGCTTTATCCATAATAGCCAAAAACTGGAAACAAACTAGATGTCCCTCAACAGAAGAATGGATAAATAAAATATAGTACATTTATATATTTAAACTCAGCTGTTTTTAAAAATGACATGAAATATGAAAGGAAACAGATGGAACTAAAAAAAATCATCCTAATTGAGAATAAACAGACACAGAAATATAAATATGGTATGTATTTGCTTATATGTAGATATTAGCTACTAAGAAATGATAACCAAGCTACAAACCACAGGCCAAGAGATGTTAGCTATAGAGGAATGATCTAGTGGGAGACACATGAATCTCCCTGAGAGGAAGGAACAGAATAGACTACATGGGTAGGCTGAGGGTGGGTAGGGAAGGACCTGGGAGGATCAAAGGATGAGGTGACATAGGAGAGAGAGAGACTACTGGAATTAAGGAGCATTTGAAGGATTATATGGAAACCTAGTGCAGTGGAAACTTCCTAAAACTTAAGAAGGCAATCCTAATGAGACCTAAAAATGCCAGATACAGAGTCACAATTGGCCATCTCTTGTCACCAAAGGAGGCTTCTAGGAGTAGGGCTGGGCTGCATTCAATTGAATTGTTAGCCAAAGGTGTCCCCTGGAAATTCCCAAACAATCCATGTTGTTGCTAAGACAATGGACTGCTCTCTGCAAACTGACAGGAGGCCCCACTGCCGAGGACAGCATACACACAACATTGAGCTTGGAAAAGATGAGCTGGGGCCTATATGAAGCCATCACCCCCACATTCTAGTGGTGTTGTGCATGAAGGTATCCTGAAGGCTACCAAAAGAGAAATATAAACACCTACCCAGCCACAAAACCTTTGACTTCCAGTCTGTCTGGCCTGCAAAACGTGCTAGTCAATAGTAGCACAGAACTTATATGAGTAGCCACCCAATGATTGATTTGACCTAAGACACGCTCTACAAGACAGAACCCATACATAACACTGCTTGGATAACCAAGAAGCATAGACTAGATAGCCCAGGGATGTTGTTAGGTTAAACCAAACACTAATGCTCTGAAAAAGTGTCTCAAAGATCAGTGCCTTATCCAGTCATCATCAGAGAAGCTTTCTATGGTAGCATACAGGAACCAATACAGAGACTCCCCCAGCCAGACATTACATGGAGAGACCATCTAAATGGGATATCTCCATCAAATCACTCCCCTCCGAGCTCAGGGAACCCCATGGAAGAAGAGAATGAAAGAATTTAAGAGCCAGAGAGAATGGAGGTCACAAGAAGGTCCTCTGAATCAAGTAAGCAAGGCGCATATGTGAACTTACAAAGACTGAAGCAGTGAGCACAGGGCCTACACAGGTCTGTACCAGTTCCTCTTTATGTGATAGCTTTCAGAGTAGTATTTTTATGGGACTCCTGAGTGGGTCTCTGATTTTTGTGCATGCTCTTAAAACTCTTCTTTCTTCTATTGGGTTAACCTTGTCAAACTTAGATATAAGAAATTTTGCTTTATCTTATTGTGTTTTATTTTGTCTCGTTTGGTTATTATCTCTTAAAAGCCTGTTCTTTTCTAATGAGAGACAGAAAGGGAGTAGATCCAGAGGAGAGGAGAAGGAATAAGGGATTAGAAGCAGTAGGAGGAAAAAACTATAATCAAAATACACTGTATGAAAACAAAGAATATATTGTCAATAGAAGGGAAAAGTGGAAAACAATATCTTTCCACAGGCTAATGGAGCTACCAAGAGACCCAGTGAACAAACAGCTTGGCAGATGTCATAATAGTTCTACAGATTTCAAGCCTTGAAAGGTGAACTGACAGACTTACACACTTTCCAATTCCCAGAAGGTAGACAGCTGTCAACAGACACAAACTGAGTAATGCTTGCTAATGTCTAAAACTGAAGAGAAAAAATGGGAGACAAAGAACAAAGCTATGTGCAAGTATGTTCTTTAAGTTTTTAGTTTAGGGGTTTTGGTTTTTGAAATATGTAGCCTAAGCTGTCCTTGAACTCATGATCTTTCTACCTTAGTTCCCCTAGTGCTGGCATTACAGACATGCACCACCCTACCTGTATGGGGAGGGGAGAAGTAATGTAACATACCTCTCTATGTGGGAATAGAGTTTCAGGCTTTTGCATGACAAATTACAAGCTCATAAAATCAGTTGTTCTGATTTTTTTTTTTTTTTTTGACAATTTGACACAAGCTGGAGTTATTGAGGAAGAGAAACATCAGTTGAGAAAATGCTTCCATACAATTGCCCTGTAAGAAAGGCTTTGGGGCATCTTTTTGATAAGGATCAATGTGTGAAGGCCCAGCTCAGTGGGTGGTGCCACCCCTGGGCAGGTGGTCCTGGATAGTATAAGAAAGCAGGCTGAACAAAGCAGAGCTGTTTGGGAGATTATGAAACTTGAAATAACAACAAAAGATAAAACCCACAAAATTCAAATATAAAATGTAGATTTAATAAGAATCCCAAAATGCTGTCTCTCAGGCTGGAGAGGCTCAGCAATTAAGAGCTTTGGTTGCATTTCCAGAAGAATTCCCAGGACCTACATGGTGGCTCAGAACCATCTGTAACTCCAGTTCCACTGGCTCTGATGCCCTCTTCTGGTCTCTACTGGCAACAAGAACGCATGTGCTGCACAGACATAGATATAGGCAAAGCACCCACACCCAAAAACTAAAATGCAATCTCTTGCCTCTTGCTTATCAGGGCCTGGTTTCTCTCTCCTGCCCAAGCTAGGCTACAGATTTCCCAATATTTCTTTTACCTGCCCCATCCCTCTAGATCACTCCTACAGCTTTCAGTTCTTGCAGGCTTGAAGAAGAATTTCAATAGAATTTGACAAAGTTTGTAATTAGTAACTGAACCAACTTGGCTGGTAATTCATTTTCCTAACTAGTAATCTGACAGATTTTGTGACTAAATGTCAAAAGACTGAAGACAATAAGTCATCAAAGTAATAGAAAACAAAAGTAGAAGTAGTGGCATAAATAAAATCAGGGACCATGACCCATTTCTTTCATAACATAATGTAATTTGTGATTTTAAAAAGAATAAAAGTTGTTTACTATAAGCATTAGAAAAAATTAAAAACCCAAAACATGTGTTAATTTTTTAAATATCTAAATTACCACTGTTACCCTTAAGATTTGTATATTTCAAAAAGTTTTCCATGCAAATGCCACACCCATTCACATGCCTACATCATTTCTTTAAATCTTTATTGAAGACATTCTACTGGAGTAACTAAATCTACCTGCTATCAGAGATGAGCCCAAAAAAACTATATGTTAAAATACTGGGAATGGTGGCATCACTTCTGTGCATGCTCAGTTCAGCTGGTTCCAACCAGAGTCCCATTTAATTAAACAATGAGTAAACCTAAAATGTAGCCATGGACTTTTAAATAAACAGATACTGTGAATACTTGTAGTCTCTGGAGTATGTGGTTGTTGTAAGATGCATCCATAGACTTGATATATTCTCTTCAAAAGGGAGACTGTAAGTCTCTTCCTCCAAGTGTGTGCACAAATTGTAATGTGACTGTCAATGAAAGAAACAGCTCTCACCTCAACAAATTGAAAGAGATGGTTTATTCTAAAACCCAAGTTGAGTGAGTATGACACAGGAAGACAGATTTGGATTTCTTCTGATGTTGTGCTCCAATCACACAGCAATTTCATAAAGTTTTTATGGAAACAGGTGAAAGAAGGTCATAAATCATGATACTTTTAAAATACATTTCTGGAAATATGAGATAGGTGGGTTACAGCAAATTGGAGGAAGATTTGTCATAGGTTTCTGTCATCTATTGACATTCTGAGCTTTGAGGTAAGTTAAAGCTAGTATTCTGCTAAATTCATACATTTCAAAAGGTTTCACCTGATCACCACAAGAATGTTAGATCAGACACAGAAGTGGGAAATAAATGGTTGATAGCCCAAGGTTATTTATTCAATATTTTTATAAATTTTTTGAGAAATTCATAAAATGTGTTTTAAACATACCTCTATCCCACTCACCCCATAACCATCCTCCAGTCCCTGTCCATTCATTAGTGAGATTTCTTTATTTTTTTTCTCCCCTCTTCAACTCCACTTTGTATTGCCCAGCTAATCCTGGGTCAGTTCTGGAATACGGTTAATCTACCAAGAGACACAACATTAAATTAAAAAAAAAAAAAAAAAAAAAAACCTGATTCTCCCTCTCCAAACCATCAAATGCCAACAGTTCCTTCACTACTGATGGGAATTTATGCTCACCTCTCCATGTCTATGCTGGCATTTTGTCTGGCTTGAAGTTGTGCAAGTCTTGTGCCTACTGTCCCAGTCATTGGAAGTTCATGTGTGCAACTTCTTTCTTTTGTGTCTATAAAACACTATGCCCTTGATATTTCCAATACTTCTGGCTCTTAACATCTTTATTCCCCCTCTTTGGCAAAGATTCTTGAGCCTTGGGGGAAGGAGTGTGATAGGTATGGCCTACTTAGGGCTATGCACTCTAGCATTCTACAGTCTCTTATTCTCTGCACATGGATTAGTTGAGGTTTTCTATGTTAATTGCTAACTACTACAAGAAGCTTCTCTAATAATAATTGAGCAATGCTCTGATTTATGGATGTAGCAACAAATCAATAAGGCTCATTTTAATACTATGCCCATCTAGCAGGAAAATACTATTATGTTTTCCTCTAAGGCCTATGACATATCTAGTCTAGATGCTTGACACCTTTAGTAGTGTTAGCTATGGGTTCAATCACATGGACTTATATCCTACCATAAATGCATTGGTTGCTCCAATAATTCTTGTGTTATTAATGTACCAGTAGGTATATCTCTTCAAGAGAGTCATTATGGCTTGCAGAGTGCATAGGTAGTTGAGATTGAGGATTACTTTTCTCCTTGGACAGCATACATAACATCTACAAACACCATGAAACTAGCCACTATGGATTAAGCTTCAAGGTGAGTATCAGCATAATTTTTCAGTGTTTGATGACTCGAATAGGTAGTATCTTTTACAATAGTGCTTAACTATCAAATTCTGGAAAGTAGCCAAGAGATAGTATGGCAATGGCCTAAAATGCATGGGACTGTATGTGACAACTCAAAAAGAGAATATCCACTTCTGGTAGTAGGGCTTTCATTTACTAGCACAAAGTGTTTAGTTGGGATATTGTCCCCAGTTGTAGAGTAAATCCAATAAGTTTCTTCGTATGAGTATATGTGTGTGTGCATGTATGTGTACATATGCGTCTATATTTTAGGAAACTGACAGTAGAAGATTTCCCTGGGTCTTTTTCAAAAGGCCTTTAGTGTTACTTATTCCTTCCTATATTTTCTCCTCTACTCTGCCTTCCATGGCCTACCCTTCTGTTCCTGTTGGGAGCAGACTTTTAGCAAAAAGCGGCTATCAGCTTTGCAGCCATCTTGAGCCATAAACCCTGACCTGAGACTTGTTTTTCAACAGCCTACAACAGCTGAAGCACACTCTGATATCCAACATATTTTGTTTTGCTGTTTACTACCCCCAGCTGCAAGGCGCACGTGGTAGCCACGCCTGCAAGGCATGCAGTTCACGTGCTGTCCACGTGCTATCTAAGCCATACATGCCTATAAGGCGCACGTGGTATCCACGCCTGTAAGGCTTACATCATATCAACACCTGCAAGGCATGTGGTATCCACGCGCCTACAAGGCACGTGGCAAAAGCGTATAAATACCCCAGATTTCCCTTCAATAAACGAGACTTGAGACTTGATCAGAACCTCTGTCTTGTCTCCATTCTTCGCGTCTCTTCCCCTTTATTCCCACTCTCTCTCTCGCTAGACACTGACCCGCAGACCCAGAGCGGAGCAGCAGCTTGGGCCAGGAAACAGTGGCTGCCAAGCGTAGAGTGGAGAGGGCCGCAACATGTTGCCATCATTAAGACATGTTTTATTTTCCCTCTATTAAAAGCACTCTCTTTCTCCGTAGCCCCTTGCTGAACACAGCACTTGGAAGAGTACCCCTAAGACCTCACCATCCACTAGGCAGCACAATGGAGCTGGCTCTGGATGCTTGTGTGTGGGTGAGCCAGCCCTATGGACATGAAAGCAGGAGAGTTGACCCTGCCTCCTGCTGATAGCAGCATTGGGTTGCTTGGCAGGAGCAGTGCTGGAGAGTTCATCCTGGTGGTAGAGATAAGAGTCAGAGGGCTCCTCAGCTCGGCCACCACCCTGGCCCAGATCTAGGTCTTTGAGATGATCCATCCCAAAATTTACATCATTTTAACAGCTGAAAAATATTACAATATGAAAATGTTCCATAGTTTCACTATCTATTCAACAGTTGGTGAATCTCTTTGTTATTCCATTGCCTGACTATTGTAAATAGAGAAGCAACACAGAGGAATGAGCAGGTATCTCTATAGTAAGATAGAAACATTCCTTGGTTATGTGCCCAAGAGTGGTATGGCTATCTTGGGATAAACCTATTTTCAGCTTTTTGAAGTATCTCCACTCTGGTTTTCATAATGGCTGCACCAGGTTGCATTCCCACCAGCAGGATAAGTGTTCCCTTTCCCTCACATCCATGGCAGCATCTGCCTTTTTCTGTTTCTTTATTCTTGGCCATTCTAATGTTGGAATAACATAAAATCACAAAGTTGTTTAATTTGCAATTCCCTGAGGGCTAAGGATATTGAACACTTTAAAAGGGGTTTCTCGGCCTTTTCTATTTCATCTTTTGAAGACACTTCTGTTTCATTCCATGCCCTATTTTCTCACTGGGTGGTTTGGTTTCTTGGTGCTTAGTTTGGTTTTGGGGTTTTTTTTGTTTGTTTGTTTTTTGGATTTTGTTTTGATTTGGGGGGGGTTGTTTTTTGGCTGATTGATTGGTTTTTGGTTTTTATAGTTCTTTGAATATTCTAGACCTAACCCACTGTCAGCTGTGTAGCTGATAAAGATTTCTAATGCCTACTAGAATCCTCTTCATAAAGTCCTTTTCTGTATCTATGAGTTCAAGCATATTTGCTTTCTTTTCTGTCAGATTCAGAATATTAGCCCTTTTGTCAAGATCTTTTACCCATTTGGAGTTGAGTTTTGTACAGGGTGAGAGATGGGACCTGTCTTGTTCTTCTTTAAGGAACTCTTTGGTTTGAGCAGCACAATTTGTTGAAGATGCTGCCTCTTCTCTAATGTGTGGATTCTTTGTTAAAAATAAATAAATAAATAGACATAGTTAGACTTATATCTGGGTCCTCAACTCCATTCCATTGATAATTTTGTCTGCTTTTATGCCAATACCACGCTATTTTTATCTCTAGAGCTCTGTCCTATAGCTTAAACTTGGGGTCTCTAGTACTTTTATTATTCAGGATTGTTTTGACTATCCTGGACATTTTTGTGTTTCCAAGTAAAATTTCAGATTTTTTTCCCTATGGTGAATTGAGTCAGGATTTTCGTGGGAATTGTGTTGAATCTGTGAATTGATTTTTTTTAGAATGATCATTTTCAGAATTTTTTTGCACAGGAAAGAGTTTATTTCATCTTATATCTTGCAGTACATTATGAAAGGTAGCGAGGGCAGGAAATCAAACATGAACTTGGAGGCAGGCACTTAAGAAAAGGTCATGAAGGAATAGAGTTACTAACTTGTGTAGACTGATTTCTTATTCCAGCTGTTCAGGGATGGCACTTGCAATAGTCAATCATCAGTCAAGAAAATACTCAATGATCTTCTGCCTTCTAGACAATCTAATGGAGACATTTTCTCAACTGAAATTTTCTTTTTCAGTTTGTCTCCTGTTAAGATTATATTTGATAAAAAAAAAAAAGAACAAAAGAAAGAACAAAAAAGAACAAAAGAAGGAAGAAAGAAAGAAAGAAAGAAAGAAATAAAAAAAAGAAAGAAAGAAAGGAAAAGAAAAATTTTCTCAAAGAACCAGCTACTGGTTTTGTTTATTCTACTCAGTTAATTTAAGCCCTGAGTTTGATTATTTCCTGTTGTCTAGTCCTTTGGGCTATATTTGCTTCTTTTTGTTCTAGGGCTTTCAGGTGTGCTGTCAACTTGCTAGTGTATGCTCTCTCCAGTATCTTTTTGGAGGCACTCAGAGCTATGAGTTTTCCTCTTAGCACTGATTTCATTGTATCCCATAAGTTTTGGTATGATGTGCCTTCATCTTCATTAAATTCTAAAAAGTCTTTAATTTCTTTCTTTACTTCTTCCTTGACCAAGTTATAATTGAGTAGGGTGTTGTTCAGCTTCCATGTGTATGTGAGATTTCTGTTTTATTTTATTATTGAAGACCAGCCTTAGTCCATGGTGATCTGATAGGATGCATAAGATCATGTCAGTCTACTTGTGTCAGTTGGGGATGGTTTTGTGACCGATTATATAGTCAATTTTGGAGAAGGTACCATGAGGTGCTGAGAAGAAAGTATATTCTTTTGTTTTAGAATGAAATGTTCTACAGATATCTATTAAAACCATTTGGTTCATCACTTCTGTTAGTTTTACTGTGTCTCTGTTTAGTTTGTGTTTCCCTGATCTGTCCATTGATGAGAGTGGGTTGTTGAAGTCTCCCACTATTATTGTGTGTGGTGCAATGTGTGGTTTGAGCTTTAGTTTTTTTATGAATATGAATGCCCTTGCATTTGGAGCTTAGATGTTCAGAATTGAGAATTCTTGGTGGATTTTTTCCTTTGATGAGTATGAAGTGTCTTTCTTTATCTTTTATGATAACTTTTGGTCGAAAGTTGATTTTATTCAATATTATAATGGATATTATAGCTTGTTTATGTGGACCATTTGCTTGCAAAATTGCTTTCCAGCCCTTTACTCTGAGGTAGTGTCTATCTTTGACACTGATGTGTGTTTCCTGTACCAAGCAAAATGCTGGGTCCTGTTTATGTATCCAGTGTGTTAGTCTATGTCATTTTATTGGGGAATTGAGTCTATTGATGTTAAGAGATATTAAAGAATAGTGATTGTTGCTTCCTGTTAGTTTTGTTGTTAGAGGTGGAATTATGTTTGTGTGACTATCTTCTTTTAGGTTTGTTGAAAGATTACTTTCTTGCTTTTTCTAGGGTATAATTTCCCTCCTTGTGTGGGAGTTTTCCATCTATTCCTTTTCAGAATATTAAGAATACCAATCTGTGATCATGGTAGGCTTTTCCTTCTTCTGGTGTATTTTTAAATGTCTTGATGTTTTTGCTATATGTCTTTTCCATCATTACGTGGATGTAGTTCAATTTTTGAAACAATCGTGAATGGGATTGATTTTCGGATTCCTTTCTTGGTATGTATATAGTATTTGTATATAGCAAGGCTACTAATATTTATGTGTTCATTTTGTACCCTGCTACTTTACTAAATCAATTTATCAGTTATCAGTTTTTAGGAATTTTCTAGTAGAGTCCTTATGCTCTTTTGTGTACATGATTATATTATCTGTAAATAAGCTATTTTGGCTTCTTTCCCTGTTTGTATTCCCTTTATCTTTTTGACGTGTCTTACTGATCTAGTGGCTAAGAATTGAACAGGAATGGAAAGAATAGACATTCTTGCCTTGTTCCTTATTTTACTGCAAGTGCTTTGAGATTTTCTTCATTGGCATGATGTTGGGTGTGAGACTGTATACTGCCTTTATTATATTTAGATAAGTCCCTTATAGTTCTCATCTCTCCATTATTTTTATCATGAAAGAAGGTTAAATTTTTGTCAGAAACTTTTTTCTGCATCTAGTGAGGTAATCATGTAGTTTCTGTCCTAGCATCTGTTTATGTGATGAGCTACATTTATTGATTTGTATATGTTGAACCACCCATATATCTCTGACATAAAGACAGCTTGATCATAGTGAATGTATTTTTGATGTGTTCTTGAATTCAGTTTGTAAATGTTTTATGAGAATTTTTGCATCAATATTAATTAGAAAGATTGACCAATAATTTTCTGTTTTGTGGTGGGAAGATCTTGGTCAGGCTTTGATATCAGGATAATACTGGTTTCATGAAAGAAATTTGTTAGTGTTTCTTCCTTTTGTATTTTATAGAATCATTTGAGGAGTATTGGTGTCAGTTCTTCTTTGAAGGTCTGGTAGAGTTTTGTTATTAATCTGCCTACACCCATAATTTTTTTTAGTTGTGATATTTTTAATTACTATTTCTATCTCACTGGTTGTTATAGTTCAGGTTAAATTATTTGCTGCTTCTATATTTAATCTTATAGGTTACGTGTATCAACAATGTATCCATTTTTTTTTAATTTTTTCAGTTTAGTGGAGTTGATTTTTGCTTATTTGTTTGGTTGCTTTATTAGTTTTTCTGTTTTGTTTTGTTTTGTTTTGTTTTGTTTTGTTTTGTTTTTCAATAGACAGGGTTTCTCTGTGTGGCATTGGCTGTCCTGGAGCTTGTTCTATAGAAAGGGCTGTCCTAGAACTCAGAGATCAGCCTGCAGCTACCTTCCTAGTGGTAGGATTAAAGGTGTGCATTATCACCAATAGGCTATACAGTGTAAATCTTTGAAGTGTGTCTTCACCATCTTTTGAATTTTCTCAATATCTGCTGTTAAAATTTCATTTTAACCTCTGATTTTATGAATTTGGGTCTTCCCGTTTTTACTTCAATTAGCTAAGGCTCTGTCAATCTTGTTAATCTTTTCCAAAAACCATCTGTGTTTTATTGATTCTTTGTATTTTTTTTCTATTTCACTTATTTCAGCCTCTGACTTTCATTGTCTATTTCAGTCTACTCATTTTGGATGCTGTTTGTGATTGTTTTCTCATGTAGCATTAATTATCAATATGTGATCTTTCCAGTTCTTTATGTATGTACTTGTGCTGTAACATTCAACTTAGAACCACCTTCATTGTGTCCCATGGATTTTGGTATATTGTATTTTCATTTTTGTTCAATTCTGGAAAACTTAAATGTTTCTTCTTGATTTTTCCGTTCATTCTAGTTTCATTCAGGAGTATGTTGTTTAGTTTATATGAGTTCGAATGCTTTGTGTCCTTTGTGTCATTGCAGATATTTAGCCTTATTCCTTTGTGGCCAGGTGATCTGCACAATGTGATTTTAACTTTCCTAAAGTTGTTGAGACTTGCTTTGTGTCCTATTGTGTGGTTTATTTTGGAGAAAGTTCTATGGGCTGCTAAGAGCAACATGTTGTATTTAATATCTGTGTGGAATATACTTTACATGTCTGCTAGATCCACTTGATTTGTAACACCATTTAGCTCCAGTTTTTCTATTTAGTTTTTGTCTGGTTGGCCTACAAGTTGAATACTGAAGTCTTCCACTATCACTAGGTTGGAGTCAATCTGTGATTTTAGATCCAAGAATATTTGTTTTATGCAGCCAGATGACCTACATTTGGTGCATAAATATTTAGAATTATAGTAGCCATTCCACGGATTATTGTTTTTCTTTTAATTACTCTGAAATACCTTTTCTTTAACTAATTTTGGTTTTAATTATATTTTTCAATTATGAGAATATCTACCCTGCTTGATTCTTTATTCCATTTACTTGGAAAACTGTTTTCCCATCTTTTAGTTAAAGCAGATTCTATCACTAATAGAGATGTATGTTTTGGAGGCAGAAAAAAGTGGATGCTGTTTTCTAATTCAATCTGTCAGTTAGTGTCCTTTTCTTGGAAAACTGAGACCTTTAATACTGAGGACTATTATTGAATAATGTATAATAATGGTTAACTACCATTATTTTGTTGTAGAGATAGTGTTTTCTTAGTTATCTTTTGGGAAAACTATTCTGGGATTATGTATTCCTTGTGTCTTCTTTGGCATTTTTAATTTTTAGACAAAAGTGGTTTTTCTATTATTCTGTCAAGCTGGTTTTAAATGCATACTTCTTCTGGCCTTTGTGGGTACTGCACACATGTAGTACACATACATTCATGCAGGCAAATCGACTCTATTTTTATCATGGGAAGTTTTTCTTTCTCCTGTGATTATGACTGATGGTTTTGCTGGATATAGTAGCTTGGACTGCCATCTGGGATCATTTAGGACTTTTGGGATATCAGGCCAGGCTCCTCTGGCTTTCAGAGTTTCCACTGGTAAATCATGTGTTATTCTGATGTGTCTGTATTTATATGTGGTATAGTCTTTGTTGCTATTTTCAGTATCCTTTCTTTGTTCTGTACATTTAATGTTTTATTATGTTGTGTGGGGATTTTTATTTTCTGGTCCTGAATATTTGGTGTTCTGCATGCTTCTTAGACCTTAATAGGCATCTCTTTCCAAAGAAGGGGGATTTTCTTCTACAATTTTATTGAAAATGTTTTCTATGGCTTTAGCCAAGGTTTTTTCTCCGTCTTATACACCTATTAATCAAAACCTAAAACCTAAAGTTTTGTTTATATTTTTAATTTGATTTTGTTGGTTGGTTGCTAGCTTGATTGGTTAATTGGTTAGTTGGTTGGGTTGGTTTGGTTTGGTTTCAAGACTTCTCTGTGTCTTGAAACTTGCTCTGTAGACCAGGCTGATCTCTTACTCACAGAGATCCACCTGTTTCTGCCTCCCAAGTGCTGGGATTAAAGGCATGTGCCAGCACCACGTGGCTATTCATAGGTTTTTAGTTTTTATTAGGTTCCAGATTTCACGCATGTTCTGTTCAGTGATTTTTGGATTGTTTGGCTTTTGTTTAAATCTAACATTTTCTTTGACTGGATGACTCATTTCCTCTATCTTAATTTTGAGCCCCAATATTCTCTCTTCCATTTGACTCAATATGTTGATTTTTTTCACTGGGCTCTTTGTCTGACTTCGTGAACTTCTCAGTTTTAGTTTTATTTCTTTTTTACTTTCCTTCAGAGATCCTTTACCTTTATTAAAATCCATTTTTATATATTGAATTGTTTTCTTATTTTATTCAACTACTTGTATTCCTATAGTCTTCATTCAGGCATTTTTTTGTATCCTCTTTGAGTTCCTTGGATATATTGCTGTTTTGAAATCATTGTCTTGTTTGCAGAGAACCATTTTATATGGGTGCTAATGTCTGAAAAATACATATGTCTTGGTCACTGAAATTATTTATGGTTTGGAAATTGTCTTAGAAATCTTTATTTAGGTCATTTGTAGTGTTTCTAAATATGGATTATTAGGCTCCTTTGTGTTGAGTGTTATTTGGATCCTTGTTTGCTCTGACCCCAACTTGTCAACTTGTGGAACAGCTGAATGGTTCTTGGTGTTCAATTCTGTATTGGTGTAATAATGAGATGCCAGGATTGGTCTCAGTTTATCCAGGGATTGGTACATTCTGAACCTAGGAGTAAATCTTTGTAGTCATTCTTTATACAATTCTCCATTGTGCAGAAACTTGGAAATTCTCTTATTAGTTTGAAGAAGGCTCACAGGGTTTTTCAGGTGGTCCTAAAGTTCTAGGCTGAAATCACCAGGCCCTGATACTTGGCTGGATGGGATGACAGAGAAATAGATAAATGGAGGAGTAGGGCCAGTGATCCAATTGGGTTTCATATGATGTATATGCTGGCTGTGGTTGTGAATGAGATTACTGGCAGGCAGACAGGAGTCAGATGAGATTGAGGCAACCTACTGACAGTTTCAGATAAACTCCACATAGTGCAGTGCCAAGCAGGGTGGTGCAAAGGTCAATTCACAGCCAGGAAAACAGACCAAGATAAATTTTAATTAGGCTTTGAACCTGCAACCATCTAACCTTCCACAGTTACTGAAGTTCTTTTCAGTTTCAGCTTTGCAGAAGATTCAATGGAAGATGGAGTGTCTTTCCAGGAACTTTCATTCACAGCTCTCCCTATAGGATACACATTACATTTTGCATATAAAATTATCATTTATTAAATATAACTCAATATTTCTCATAATTAGAAATGTTTATTTCTGTGATGTCATGTAGGTTAGGCTGAGTACTTGGCAATACAGCAGTTTTCAGAAAAGAGGAATAACTGAAAACGCTATTAAAGAAGAAACTCTCAGGTAGAACCAAAGATATTATCTATCATGATTTGGCTCTGACTTCTGGGTTTTTTTGGTTCTTGCTGTTTTGTTCTATTTGTCTTCTACATGTGATATAACATTTACATGTAATATACAGTACAATTATTATGCTTAAAATTAAAACAATCAAGAATACAGTCTGGGCTAATAAAATGAAAGTAGCAGATGATTAAAAGAATCATTCCATCAAACCAAAAAAAAAAAAAAAAATCCTTTGCATGCATTATCCTACTCCTTAACTAGACTGATTATATATTGTCCCCACTGTGTCAAGAATCATTTGTACTTTATGAAACATTTTATTTGGTGTTTGGAGAACTTGAAATAGTTCATTACCTTTTAATTCCAGTTTCTTCTACCAATATTGATTCCATGAGTTGGAATCAATTATGTGGAGTGGCTAGCTCTATTTCCAGGAAAGATTGGTCTTCAATACTGTGATGGTATAAATAGGCATGCCCTCCCCACCCCTCCTCCATAAGCTCACAGATTTAAATGCCTGATTGCAATAGAGTAGCACTAATTAGGAGGTATGGCTTCGTTGGAATAGGTATGGGCTTGTTGGAGGAAGTGGTCATTGATGGTGGGCTTTGGGGTTTCAGAAGCTCAAGCCAGGCCTGTGGCTCTTTCTCCCTTTTCTTGCTGCCTGCCAATTGATATGTAAAACTCTTGACTCCTTCTCCAGGTCTGCCTACAGTCCTTGTTGAATTACAGTGCAGATTTTCCCAACCTCTGAATTTGGGAATAGTTCAGGACAGTTGGTTTAATATGTTTAATCTACTCTTGCAATATATTATATTCCTTTAATAGATTCCCATCCCTTTTCCTCCTCTTGAAATGGCATTACCTTTATGTGCTCTGGTTTGAAAAGTGAGTCATTTTATAAGGAAGGTCATGTCTTCTTTGCAATGAATTCAACTTGTTCTAGAATTTGATTTAGAACATACACTTCCAGTAAGGCCTCTGTTGGCTTTAACATTTGCCCAATTTTGTTGAATCTACAATGAATCCTGTTGCCATAGGAGACTGGTAACTTTTGTACACTTTGAATAAAGAGTCAACCCAAAACTTCTGGATAGCCCATATAAAAATCAGTAAAGTAAAAGCCACTCCAATGTGGACAGACACCTGAGTGTGCTATAAGGCTTCCCAAAGCCTTCCATGCCTGTTATAATTGTTACACCACATGGAAGAGGTTGACCATATTACTACTATGAGTTGCAGTTCATATGGTTGGTAGGTATCATTTGGTCTCATGCCATGAGGTTTTTAGCCATATTTGCAGCCACAATACAGGGCAAATTGACATCAGAGCAGGTTATTCTGGGACTGGAAACACAGGCAGCCCCCACAGGTTAACCATCATATCCAGGAATCTGTTGCATCATATCATTTCCAGTATCACTGGTGACATAACCGAACAGACCCAATTACAATTATTCCTGTTTCCTTTGTGGAAATTTGTCTAGTGCTTTAGATATAGTGGTTATGGATTTTGAAAAGGGATGCTCCCCCAATAGAAATATTCTTAAATTTAAATTAAGACTCTGCTAGTTCAAAACCTGGGGGGTCTTTATTAAAATTATGTTAAATAATACAGGAGTCCTCTCCTGGAAGTAATAAATTGTTTTTAGTCCTTTAAAGCATAAGTGAATCACTTAAATGAGATGGGAGACTTGGGTAAGCAAGTCACCATAACAAAACTGTAGTTAACAAAATGGTATAATATTGTTGCAGTCTTTAAGATAAACATTATTTCATTATTTCTAACATGTGAGGAAATATACTAAACAATTTTTAAATCTCTGAGAAAATTTCTGATATATCATATATAGTAAAAATATACATATATAGTTTTGAGATCATTTACTAGCAATTTATTATAGACAGTATAATAAAGGTTATCATTCATCTTTTCTAAAACCAAGAATGTCTCAGGAGGCAATGCATGTTTGTGGTGGGGAATGTGGATTTAAGAGTTTACCCCCTGAAGTTTAATAGCACAAGAGAGACATGATAAAGTCTTTTCCAATGAGTCCAAAGGGAATCCTTGAAATACTACTTTTTCCAATGTATGAAATGTATCCTGGTTTTAGTTCATTCGGTTCTTCATATCCTGGGAGTTTGATGTACAAAGAGTGTACAACCAATTTGAATTATTTTAGTTATCATTTCCTAAAGTCCTGTCCCTTACTTTTGTAGTGCATAATGCCTAATAGAAATAGTGCATAATGCCTCAGCTAGCAGGGGCATCCAGTAGCTCTGTCAAAGGAGGCAATTGATGTTTTTCAAAAGAGATAGTTCTAGGAGTTAGGAGAACTAATGGGAGTGCTTTTGGCCAAGGGAGGCTGAAAGCTCTAGTTAACTTTGCCAATTGTTTTTCCATAGTTCCAGTTGTTCACGCAACAATTCTAGGAGATTAAGGACAGTAGACACAGTAAAAATGTTGTATAATAAGCCAAATTTTATAGATAGCTTGTCCTATCTAATGAATTCCATGGTCACAATCCAAGTAGGAATAATTCTAACAGAAGTTTTCCTGTAGCAAGAAAAAGCTTCAACAAAATGAGAAAATAAATAAATTAGCATTAAAATATATTAATCTTTTTTATTTATTTTTATGTGGATGGGTGTTTTTCTTGGTGTACTACATGTGCTTGTGTGCCAAAGAGACCAGAAGAGGGTGTCAGATCCCTTGGGAATGAAGGTAGTTATAAATTTCTATATGGGCATTGGAAAATCAAACCAGGGTCCTCTGAAAGAATACTCAGTGCTCTTTACCACTGAACCAGCTCTTCAACCCTCACTAAGATCTCTTCCTACCCTTATTTTGGTGGATAAAGCATTATGGATAAAGACTGACTACTAAGTTTCAAATGGCCCATTTGACAAGGTAAAATATCCATGGGCTGTGTTTGAACCAAATAGAATATTTTGACTATACCTTGTAAGCTATCGGTAGGGAGAGCTTCCAAAAGTATTGTTGATTCTGAGAGATCACAATTTTGGGAGCCTGGTGAGTTAAATTATGTATGTATTCCAGAAGAGACAATTGAACACTTAGGGGTATTATAGGCTTCCCATTAGAATGTAATCAAAGATTGCTATGCAGGCTGAAATGGTAACCCTTCTGTTGCCAGGAGTCCATTTATTGTTATTGTGCCATCTGTTAAGTTGAAGGAGGAGGTCAGAAATAGAGTGGCCATAAGGAACAGAACACACCCTCTCAAAGCAAGCCTTTCTATTCAGGTGAGCTTTTTTTTTTTTCTCTTTATCAGTTAAATTATAAAATTATAACACTTTGCTTCTTCAGCATTTGGTTCAAAGTGTCCTCAGATTGTAATGATGGCTAACTGTTTGGGCAAATGAAAAGCATCTAATAATGCTGAGATTTGCTGGTTATTTTGAATATGCTGGCCACAGGAAGTCAGAAATCCTTTTTGTTTCCACAGTGACCCATGGTTAGTTATGCATAGTGACTGTATAAATGTTAGCTGGTTTGCTTTTAGCTAAATGACACTGTCTCATTAAGGCTGTGAGTTCAGCTTCTGAGCAGATTTAATACCAGGCAAATGGGAAGTCTCAATTATATCAAGAGTAGAAGTAACTGCATAAGCTTCCTGAAAACGCCCCCATTCGTCTCATAAATAAGAACTATTCATAAGCAAAACCAGTTCTGTATTTCCTATAGGGCTTTCTGATAAGTTTCTCCAAGGGAAAAGAAGCCTATCAGTTATTTGAGCCCAGTCATGTTTATCCATTTTTAATTAATCTAGTAGATGATTCGACTACAGGATTAAAAGAGCTACCTTGCACCAAGGAAACTTTAGGAGATGAAAGCAGAAATATCTCATTAGATGGAGCTTGGGGAGTCATAGAGAAGACTTAGGGGGGTGGGGAAGGATTGAGGGACGTGAAGAGGACAGAGACTCACAAGAAGAACAACAGAGTCAACTAACCTGGACCCTTGGGCACTCCCAGAAACTGAATCACCAACCAATGAGCAAGCATTAGGCTAGACCTAGGCATTCTACACATATGTAGCAGATGAGCAGCTTGGTCTTCATGCAGGTCACCCAACTACAGGAGTGGGGCTATCCCCTGAATCTGTTGCCTGTCTTTGGATCCCATTCACCTATGTGAGTAGCCTTGTTTGGGATGTACTTAGTCCAGCAGCAACAAGGCAGGGTGATACTAGAGAGGGGCTTCCCAGTCCCAAAGTAGAAGAGTAGAAAAGAATGGGAATGGATGTTCATGAAGGGGTACTGGGAGCAGGGGGACTGATATAGGGATGTCAAACAAATAAATAAGTTTAATTAAAAAATTAAACTAAAAATAATTTTTATACTAAGAAAATACTAAGAAAATACTAAGAAAAAAGAAGTTAGATGAATCAGAGTGACGTTGGCTGTGATGGGAACTTGGCAAAAGTTCTACAGAGTCTGGTCCATCAATGGAGAGAAACTATAGTAACTTCTCTGGCTGCATTTAATGTAACAGCAGTAGCAAAGATGGCACTTGTGCAGGGCCATGTCCTCTGGCTCCTGGTTCCAATGCTGACGGCATCCCTATGGTCTGAGTCTTTCCCTAAGTTTCTGAGTCAGCTGCTCAAATAAATGTCCGTCCTTCTCATGAATGAAAAGGAAGATTATCATTTGAGTGCCTGGGGGCAAGGGTTCCTTTAAAGCCATGTTGAGAGTCTTGTCATCTCTTCCTCAGGGCCTAGTGGCATTGTATCTGGCTCTCCTTTTTAAGCCTCCCTTGTAGTGGCTGGGTAATTAATGAATAGTTTGGAATGCAGTGGCAACAATAACCAGTTAGTCCTAAGAAGCCCTGTAATGTTTTTTCTTTGTTGTTTGAGAGGTAGTCTATTTTCTAACAGACATGCAGTAAGGATTTATGAGTGGCCTGTGGACTTGCTATGCCGACATAGGCATTTAGCTTTCTGTCATAGGCTAAGCTGCATTTTATCTTTTGGTACTTTGTGGACCTTTTTAACTGCTTTCTGTAATAAGATTATATCTTTTAAAAAGGAATTATATGAGGGAGAACACAATAACAAGCCATCTATGTAGTAAACTAAAGCACTCATGAAAAATTGCACATCTTATGAATCAGTCTTAAGAATTTGAGAAAAATCAGTGGATCCCTATGACACAGTTAACACACACTACCACTCCTCCTGTGTGAAGGCAAACAGATACTAGCTGTTTGATGCAACAAGGATGCTAAAAAGTTCCACTGAAAACATCTATTACTAAAAAATATTTATATTTTTATATTTAGATATTTGGGGCATATTTTTGACAGGCCCCAGACATGTCTAGGCTTGCATGGGTAACCCAACCCACAGGTTCTAGTTAGTCTCCAACACATGGGCTGTGTATCCCTTGCATTCAAGCAGATCAGTCTAAAACAGGGGGAGAAACTCATTCCAGCCCACCAATAACCTATAAATATTTATACATTTATATATTTATACATTTATACACATATACATTTAGATATTTATACATTTATATACTTATATTTAGAAGAATGTTAGATAACCAAGTGTGGATTAGGCACCATTGGATAAGGAGGAATGGCTATCTTCTTTTTGGCCCAGAGGTCTTGCACAGATCTCTACTCATTTCCATTTGTTAAGAGCAAGTGCAAGAATTTCTAAGCTCTTTTCTCATTATTCTTCTAGGATGAGTTTAACTTTCGGCAGGACTTCTTGATTTAGAGGTGTTGCTTTACATTTGGCAAGAGTTTACTTGTATCCATTGTTATCCCAATCAGACATGTTAGTTAGGATTTCTATTACTTTGATTACACCACGACCAAAAGCAACCCATGGAGGAAACAAATTATTTCAGCTTACATGTTTCAATCACAGACAATCATGGAGGGAAGTCAGGGCAGAAATGAAGGCAGGAAATGAAGGAGAGATCATGGTGGATCTCTGGTTACTGGCTTGTTTCTCGTGGCTTGTGCGTCCTTTTTTCTTATACCATCCAGGAAAGGCCACTTGCCCAGGGGTAGCACTCCTCCACGATGGGTTAGGCCCAAGCATATCAATCATTAATCAAGAAAATGCCCCCATGGGCTTTCCACCAAGCCAATCTGTGTTGGGAAATTTCCTAAATAGAGGTTCTTTCTTCCCAAATGACATCAGCTTGTGTCAGGTTGCAATAAAGCTAGCCAGCACAGAGCAGCTGATCTCATTTGTCCTGAGTCTCTTAAGGATTTTTGCCCATAACCTCTCTGGTGCTTGTTAATGGATATGAGTCAAATGACCCCATGATAGATAAGGAAAGGGGCAATAAAGAAACATGATGGCAAACTTCCAACTTTTCTCCACCCAGAACAAACAGTTTGTGGGCTTCTTTTCCTTCCAGCAAAATCCTTTCAGATGACTTGTCTGGACATATTTTTGGCAGGCCCTAACCATGTCTAAACTTGGATGGGCTGTAAGCCAATCAGCACACTCCCTTGTGTTCAGGCCAACCAATCTAAAGCAAGGGGAAGGGACACTTCTCAGAGTACCAACAACCTATAAAAACCCAATCCCTTCTGGGGAAATTGATTCCTGATTCTGGATCCTCTTCTCACTTTCTCTCTCTCTCTCTCTCTCTCTCTCTCTCTCTCTCTCTCTCTCTCTCTCTCTCTCTTTCTCTCTCTGTGTGTGTGTGTGTGTGTGTTTCCTTCACTCTTAATAAAACTTGTTGGCTTGATGTGACTGCAATTTTTTCTATATTTGAATACGCTACAGGGAGGAAAATGACCCAATTCAGAACAGTAGGCGGTAAAATCTGGGGAGAGCAGTAGACAGATTGTCTTCTAGGATTTGTTCTGAAGATCTCTGAGTCATTAAGTCAGTGTAAGCCAAGCCAGATATTGAGTGGAGGGGAAAAAGTAGGTGGCCTGTTCTCGGCTTCTTCTTTAACTCTGGAACAGGGAAAACACACACACACACACATACACACATGCACACGCACACACACACGCACACACACACTGACACACATACACACCCAGGTTAACATGGTAGAATCCCCAGGCTAGACCATTATCTGTGACAGGAAGGGTCCTCTTTCAGAGATATTAGCTCTAATGCTATGTATCATTAAGTAGAGAAAGCTTTTTCTCAAAATTGTATATTGATAGCCACCCACTAGAGCCAAAGTTGACGATCATTTTGCATTAATTATTAATAGCTTGCTTCAGGAAGAGTTCATAAGCTTTAGTCCTAATGAGATTTAATTGTTCACCCTTGTCCTGCTAATCATAGTCTTCTCTGACTAGCAATGGAATTCTGTGAGCATCTTATTATCTTTTTGTGTGTGCCTATCTCACTTAACTAAGTCAGAATAAGAGGGGTCACTAATAAAGCAGTTCTATTATACCAGTTCTTTAAAGAAATTAAGTCCTTTGGTGATCTAGCTGCCTTATACCACCCTTACCAGAGACTTACAGAGACTGAATATCTCACCCCACCCCCCATTGGCCTGAACTTGGTATGACTTGAAAAGATTTCATGTGAAAATTTCTTGTAAGACCAAAGAGGAATGATCTGAAGACTATTGTCATAGGGCAGAGGTAGTCTTCCCAGACGTTGTCTAGGAAGTATTAAACTTACTAGTATTGAATTAGTAGGGAGATTATACTGCCCCACCAGGAGCCAAGAAGACCTTTTGTGACATTCTCTCCGTGTCCATGTGGTCATATGAAGAAAAGAGGCTTTCTAAGTACAGATTGCACTTCCATAAAGATTTCTCAAGAAAATTTTGTGCTTCTGATGCAATCATTTTGCCCAACCAAGTGTCTACTCCTGGACACCAGAAAGGAGCTGGTGACACACCAGGTGCCCATCTTCTTGGAGAAATTGTTGCTGCCTCCCAAGAGATCTAAACATATTCAAAGGAAATGGGATGTCACCTGGACTCCTGAGAATTGTGGCTAAACCTAATAACCAGCTGTTATTGTCAAAAAATCTACAATTAAATGTCTTAAAATCAGAGCATCAGCTGTATCACTTGAAACAGTAAAACACACCCTGACAAAAAGGATGCTCACAGGATAGGTCTTAAAAGAAATATTCTGACAGGTGGTACAGGACTGTATGTATGTCATAAAAACAATCCCCCTAAGGCTGGAGAGATGGCTCAGTGGTTAAGAGCACTGATTGCTCTTCCTGAGGTCCTGAGTTCAATTCCCAGCAACCACATGGTGGCTCACAACCATCTGTAATGGGATCCGATGCTCTCTTCTGGTGTGTCTGAAGACAGCTACAGTGTACTCATATACATAAAATAAATAAACAAATCTTTTTAAAAAATAAATAAAAAATAAAAACAACCCCTTACATGGGCCTCTCCAGCCCCACAAGATCCAAAGGCAAGGCACTTACCCTAGGAACGATTGTAGATGCCCCATTTCCAATTATCGCTTAGTCTTGGCAGACACTTTTATAGGATGGCTAGAGGCTTCTCCAAATTAAAAGAGCCACAGAAGTGACAAGGGTGTTGCTCTCAGAAATAATCCCCCAATTTATGCTATATAGAAGTCTCAAGAGTGGCAATGGACTTGTTATCAAGGCATAAATTACTTAGGGTTCGAAAAGCATTGGGTATTCAGTATCTTCTACATTATTCCTGGAGGCTACATCCTGTGGAAAGGTAGAAAAGGCTAATGGTCTCCCAAGGAGATACCTAAGGGAACTAATTCAAGAAATAAAGTCTCCATGGGTTACTCTATTGACTGTGGCCTTGCTCAGATTTAGAAATACATCTGATTGCCAAGATCTCATGTTCTTCAAAGGTTCTACATAGCAGGCCTTTCCTCACTAATGACTGTGTTGGACTCTGAAACAACCAGACTAAAGACTCACATCACCCAGTTGAAAAATTCCAACAGATTTTGTCAGTGCTTTAGGCAAGACTTTTCAACGAACAAGAAAGTAAACATCCCCGTTTCCTCTGTACTTAGTGTCAATCAAGGCATCAGACCCTGTAAACCCTTGTTCATTGCCAATGGGAAGGCCCATCCACCGTTATCCAGTCCACCACCACAGCAATATCAGTCATGAGATAAGATGTATGGACCCACCATATCTGTGTCAAGCTAAGGATTTCTACTGGCTCCTCTGAGATTGCAATGGACACCCTAGAAAATGTGGATTCCAATTCCACCTGTAAGCTATCACATGACCTCAAGTTGCTTTTCAAGCAAGGGTCAGTGTGCCCTTCCTCCAGTCCTGAGCAGGCCTGCAAGTCATTTACCACAGTAGACCAAACAACAGGACATCTGATGCATTGCATTGCCGGCCTTGGCACCCTGCAGTCTACTACAGGAGCTAAGAAGAATGGACCGCCTGCTGAGCTTGCCTTGACACCTTCGGGCTACTATCCCCTTACCCAGCCCCTAGGCTGAACTGGGGGGTGGGGGAGGGAGAAGGCTTACCCTTTATATGTGAAAGCAAAATATTAAACTTCAGGCCTTGATTAGAATACGTTGTCTTGGCCCCATGCTTCTTTCGCCCTCCATTCCCCTTTCAGATGCTGGATTCTTCACATTTTCCCAAACTTCTTTCAAACCACAGTCCTCTGGAAGCCATCAGAGTCCAAGGAAACTATGGATCAAGTGTTACTCAGAATTGTGGTATCTCCTTCCAGCAAAACGGACCTACTCAGGGGATTCAGAACAGGTCTAGGACAATTATAATGTGCAACACTCATTGAAAAATGACTTTGTGGTAGTTTGAATGTGATAGCCCACTGTAGGCTCATTTATTTGCATTCTTAGTGCCCCCTACATTGATGAACTGTCAAGGAAAGATTAGGAAGCATGGTCTTGTTGGACTAGCTGTGGCCTTCTTGAAGGAAATGTGTCACTAGAGGTGGGCTTGGAGATTTCAAAAGCCCATGCCAGACCCAGTCTCCTCAATCTCTCTCTCTCTCTCTCTCTCTCTCTCTCTCTCTCTCTCTCTCTCTCTCTCTCTCTCTCTCTCTCTCTCTCTTTCTCTCTCTTCTACCTGAGGGTCATCTACTTCTCTAGCATCATGTCTGCCTGCATGCCACCATGCTCCCTGCCATGATGATAATGGACTAAGCCTTTCTGTAAGCAAGCCCCCAACAAATGCTTTCTTTTATAAGAGTTGTCTTGGTCATGGTGTCTCTTTACAGCAATAGAATTGTAACTAAATCTCCCTATCTAAAAATAGGCTATAAAGTTGGCTTATTATTCTATGGGAAAGGAAGAGCTAGAATACCCCCAAATGAAGAAAATTCAGGATTTATTAAAGGCATGGATAGCACTGACAGTGAAAATCTGATAATGTCTCCATAATGATCTTGAAAAGAGCTGTATCTGAGTTCAGCTGGCCTGCTGGATATTCTAATTCAAATGTGATCTGAATGACTGTGGCCCAACGATCCACCTTTCTAAATCTAACAATATTTGCACTACCTTTGGTAAAAATTGTGTCTTATAACTATAATAAGACATTTCTTGTCCTGATTGCATGTGTTCCTTGATTGAATGAGGTGATCAGACCTCCTGTCCTCAAACTCACAGTTGGGAGAACTTATTCAGAGCACCTGTGTTATATAGAGGAGGCACCACTAACAATCCTATAGAGAAAAACCCAATGGGATAACATTTTTTTTCTCAGACTTCCAATTTCAAAATAACACATACTCTTTCCCTAAGAAAAACTGGATCTAACTTTCACATCAGTATGATCCCCTGGTGTCCAATCCCACCAAGAATTAGTTCTGGTTCATGAGAAATAGCATGACTGTCAGCATGGCATGGTTGATGATACTCATGTTCTCAAAGAGATTTCTAAACACTTCCTCTCCTCTATAGGACTCTGGTGCATGATACAACCAATTGCACAGTTACATTCCACCCTATTAAACAAGTCTATACTAACCATGATATGGAAGGAATCTCATTAACTTCATCTCTCCATGTTCCTTTTGAGGTTGTGATAGAAGAGACTCAATCACTGACTTCCTAATTCAAACTAACTGATGAAAGACTCTTGAACAAATAGCCCTCTTTGCAATGTTCACCTTAAGGTAGACAACAGTAGCAAAAATATCATTAACCTCACTGACAGCTTATCAAAACATGCAAAGCAGTTTTGGATGGTTTTCTTGCCTGTTGTCTTAACTATGCATTCCACATGATTATACTAATAATCTCACCTTACTTATGTTATAGGTGCTTCCTCACTTGTATAACACACTGTCATTGGAGACACATTGTCATCAAATGGCTATACTTTATTCCAGACCTCTGCTAGTGGATAAGTTCTAGTGTGGCCTCCTCGACTGACACTCATCAGAGGCACTTTGACTACAGTCTTTCTCTGCTTTATTTTGTTTGCAGAAAACAACCAAAGCAACCTTTACCCTCCAGCCTCTGGGAGGGGTGATGTGGGAAGATAAGGAGTCCAAAATTAACAAAATAGCAAACTTCTGGCTGCTTCTCTACCCTAGACAAAGACATGGTGGACCTCTATGCTAGTTTGAGTAAGAATGGCTCCCACATGCCCATAGGAGCACTGTTAGGAGGTATGGCCTTGTTAGAAGAGTGTGGCTCAGTCTTCATTCCTGCTACCTGTCAATCTAACTATAACATCCTCAACCTCTCCAGCACCATGTCTGCCTGCATACCACCAGGCTTCCCATAATGAAGATAATGGACTAAACCTCTGACTAGACAAAAACAATAGCAAATCGCTTTGCAAGTGTTAACTTTAAGAGGAAAATGGGGAAGTTTGTGTTAGAATGAGCTAGGACAAGTTGGTGAATTCTGATTGGGTGATTTTAATTAGGGTAAGCAAAATAATGAATTTTGATTGCTGGACCTTAATGTTTTAATAGTTGGACCTTAATGATCAGTCTTAGGGATATGGAAATAGACCCAAATAAAAGAATAGATCTTGGTGGCTAGCTTTAGGAATGCAATCTAATTAATGATTTAGCAAGAAAGAAAAAATAAAAGGAAACACGTATTGATGCCATGTTTGCCAGGCTCAGGCCTTTACCTGATCTAGCTAGATTTTCTTTTAAGGTCTCTCTTGGGGACCCATGGTCCCTTTTAAGAAACCACCCATTTCTGTTTCTTATAATCTCTTTTAATATAGTCAATTTATAGCCATTTACAACAGTTACAAATATATTTGTCTTTTCACTAACAGAGCTATTTGGTAGATCACTTTGCCTGGAAGCTGACCTACTTCAATTGGAAGCTCATAATTTTTGTAGTGATGTGCCTTTTATTTCTTTATAATTGTTCTTAAGGTTAGCCTGCTAAAATAATAAGGGCATCTATGGGAAATGAGGCCCAAAATGTCCAAATCTTCCTCCAGCCCTTCCATAAGTGCAGGATTTAACAAGGCAGCATTTCTGCTATCCTCCACTTTCTTAAAAAAAACTCCAAAGTGCTGTTTAAGTGTATACCAAATCCATCCCGGTTTGGCTCAGTCAATAACTTGTGGGGACAACTTCAATATCATAGAACAGAGGCAGCTCCAACTCAGAGTGGACACTTTTAGAATCAGCATCTATTTTATTAAAGTCCTCAAGGGGTTTCTTCCGTTCTGCCAAGCAAAACTATCCTGTGCCTTGCTTCCTAAAGCTAATAATTGAATTCATTGGTATAAGCCAGAAAACCCTGGTTCATTTCTCAGTAGGGTGATCTGAAATTCTTTTTAAAATCCTAAAGTAACCTGACATGGGTCAAAAAACAAAACAAACAAACAAAAAAAACTGTAAGCAATGATTTCAGCTAATTTTTTGGTCCAGGGAGGGTATCTGGGCCTCTGAGTTTTGTCTGAAAACAAACCATTCAATTTTTTATTTTAACAGAAATTTTGTTACCCATAGGAATTCTTTAAACCTGGTTGGGAATTGTTAGAGTCCTCTTGGGAAGTGCCAGCAAGGATAAGAGGGTGGGGTGATGGAAGAGGAGGAAGCTGAGATTCTCATAGAAGCAGCTCAGGTAGATCAGGATAGGTAGAACACAGGGTAGAGGAGCAGGATAGGTGGAGCACAGGGTGGAGGAGCAGGATAGGTGGAGCACAGGGTGGGGGAGCAGGATAGGTAGAACACAGGGTAGAGTAGCAGGATAGGTAGAGCACATCAAGATAGGCAGCGGGGTGGAGGAGCGGGATTGGTGGAGCACAGGATGGAGAAGAGTAAAGTTGTTAAAAATTTATCTTTAGTTTTAACACAGTCTCTGGTTTTGAAAGATAGAAAAATCATAAGTTGATCCCCTGAACCCTACTCTTAAAAGCAAAGACATAAAAACCTGTAAGTCAAACACTGTGTTGCCTCAGTCCCAGGAAATTAGCTGACCATTTGAACAGATGGCCCTAACTAAACAAACCTTAAGATTCATGGTGTCAGGATGCTATGGGCCCGAGATTAGCCTGACCGCGCTTTGAACTAACAGCCCTGAGACAGTTGGTGCCAGGATGCTAAAAGTTTGAGATAAGCCTGACCCCCTTGAACTGGAGCTCATGATATATAGTGTGAAATTAGTTCGAAATAGCCAATTATAAAGTGACACACCATCCATCTTAAGAATTTGAGATCAAATGTATCGATGACCTAGTGACCTGTTCCCCCTCCTTCCCCCTTCCCTAACTCCACTCTCAGCCTTCCCCCTTCCCTAACTCCACCCCCACCTGGTTTGTAGATGCCCCCTTAAAAGCTGTAAACTTCTTTTGTTCTGTTGCTGAATTCCGCTGCCCCTGCGCGGGCTTGAAGGAAAGACAGCCCTGGCTAGCCAGTAAACCTCTTGCAATTTGCATCAAGTTGTGTTTCTCGTGAGTGATTTGGGGTGCGTCTGCAGTTCTCCACGGATCGGTGAGGTCCTTTTCATTTGGGTTTTACAGTTTCATTAATCTCTCATTCTTTGATATCTTTCTTTAATTGTGATACTGTTTCCAGCACCCTCTTATTCATTTCCTGTAAGCTGACAATCTTATTTCTTCTTTTCAGCTTCTAAATTCCAATTAAAGTGAGCTGCCCATTCGTTATCATTCCTTATTGGCTAGGACTTCTTGTTTTATGTAAAAATACACATTGAGGAACCATGTTATATTTGGCTAGGTCTCCCAATTTTTCCAAATACTTGCAATTTTTGAAAGTCTGTAATTGTCACTCATAACGCCTGCTAGAGTACCAGATGGCAGTGTATCTGCAAACACTTCCTCCTTTGAAACCTTGTGTCTACCTCCTATCTTCACACCTCCATTTATTCACACCTCTGCTTTTTTTTCTTTTTCTTCTTCTTCTTCTTCTTCTTCTTCTGCTTCTGCTTCTGCTTCTGCTTCTGCTTCTGCTTCTGCTTCTGCTTCTGCTTCTGCTTCTGCTTCTGCTTCTGCTTCTGCTTCTGCTTCTGCTTCTGCTTCTGCTTCTCCTTCTTTTTTTTGTGAAACCTTGCAAGAAGCCTTTCTATGTTAGCTCAGGAATGGTATTTTACCTCATGTCTGTGTGCCTTTTTGGGATTGACCATCTTCTCCCACTGGGCCTCAGGGTTAGTTATCCTGCATGTTTATGAAAACTTGAGGATGCAAGATTAATCAAGAAAGTTCCTTCTGACTGGGAATAATCGCTCATAAAATTGCCAAGCTAAAGGCAGAAAGTTGCAATAAGCAGAAGCCACAAGAAAGTGAAGACTTAAGTCCAGGAGGAGTGCTGGGAGACAAAGGTCAAATGGTGATAAATCAAATGTTCCACAAACAAACAGAACAAAGACAAACCTGATAGAAACCAAAACACCTTTAAAGGTCTAAAAACAATCCAAATAAAAACAGACACAACAATCAGACATTGCAATCCTTCCAAAGGAAACAAATGAACACTTTAAAGCTAACAGTCTGAAAGCAAACAAACAAAAGAGTCACCACAGGAATAGAATCCTAAACTTCAGCTCAGAACAAACCACAGACAGTCAACCAAATTCAGGCAGGTTCAAGCCCCAAGGGAAAACTCATCAACTTCCACGCAAGGAAGCAGTGCCAAAAGGTCTCAACAAGGGAGCCCTGTGCTGGTGGTGCCTGGCACGGATCCAGCTGATTCCATCAAGTGAAAAACGGATTGTTCTTTGGGGCTTCATGTTGGGCTGCCAAGAACTGTCAAAGAAGGAAACATCTCTGACCTCAAAAGAATAAAACAAATGGTTTATTCTGGAGCAAAATATATGTGACCATGGTCCAGGAACACAGACTTAGGTTGTAGCAAATACCATGCTCCGATGAAGTAGCAACTTCGTGACATTTTTAGAGAAACAGAACAAAGGTCACAAATTAAGGCACTTTTCAAATACACTGGTGGAGACATCCCGTAGGTGGTTATAGCAAAATGGGAAACGCTGTGTTTAAGGCCTCAGATGCTATTGGATGACACCCCCAGCTTTGGAGGTTTGTGAAAGCTAACAGCCTGACCTACTAAGATCAAAAGGTTTCCCCTAATAGTCATGGGGAGTTAGATAGGACATAGAGATGAAAAATGAATAGCTAATAAGGGCGACAAAGGCAGCTAAAGTAAATTTTAATTAGGTTCTGGACCTGCAACCACTCCAACTTTTCTATAATTCCTGCAATTCTAATCAGTTAAATGGCTTTGCAGAAGGTTAAGCACAAGGGAGAGTTTCCAGGAGCATTCATTCATATGAGTAAATTATAATTAATAGAGTATTGTAGTTGAAGTGGTGTGTGAGCGACTTCTGAGACGATATCACTGTGTCAGAACTTTCTATTATCTTAACGAAATAACTGGGCCTGTGTAGTTTCTGAAGAAATGCAGTTTCGTTTACAGTTTTGTGAATTCCAGAGCATGACCAAGTATCTGCTCTGCTAAGGTCCCTTTGGCTGAGGGGAGGGTACCTGTGGGAGAGAGAGAAAGAGATCATGTAGAGAGGTTGCAAGCAAGAGATACCAAAGACGTCAGCCTTGCTCTTTTCATAACAACACACAGAAACTCAGTGGGGTCCTACAGAAGTCTTTCATCCTCTATCAGTTAGCCCCTCTGTCAAAACCATGCCACTCCAGTGAGCTGTCCACCACTCACAAGACCTCTTAGAGGTCCAACCACTCCTTAATAATGCCACATGGAAGACCACATCATCAGCACTTGAACCCTAGGGCAACAAACTGTAGCTGTCAGAAAAAATGTCACAAATCCCTCCTCTCTCTCTCTCTCTCTCTCTCTCTCTCTCTCTCTCTCTCTCTCTCTCTCTCTCTCTCCTTCCCTTCTTTTCTGAATTGTTTACTCTGGATAAATGCCAGCAGCCATGTTGTGATGCACAGAGCCTTTCTTTGTCCTTGGAAGCCCTCTGGCCTGTGATTAGGATTCATGAAGAGGGACAGGGAGCTCATGCTCCTCCCTGAAGATGAAAACATGTCATTTCACAGTCTTGTAGAACTTGTTTTCTCTGCTTTCTGATGATAAGAGGCCAATATGCCCTGTCATTTCTAAAAATAGTCCATCTTCTCAAGTTCATTTTCACCTAATGCTTGAGTAAAAGGAGTTACTCAACTGATCAATCAAAAACGTGTTTCCGAGTTAAGACCTTCTAAGATGGAAGGATGTACAGAATATTTAGTATATCTCATTCTTCATGTACAATGAACACTGGTTATATGTATTTATTGTCTGCAGTGCTTAAGTAACTTAATTAAAACTGCTCCTTTTTTTTTACTGAATTTTCCATTTCAGTCAGTATCAGATATTATGTTATGAGTAAAATAGAAACAAATCATAAGCTTAAATATCTAAAAAAAAGTACTAATATTTTATTAACTGAGAATTTTGCACAGTATATTTTGATCATATTCACCTCCTCTTCCAACTGTTTGCAGACCCAGACTCACCTCTACCTCCTCAGACACCTGGATTTCTGTTCTTAAAAAAACAAAAAACAGAAAACAAAACAAAACAAAAAAAAAAAAAACCCATCAAGTCCAATTTGTGTTACCCAAATACAGTCTGGTGTGGGGCTTGTCCCTGAAGCATGGTCAATCCATAGGGGTCACATCATTAAAGAAAACTGATTCTCAAGCCAAGTGTGGTGGTACACACCTTTGATCTCAGGACTCAGGAGGTAGAGGCAGGCAGCTTGCTGAGTTTGAGGTCAGCATGGTGTACAGATTGAGTGAGCACCAGGACACCAGAGCAACAGAGAAATCCTATCTTGAAAAAACAAAAGAATGAAGAACATTGAAATGAAATAATAATTTAAAAAATGTTTCTTCCCTCTTCCAACAGCTATCAAATACTAATGTCTCCTTAACTAAAGATGGGACTTCATGCTCTATGCCACCCCTACCCTTTCCCCAGTGCTGGAATTTGGTCTAGCTTGACTTTGTGTGGTTCTTGTGCATGTTTTCACAATCTCTGCATGTTCATATGTGCAACTGCCTTGTTGTGTCTGGAAGACATTGTCTCCTTATAGTCATTCACCACCTTTTATAACTTCCCTGTCTTCCTCTTTGCTAGTGATCCCTGATCCTTGGGGATAGGGGATTGATATATACATTTATTTAGGAATGAGTGGTCTGCAGTCTTTCATTCTCTGCTTGTGGACCAGTTGAGGGTCTCTGTGTTGTGGCTCTTCAATGAGAGTCACAGGATGCACTGACACATGAGTGTAACAGTAAGCTACTGGGGGTGTTTCAATAGTAAGTCCATTTAGCAGAATAATAGCTGTAAGTTCTTTGCTAGGGTTTATGTCCTAACTAGTTACAGATCTTTGCCACTATTGCACCATTGGCACTCTCTTGCCAGACTGGAAGTTATTTTAGCTCACAGGGTTCAGAGTTGAACAAGATTAATTATTATTTTTCTCCTTCAGTAGTATGTATAGCACCTTCAAGCACTATGAAAGCTAGCCAGTGGGAATAGAGTCTCTGGGCCAGCGTCGGTTTAATTTCTTAATGTTTATGACCAAAGTATGTGATATCTTCAACAACAAGAACTTATCATCAAGTTCTGAAGGATAACCATGAGCAATGGCAATAGCCTGTGGTGTCTGGAGGTATATGGGAGCCCGATGCTCAACAACTCAAAAAGACATAACCTATTGCTGGTACTGGGTTTTGTGTGTGTGTGTGTGTGTGTGTGTGTGTGTCTGTGTGTGTTGTTGTTGTTTGGGGTTTTTGTTTTGGGAGTTTTGTTTTTTGTTTGTTTAATATTTATTATTTATTTATTTATTTATTTAATGTATGTGAGTACACTATTGTTCTCCTCAGACACACCAGAAGAGGGCACCAGATCCTGTTACAGATGGTTGTGAGCCACTGTGTGGTTACTGGGAATTGAATTCAGAACCACTGAGCCATCTCTCCAGCCCGAATTTTTTAAATGTTTTACCAGCTGCAGCTATTTGGCTGTTGTCCAGCACTCAAATCTTTCTTTAAAGGACAAATTTCTATGCCATGTCAATTCCTGCTGGGATATATATAAATGGATAAAGGAGGGTGGTAAGGAAGAAAAACATTAGGAAGTAAATGTGGAAAGTTCTGAGAATGTAAAGCAGAAAGCTCTGCTGAGAACTCAAGGGGCAAATCACTGATATCACTGCTGCTTCTTAGGAGAGAGTATATCACAGAATCAGATGTGTGACTTCTCAGTGCATGCAAGCGAAACAGTTCTGTAGGCCTGCTTCTGCAACAGCACTCAATATCAGCATCCTTCTCCCTGCCACCACACTGAATGTAGTCCTGAGATTCTAAAATGATATCATAATACAGGAAAGCTGTAATAAAGAACTGTGAACTAGCTGGCTTAAATACCACCATCTGTGGGATTGTCTGTTTGCTTGTATCTCCAGTTGACTGTGGGAGGCCTAAGATCACCATGTCAGCAAGTCTGGTGTCTAGTAGAATCCTAATGTGTGAATAGTAGACTTGTATTGTTTTCTCACATGATAGAGAATGGGGTGCTTTCTCATGTCTGTTAATATAAAGACATGAATATGTCACAAAGTCTCTATGTTTATAACCTAATTAACTCCCACAGACGCTGTAAGCAGCATCTCAATGGGGATTAGGGCTTCAACATATTAATTTAGGTGAAGGACAAAAATATTCAGTACATAGCACTGAATCTTTATTAGTTAAGATTCTCCAGCAAAATAAAAGCAGGAAAGAGAGAGGGAGAATGAGAATGTGAGGATTTGGCTCACACAACAAGAGAGGTTGAAAAAAAATGCATGGTTTGTTTGGAGTATCTGTCATCTGCTAGAAAAAGACATGAGAAAACTTGCAGCAGCACACAGTGCTGAATGTGGCTGAGACCAGGGGAGCTAAGGGTGTCTCAGTCAAAAGACTGTAGAAGAGAGATACTTCAGCCCAAGAAACACCCCAGAAGGCCTGAAATCTTCTTTCCTTGCTTTGTATTCTCTTAAGAGCCTTGGAAGACTGAAGGATGCTACCCACAATGAGCAACTGCATTGTTCCTTCCGATTCCAATGCCAATCTTATCTTTAAACATCTTCATGGACACATTAGAAACAACATTTAGCCATATGCAGGATCATCATTTAATAATCAGTCAAGCTAGCACAATAAAATCCACTCCTGTAGTAGGTCGCAAGTCTCATAAAGGACAACCAAATATATAAGGAGTTATGAGGACAAAAATGGCCTCCAGCAGCACCTCCAATTCCTAACCCTCCTCTGCCAAAGGTGCCCTGCAGGGCTGCTGGGCATACAGAGGCTTGTTTGGTTCCCTTGAAGCCCCTTTTGGAAGATTATCCAGAGAATGAACCAAAAATATTTGCATCAACTCCCTGCTACATCATAGCCCAGACACATGTACTTTACTAACCCAAAGTTGCATCTCCAGAATGAACACAAATGCCAAAATAAAACAGAGATAAAAATCACTGTAATCTCTCCGAGGACACAACAGCCAAAGTCCAAACTATTGCTAAACCCTACAATGCTTGGCTTACCACTAAAAGATCCAATAGTATACAACTGTCCACTCCTTCTCCACTCACTCCATACCCTCTGCCTCTAGGAGTAAGAATTTTAATAATGATATCCCAAGATCTTATCTAAAGCCAAAAACATCTAATTTTACAAAGGCCTCTGTGAGCTACAAAGACTAGAACATGTTCTCTCCTAACATGCCCCTACTTTCATCTCTCCAAAGTGTGATGATTAATAAAGCATCTTCTCTGACCATCCTTTCCAATTGTACCCACTCACCTTTGACATGGTATTCTTGCCAAAGCTTCACAGAACAAATCATAGATGGTCAGAGAGAGTTTTTGTCTCTATGGGTGGTTCCTTATCTTAGCAAGTTTGTCAACTGCTTTTTGAGGATAAGGAATCATGGCAACTTTGCCACAGTGAACCAAGAAACCCCATTAATGTGGCATAGAACTATAACTAGGCCCTGAGCAAATGGAGGTGAAGGTCAGTGTGTGACAGGATGTGATTCATGGGCAGGTGGGTGCTGAAAAGCCCAAACCCCAGAAATAGTAGGATTGTCACTGTAATCCTTTCTATCAACAAAATTAGCCTGTTCTTATCCAACATTAAAATGCTCAAAATGGCCTCTATTTTGTATCAGTCCAGTCTGGCTTTGGGGGAATCAGGGGGAAAGTCAAAGGGCTCTGAGTTTTCTTTATTCTCCTCTGTATATCGAAACACAGATCCACTCCAAGATCCTTCCCACAGCCTGTTAAGCAGGTACTATATTATGAGTGCCCAGTGCCTCCAGGATAAACTCTTCACTCTCCAAGCCCACTTTGTTTGTCTGTTCTAGGTCTTTACTCTAGAGCATCCTTGAGTGGACACTAGGTATGTGTAGCTGCCTGCAGCCACGAGTGCCGGGTTCTCCTGAGACGAATCCTGGGAATTAATGGGAAGGAGGGTGAGAGAAACATGGGGCCAAGACTTCTGATCAAGGCTCGGAGTTTAACAATTTGCTTTCACATATAAAGGGGAAGCCCCACACCCCAGAGTCTCTTCTCAGTTCAGCCCAGGGGCTGGGTAAGGAGATAGCAGTCCTGAAGGTGTCAAGGCTAGCTCAGCAGGCAGTCCATTCTTCTTAGCTCAGGTAGCAGGCTCCAAGGCACCAAGGCTGGTAATGCTATGCCTCTCCTAGGTCCTATTGTTGTTTGGTCTATTGTGGTAAATGACTTGCAGGCCTACTCAGGCCTGGGGGAAGGGCACAGTTCCCCCCCTTAATTTTTTAAGATGGCAGTGCCAATATCTGGATGGGGCACAATATTTCATCCTGTCTAGGGTCTAGAGTGGCCGGGCAACCGTGCCTGACTGGTTGGCGTTTATATTACTCCTATATTACCCGTCATTGAGGAAATCATACATAGCATATTGATGTATGCCTCTGCCTTAGGTTTATAAGAGCTAAAAATTACTCCTATAAATTACCCGTCATTGAGGAAAACTTACATAGCATAATGATCTATGCCTCTGTCTTAGGTTTATAGGAGCTCAAAACACTCTTACCCATCATTGACTAACAGGCCATCATTGGCTCACTCTTTAGACCAAGACCACATTCAGACCAAAGGACCTGTGGGCATGTACTAGATGCAGTTCTTCACAGCGATGTGTAACTGTCATGATGAATAGCTGAGCTTGCTGAGAGCGATCCTGTGTGAGGGCAATCAATCTGCTTAAAATACAAGGTTCAAAGGTTAAAAGCAACATGATTATCCAAGGTCTGACCACCAGGTATATAGTGGGTGGCTTTAAGTAATGATAAAAAAACACTCTCCAGTAAGAGTGGAGATTATATGTCAAGTTAAATAAGATGGTTGATAAAGATTTTGAGCCATCTTTATCATTAGAATCATAATTATTAGGCTCAAGATCTGTGTCCACTTGAGGACCAGTTTTTCAGTTAGCCATCAGGCTCCATTTTCTTTTTCTGAAAAATGTAGACTGACCCACGACTCCAAATTAAAACAGAATCGGGACCACACCAAGTATTAGTTAAGGAGTCTCTCCACAAGACCCTGGCAAATGAGTTGGAAGTAACTGGATGCCAGTGGTGATCCACTGCAGACTGACCTTTAGCATCAGTTTGCAGAAAATTTAAAACAAGACAAAAGCAAGGTGTGCTTTTGATGACCTTGGGGTATAATTCCCCCTTTCTAGTTTAAAAAAGCCATTTTTTTAAGAATAACTTGTAAAACCAGGGAAGAAGCACCATTAGCTGCTTTTTCCACACTCAGAGAGTTATGAAGATATTATTTTAAAGTTTCATAATTTCTCTTTTATAATTTCTTGTCCTTGAGGATAATATAAAATATCAGTAATATTAAATTGTCAACAAACATTTCAAATGTTTGACTGTAGCCAAATAAGTGTAATAGCCAGTTCCATTATCTATCTTAGTCTGATATGGAACACCAAGCACAGGAAAATAATATAGGCAATAACTAATTATATTTTAGTTGCTTTCTTGTTAAAATAGTTTCAACTAAAAGGTCTAAAAGGCGTCAACTCACATGTACATATTTTAATTTTTAAAATAAAAAATGAGTAACATCTATTCGTCAAAATTGATTACATATAAGTCTTTAAGGCTTAATACCATTATGAAAAAATTGAAGATATTGAGGACAAGATTTGCAATTTAACTTGCAGACTTTCTCGAAATTCCAAATTGTTGTCTTAAGCTATTACTCTTTTGATATTGTAAAGAAAAAGATTGTATGGCCAATTATCTTTGAAAGGCCTAGAATATGTCTAGTATATAAATCTGCTCTGGCATTGCCCTGGGATTCAGGCAATCCAAAGAGCTTTTGAATGTCTTATAAAGTTAAGAAACAGTACACGTTTCGTAAATTAAGCTGTATTTTCATAAATAAAATTTGAGAATTAGCTGTATCTAAAAAAGAAACAATTTTAAGCAGTTATAGATCATGAGACATATACTGGCCATGAGTATATAAATTGAAAGCTTGATTTTTTAGCATTTCAAGCAGTGGCTACAACACACAATTTAATTATTTGTGTTGAAGCAGGGGAAACTCAAGAAAGTAAATATGTGATTTAATTACATATACTGTCTTCTCAATAGATGAGGCATCTGTGAATATAGTAAATATAGCAAATATCTTTTTTATGGGCTGCATGCATAGTAAATTCTAGGAAATATAAAAGCATGCATAGAGAAAAACTGTAACAAATGATTATCAAATTTGTCTAAAAAGTTTGTCATGTAATAGGCCAAATATCATTATTTTTCAATAACCAATTTAATTGCTATTTGGAATAAGAAATAAACCTTTTATCTAAAATGCTTTTAGGATTTTATCATATAATCTTGTATTAACACAATTATAATTTTATAATAGGATGTTTAAACTTTATTTGTAAATGAAGAAAGACAAATACACATTAATGGTTTCTTTTTCCAAAGGGCTGTTGTAGACATATGAGTAGTAATAACACAAACAGCCAACAATCTTTCATAGTCTATATAATTTATCTGTTGATAACTAACAGCTTACTCTATTTTCAGAAAAGCTATTTATATAATTTATCTGTTGATAACTAACAGCTTACTCTATTTTCAGTAAAGCTGTCTCTCCTTTATTAGTTAATTGTCAAGGGAAATTAGGACTTGCATCCCTTTGAAAATATCAAACAGAGGTTTAAATCCTCCTATGGTAAGCTTAAGATAAGATTTTAGCCAATTAATTTCTCTTAACAACTTTTAAAAATCACTAAATGCAAATCAAGATTAAAAGCAAACCATGTTCTTTTTGCATGTACACTTGCAAGCCAGAAGAGGGCGCTAGATCCTCACCACAAATGGTTGTGAGCCACCATGTGGTTGCTGGAAATTCAATTCTTATATTTCTAATTGTAAGTCTAGCCTTTAACGGCTGAGCCATCTGTCTAGCCCCAACTATCTTTTATTAGAATTTTCCGTGCCATAATCTGTTCAGGATATAACTGAGGTCTCAAATATTGAAAAGATACTGCCTTTGAATCCTTTTCTGGAGTAACAAGTACTCCAAAAATTTTAAAGCTCGTTATATTGGAGCAAAGGTTTGTAGAAAAACTCCTTTAGAGAAATCCACTAATAAAGTATCACGCAATAAATAATATACACTAAAAGATTTAAACTCTTAATTTCTAGTATCAAAGTAACAAATATATATATGCAATTAACCATTCTTTGAGGCAAACATTTCTAACGATATTACTCCATGGGTTCTCAAAAATTACAAATAAATTTACTGACTGCAAACCTCCCACCTTTACCACAAATGTAAAGGAATGGTATAAAAACATCTTTTATATCTATAATAATTCTATAAGCATTTACTGGAATGGCAGCTGGAGTAGGCAAGTTAGGCTGTAATGCCCCATTAGTTTCATAAATCTTAAGTTTGAACTTTGTTTTGGATTAATTTAATAACCAATTTTTTTTAGCTGAGTGAGAATATCAGATAAAGGCCAACCTTATCCTCTAATAATTGTTACATACATTAGAGGAACCAAAAGTATCTCCTTTTTAACAACAATGGCGTTCCTAGTTTACCTAGTGCTCTGGATACTCTACTTTTTCTTCCATTTTCCGTGGAGCTCCACCAAGACAGTGTTTCCTCTGCTGGTCTTCCCTTCTCAGGTTCCACAGGTGGGCACCATTCTGTAGCTGCCTGCAGCCACAAGTACCGGGTTCTCCTGAGACGAAGCCTGGGAATTAATGGGAAGGAGGGTGAGAGAAACATGGGGCCAAGACAAAGTATTCTGATCAAGGCCCGAAGTTTAATAATTTGCTTTCACATATAAAGGGGAAGCCCCACCACTCAGAATCTCTTCTCAGTTCAGCCCAGGGGCTGGGTAAGGAGATAGCAGTCCTGAAGGTGTCAAGGCTAGCTCAGCAGGCAGTCTATTCTTCTTAGTTCAGGTAGCAGGCTCCAAGGCCCAAGGCTGGTAATGCAATGCCTCTCCTAGGTCCTATTGTTGTTTGGTCTATTGTGGTAAATGAGTTGCACAGGTATGTACTTGTTAAGAGCTGGATTTGTGGAGAATGGTACCTATTCTTGCTATTCTTAGCAATTAAGAGTTTTTCAGGACTTTTTTTTTTTTTTTTTTTTTTTTTTTTTTTGCCATAACTGCCACCAAAGACTTGGATTAGGAAAAGCAATGTTTGTACGTCACACCAAACACTAGGCCACATTCATGTCAAAAACCCTAGAAGAATGAGCAACGTTAGTGATTAGAGTAGGGCTTCTGTCATACATGGATATATCTCTAAGTAAGCAAGTTCTCCACTGCTCAGCTGCCCTCAGATTGATGAGGAAAGATTTCTTTCTGGAGCCGTCCAGCTATGTCCACCTCCACCCTTTCTTGCAAGCCACATGTCAGGGACATTATTGATGTCTGTAGTAGATAACATGGTGTGCTAACCTGGGATCACTTCAGAATGGGATATCCTTTGCTCCCGTTGCCTTCAGGGCTATCAGACAAATAGCCTTCAGCTTTCAATCATCCTGGGCCTTGCCTAGGCAACAGGGAACTTCCCTATCCATGCAGTATTCTGCCAGCAACTGTACACAATAGGACATAAAAATCACATCTCTTTGCTCCAACTCAGAATATCTGCACTTCAAATCTCCCTGTGGAGTTAGCTAAGACCTTTCTTGGGACCATACAACAACTAGAAACAAGTGTCAGCCCAACCTGCTTCCTTCCCTTTTCCCTACAGATGTTGAGCCCAAGAATGCTTCTGACAATATTTTGTCTACTAACTTCTATCCAGAACTCAATCTGTGACAGTGCTTCATACTGTATCTGTCATCCCCTCTGAGTTCTGCTGCAACCATGCTATGAATGTGGCACACAGACCACTTCCAGCCTCAAGCACCTACCACCTCTCCTTCAATAGAGGTGGAGACCAGGAGCCTGCACATCAACCTGTCTCCCCAGCTTGCCTTTTTCCTTCCTGTCTATTCTACTTCCTGATCTGAGTGGCTTAGAAGAAATTAGGACATTCTTCTTCCTTTTTAATTGTTCTGGAAGCTCACCTTCTTAAGGACAAGCACTGGAAATAGACTACACATGCTAGTGTGGATGGAAACAGAAGCCATGGAGCACCATAGAAGCAGGCGTAGGTGTTCCTCACATGCCTGGCCAGTATAAGAGTATTTCACTGTGAGATTTCTTAAAGGAATATACATTCTGACGCCAAGTTTGTTCCATTTTTATGTACTAGAATTGCCCATGAGCCACAAGGAGTAGGCCTTCCACAAGCCAAATGACAACGAATGTCTTTACTGTGTAAGGATGAGTGCATACACACATGAATATTATCTAGAACCTCATGCCTTCATATTGGCAAAATCTTCACCATTTTATGGATTTAGAAACTGAGATGCAAAATAATCATTTTCTATAGCCTCCAAGCCAGTGCAAAGAGACAGAATTTCAAATTTAGACCCAATCACTTTCAAATAATATGTTCCTCACAGGAAGGCAGGAGGTCTTTGAAAGCTACCAAGGTCCAGACATATTAGTTAATAGTCTCCTGTGACACAATAGCCAACAAATGCAACTTAATTGTTGGAAAAATTTATCTTGGCTCACAGTTCAAGTCTCTCATGGTGAGGAAAACATATTAGCAGGACCCTGCGGCAATTGTTAACATTGCCTTAGAAGTCAGAAAGCAAACGGTGTCTGGTGGATGCACCTGCTCTGCTCTTTTTATTCATCCAAGAACACTAACCCATGAAATGGTGTCTCCCAAGCTAGGTGGACCTTTTCACTTTAGTGAACATTGTCTAGAAAATCCCTCTCCGACTAGCCAAAAGGTGCGTCTTTTAGGTGCTTCTGTATCCTGTCAAGTTGGGCATCAGTATGAACCATCCCATCAGCCAAACAAATTCTAGGCAATGTGAGGTCCATGAGGTAGAGAGTAGAAAGAATGTACCCCGTGTGATGCAAGAATGAGCCTTAGAACAGATCCCAGGAAAAAGTTCCCAAAGCTCCTGCTCAGAAACTTAGGTGACTTCAAGGTGGGCAGCAGCCCCTGAGAAAGGTACCCAGTGTGCTTGCATTCTGTTCCAGGACAGTGAAGCTCTGACCCCTGCCTTAGTTTCCCTCTCATCTGCAGTAAATGAGGAAGCAGAAATTAAAAAGTAAAAATGAACTTAATTACAGTTTGGTCAAACAGTAGGGGTAGGCTGGGGAGAAATCTAATTTCCTACCCACTGTGCATGTGATCATCCTGTAGTTTATAGAAAATCATGAGAAAAAGCAAAAGAAATTCAAATTTAGCCTTGAGAAAGTGTAATCCATGATTTCTTGGAAGAAGTTGATTTGGGCCTCAAGTGGACTCTGTTGGTTCCATTCTCTGTAATGTAGATAAATTTCTTTTTTAATTCAAGTGCAAGGATGGTCAGGTGTTCTGTCTTAAACATTCTCCATTTCTTTTAAAGAGAAAAAATGTCAAGGTTTCCATAGGATGGTGGGTACCAGCTTTACCATCTGTTCTGGGCCTGGCAGACTCTGTAGTCCTGAAGTCCATTCCTTAGATTGGTATAACAGTGAGATCTTTTGCATTTTTCCCTCCTTTGGAAGTCAGATTTGAGCTCAGACTTCTGTGTGTTTGTTAAAAGCAGAAGAACAAAATTATCTCCTTTAGCGTTTACAGTGTCTCCCCTATGACAACCCAGAGCCAGCATGGATTCTAGATACAAGCATGGGTACAAATGCAGGTCGGCTGATGGAGCTCTCCTGGGAAAGGACTCCAAGTTCCATTTCACCTTTCAGCCAATATTTATTGAGCACTCTTGAGATGAAGACAGGGAGGTAACCTATTGCAGTAAGTTTTTAATCTCAGTCAGGTGTTTGTACCTCCACCATTGATCATTCTGTTCCCAGATAAGGGACACAACTCTTATGTTAATAATAAACTGTTAAAGCACTGGATATCTAAGCTATTAGTATCAACTTCCCTATCAATGGCCTCAAATTAGAGCTTGCCATGTTCCATCAGGGCTGTTCTTAATTCCAATTGGCCAGCTCTCATGACCGTGTTTTCATGACTCACCTACCTACCTCATGTCTTCTCTTCTCTCACCTTCTATGTCTCCCTTCTCCTTGTGGTCTCTTGCCACTGTCTACTCTTACTGTTAAAATATTCTGTTCTTCAATGGTCACAAACACAAATAACCACACATACATACATACATACATACATACATACACACATACATATTTTACACGAAAGAGTTAGAATATTATGTTCACAATGGTCACAAACATGCATGACCACACATAAATAAATAAATAAATAAACAGACATACAGATAAATGGAATTTTTAAATTTAAATTTAAAAGATTTAGTTACCCAGAGAAAGGGTCAGAATTATCTAGCCAATGACACTGCTCTGTCTCCCTCTCTTTGCTTATGGTCTCTGCCTTAGACAAAACAATTCTTTCTCTCTCTCTCTCTCTCTCTCTCTCTCTCTCTCTCTCTCTCTCTCTCTCTCTCTGTGTGTGTGTGTGTGTGTGTGTGTGTGTGTGTGTTTTCAACATGACTACATCTGGAACCAACTAAAAGCCAAGAAGCTGGGCATGCTGATGGGAGATTTCCTTGATTGCTTCATCTGAAATAGGAAGACCCACCCTAAATCTGGGCCATATTTGCCCCCATAAAAAGACGCAGAAAAAGGACACTTTTGCTTTTTGCCTGATTACCCTCATTCTCAATAACAAGTTCATCTATCCTGTTGCTGAGCCATTCCTTTCCTGTTATTAGAGCCTGCCTCTTTCAGATTCCAATGTAGACTGATGATAGAAGCTCTTCAGGAAATCTAAGACTCAAGTACCAGATTGGGACTCCTGAGACATCCAGTTTCAGGGAGGAAATTACTACTGGATGCTACACACTTCCATTGGGATGCTACTGTTGCTGGAAGGCCGAGACACCACAACCTCTAAACTACTCTAATCAATATATGCATATCAGTTTTGTTCCTTTAGAGATGCTAATACCCTCTCCATTATGTGTTCCAATGCCTGTCATTTTCCCCCACTCTGGGAACTATTTCTACCCCAAGTGGTTTTTTTTTTTTTTATACAGGGTCTCATTGTGTAACTTTCACTGGACTAGACTCACTCTGTAATAGGCTGGCTTCAGTCTTGCTGGAGTCCTCCTACCTCTGTTTCCCAAGTGTGGAGAATACAGGCATGTGCTACTATGCCCCACTTAAGCATAGAAGTCATATGGTTTTTTTCTCAACACAAATAGATCTCACAAGAAATTCAAGAGCAAGTGCCAAGAGAGTAAAATTTCCATTCCACACTCCCACTTGGGCAGATAGGTGGGTAGTAGCCCTGGGACCCCATCTACTTGGCCCCTGCTTACACACACTGCCATGGCTGTGTGCTTTTCTCTAAAGAAAAAAAAAAGTAGGTCAGCTATAAACAGAGAGAACATGAGCAATGTGAAGCCTTAGCTTTCTGCTGGGTTTCCGGAGGAGTGATCTACATTACAAAGCTGTGGAGGTGTTCTTGGAACTCAGAAGAGCATTTAACAGAGCAGGCTCAGCTGGCTTCACTACTAGTAAATACACACATCACTTTTATGGCCGTCCTGGAGAAGGTGAGTCTTCAGTGTGTGTTTTATTTTTATTTTATTTTATTTTATCTTTATTTTATAACCTATGCCGCAGAGTAGGAGATCATTTCCAGAAAATAGATAGACCTTAAACACTTGTAAGCATTCCGTAGCCTGTGGTATCATCACAACAAAATACATTGCCAGCCCTTTTTGTAGAATGATAATCTCGTTCCCTGCATCCTTCAGATATGCTGATATGCTTTTATCATCTTCATTGAACTCAAATAGTTAATAAATATTTGCATTTCATGGATGACGACATGAAGCTCAGGAATTTGGCAGGGCCACATGAGGTGCAACTATGCCATAGTTCTTCACACTGACTCCCCATATCCTGGAAAGGAGGAAGTCTATTGCCTGCCTAGATGCTCAGAAATCAGTAAGTCCTTCTATTTGTGGACTACTTCTTCTTTAAATACGGATTACCTTGGTTGAACTTACTCCTTAGTAAAGCTGAGAGTCTCTAATAATCAATGTGCCTGCTGTATGCAGCTCAGTGCCTAGAAAGAACCACGGTACAGGACCAAGAATAATGAAGGCACCCAAAAAGAAGAGAGTGTCTCCCACTCTTCTATAGCTTAAAATCTAATGAACTTTGAAACATGCCTACAGATGACTTAAGTTGACAGGAAATACATAGCTAGAAATGACATAATTCTCCGCTTTCATACCTCTGCATACTGCACATGCCTTGTAGCCCACCCAGAGGGCTAGATGGATACTTGTACCTTGTCTTACTTGATTGGCTTTTATGAGTATCTGATCAAATAGTTCATATGAAAAAACTTTGTAGGCCAAGTCGATCCACATGGTACCATTAGTGAGCACAGGGTGGAGAAACTCTAGTGGAGATAGGAACCATAGAGGACTATAACCTGTGTCAGTATCATCATATGGTGCCAGCCTCAGATGTAATTATTTTCATCACCAATAGCAGCATAAACCACATGAAATGCCTGTTGAACTTTTTATCACACCAGGCTCAATGCTCAGCACTCCTGAGTCAACGCTCACGACAGATGCTACTTGATCTTTCACACATGCCTGTGGTGTAATATCAGTATATGAGGGATTTGTAATCTAATTAATATATCTTAGGTGAAAGAAATGTGTCTGTTGGATGTGTTTCTGTCTAGAACTGGGCATTTAGAATGCTATCTCAGGCAGCTTTGCCTCAACTGAACTACATCCTTCAACTAATAAAAAGGAAAACAGAGGGGAACGCTTTAAGAGACCAAGTGTTCAACGAGATGTTCAGACATCATAGTCTTCTAATCTCTTTTCATCATCATGGGCATGGAAAGTTTCCGGACAGGGTTCTCTGAAAGGTTGTTACCGTCTATTCAGATTAGGAAGGGAAAAAGCACCAGGCTGTAATTTCTTAAGTGATTCAGGCCCAGACTGGGGACCACCAAGGCAGAAGCACTGTATGCTTACTCAGAAGCTCCAGATTCCATGTAGACCTCCCTTAGAGGCTAAAGTGCTCCTAGTTTCTCTGTTTTCTGTCCCCATGTTCTAAATGCCCTGTTCACTCATCACAAGTCAATCCAATACCAGAATTAAAAATTTTACAGGGGTTAGAGAGATGAGTGAGTGGTTAAGAGCACTGACTGCTCCTCCAGAGGTCCTGAGTTCAATTCTCAGCAACCACATGGTGGCTCACTACCATCTGTAATAATCGGATCCGATGACCTCTTCTGGTGTGTTTGAAGGCAGTTACAATGTACTCATGTACATTGTAAATAATACATTAAGTATCTCTTTTAAGAAAGTATTTTACAGAAAGGACTGGATATGTGTCTCAATTGGCAGTGTGATTGTTTAGCATGCCTGTAATCCTAGCACATGAAAAAACAAATGGCCGAGAGAACCAGGAATTCAAAGTCATCCTGCTGAGAAACATAGCAAGTTCAAGGTATCAGGCTATCGAAGTAATAATCATGAGAGTGATGATGATGAATATTGACCATGATGTTGTTGATGATGATGATGTTCAGTTTCTGAGCCATGTACTAGCTCAAAGTGATTATGTGTTTGGTTCACAACCCCAGACTCAGATACTAACAGTGACACATAAGTGACACTTTTGTGTCACTGTTACTATCCCCACTTTATATATGACATAAGTGAAACAAAGCAAACATCAGATGTTCTCAAGCAAAGCAGCAACACTGAAGGACAGAATTACAACTGGGAACCCAAGCAACCAAACTTCACTGCTTTTCGGGCTACTTTTGAAAGATCACTTTATTCTGGGAAATCCCAAGCTTGCCAGAAGATGATAGTCAAAAATGTGAGAGTAAAATAATGTCTTCTAAGAGCTAAGTAATTTAACATGAATTCACCAAGAAAAACTATAAGCGTAATTAGAACTGAAACGCAGAGACAGTGCCCGCCAGCCTTGAGTCCAGCACCTTGCACACTAGAGTGGCTGCCACTGGAGGAGAACAGGGACTAGAAACTGAGCTGCTTTTCTGGGTACCATGTCCTGAGATTCCTCCTAACACCTCTAAAAGGAAGGAAATTGCCAGAGATCTTTGTAACTAAGTACATGCTGATTTGGCTTTTGAGTGTCCTCTGCAAGACACTTGTCTTAGAGCATTGTTCCTTAAATTTATACTCTTGGGAAGTGATGAGATGTTTAACAAAGTGAGACCTAGTAAGATGTTTAGGGTCCAGGGGCCATGATTGTAGTAGAGGCTAAGGAATTCCAGTTTGATCCATTTCTCTTTTCATCGTGCCAAATGTTTCTTGTCTATCATGTGCTCCCAGGATGTGTCATCTTACCAGATGCTTAAGGGAAAAGGGCCAAGCTATTATGGACTAACTCCTCCAACACTGTGAGCCAAAATAAACCTTTTCTCTATGTAAGTTTGTTGTCTTGGGAATTCCATTGCAATAATGGAAAGTCAAATACTGCAGGAGTTTTCTGTGGAAGATCAGAGCTTGGGCTCTGAACCAGTAATTATGACTAAGGTATAAAGTCAGATGATAGAGGACAAAGGCCATGTTCATTAAGCCACTGGCCAGCTCAGCAAGGCTAAGAAGTGACTCTTCCTGACCAGAACATTTGTCAACCCATCTGGCTGGCAGTGTTAACTCAATTTGTCCCATTTTGACCCTGCCAGCTTCAACAATGAGAACGGTTTATATGAGCAATAGACATGTCGCATGAGAACATCACCTCTCCAGTGACATCACCTCTCCGGTGACATCACCTCTGCAGTGACATCACCTCTCCGGTGACATCATCTCTCCAGTGACATCACCTCTCCGGTGACATCACCTCTCCGGTGACACCACCTCTCCGGTGACACCACCTCTCCGGTGACACCACCTCTCCGGTGACATCACCTCTCCGGTGACATCACCTCTTCGGTGACATCACCTCTCCAGTGACATCAGGGACTTGCAGAAAGAAAAAGAAAAGGAAATCAACAGCTAGATATTAGAAAGGCAGCCTATAACAAAGACTGTAGACTGAGTGCAAACACATGCCAGTTTCGGACATTTTTCTGGATGCCAGGGGTCCTGGATGGGGTGGAATGTCAGTGCCAAGGAAGGTCCTGAAATTCAGGAATACTTACCTGTGCTACAGTCACTGGTAGTTTACTATACTGAGGCTGTTAGGAGCCACACACGCTGTCAGTAGCCACATAAAAACAAATGTGTTTTCCTCCTATTGTTTGGCTGTTGGTGATACCTGTGCTTAGTAAAAGCATTGTGGCTTTAGCCTGTCCCTAGTCATCCCTTAGGAAATCAGACAAATCTCCACTTTTGAAGAATTTCAGGTGCCCTTCAAAGTCTTGTCTGAATGAGACACAACCAAGTGATAAGAACAAACATATGCTCAGGCACCTAAGTGGGGTCACATGCTAGGTACGTTTGTCTTCAAGAGGAGAAAAAACACATACTTGAAATTCCACGTGAAGGTTCACATACATGAAAATTAACTGACAAGGTTCTGGACCCTTGACAAAATGTGAGCATGTATGTCACTTAACCTTCCTCTGGAGGGCCACTCTGTATTATAGAGGTGGGGTCTCAGCACGCGGGTTGGGGCTCACCACGGCCTCTAACACCAGCTTCAGAAGAGCTGATGAACTCTGCCCCATGCACACCACATGTATGTGAATGCACACCCTCCCCAATACATCCACACATAATTAAAACTAATAAAATTCATACATGTATGTGAATGCACAACCTCTCCAATACATACACACATAATTAAAACTAATAAAATTCATTTTCAAAAATATTCCTGAACTTAATGTTTCAAAGATAAGAAACTGCACAGACCTGTGAGAGGTCTGAGTATCCAAACTCACAGACACAAATGGTGACATCACCAAGAAAAGAAGAACTGGGGAGTGTCTTTTAACATCTGGAATGCCAGTCTCCTATGGTGAAGGAAATTCTGAGGATTCTCAGTGGCTGTTCCCCAATGATTTAAGTGAGTGACGTGCTACTTCAGAGTGGTTAAAATGATAATTCTTGCATCGTTGCATCGTATATCCACACTTAGATGGATTTAATCACAAATTTTAAAATAAAAGAAAATAAATACCTGACTCACTCTCACCATCTATATCCACAAGAACCACCAGAATAAAAATACGTATCATATCTAAATGCACTAAACTCTGTCCTCTAATTGGCACATGTTTTCTTCTCTCTCTCTCTCTCTCTCTCTCTCTCTCTCTCTCTCTCTCTCTCCCTCTCCTTTTAACTCACAGGATATATAAGCAATGCTCAGAGGTGGAAGAAGACAGTCAAAGTGGTCCAGTGTTTCCCCACCCTCACAAAGACTCCCTTGATGTGATGTTTGGAGGAGGCCCATTTGGAGGGATGGTTGGTTGTTTTTCTAATTTGCTATCATTTTTTAAAAAAATAAAAGTTATTTGTAAAAAAAATTGTTTTTATGTGTATATGCATGTGTTTATGTGTATGTGTGTGCACCACATATATGCAGGTGCCTATGGCTGCCCTCGAGTTACAGTTGGTTGTAAGCTGGCTGACATAAATGCTGGGAACTGAACCCAGATCCTCTGCAGGAGTGGCCAGTGCTGCTGAGCCATCTCTCTAGCCTCCTAATTTGCTGTCTTAATTTAATGGTTTTGGCCCTTAAAAGGGAAATGGTTTCCAAGAGAGCCGCATTAGAGGACAGAGAACAAATGAGTCTCCTACAGAGTATGTTAGCTAAATTATCACATAATTTAAATTATCACATAAAAGCAATTGCCCAGTGACACTGGGTTTTATGTGATAATGGAGTTCTGACTTAACTAGTCTTCTTTGTTTTAATTTGGCTGTACATCATTTACCAGATCATTGTGCAAAGTACTCTACAAATAATTTTATTGATATTTCCACAAGTGGATACTGAGAACTGTGTTTAGTCTCCATGAAAAATCTTCTGAAACACTGTAGTGTGCTTAATGGGATTCAAGTTTTTAGATGTTCTTCCTCCCAGCTAAGCAATGTTGTCATCACCAAATCCCATCAAAGTGCTGACATGCACATCATCATCCACAGAAAGATCCCTCCTTCCTTGATTTGTTCTTTAACCTCAATTTCCTTGAATATATCGTCAAGTTAGCTTTGCTGCACTATAATTAAGTCAAGGAGATTGTTTTGTGGCTTGAAAGAACATTGCTGTTTTATTATATTAGAGAACCAACGAGTCACAGTCAAGGAGGAAAAAGCTGTGTTTTAATGATAGGGCATCTCTATCTCTCTCTCTTTCTCTCCCTCCCTCTCTTTCTTCCTTCTTCCCTCCTTCCCTCCCTCCTTCCTTCCCCATTCCAGTAGCCAAAGCTGTGCTGTCTCACTTATTTGTGTTCCTTAATTTTCCTTTTGACTTCTCATTCCAAATAGCCTGGAATCCTTCAGTGTGATATGTGGGTCCACATGGAAGGTTCTGTTTAATGGATATGAGCATTAGCTCTCTCTACCTGATCCCTGGACTGCCACGGACCGAATGACTGCTCAGGTTAAATAGCACTGATGGCAACTACAGGCTCTGCCCAGTCAATTCTGCTCCTTCCATTTAGCCAGACAATTTAGGGGCAGAAGGCCTTTCTCGTTAGTGCACTGGATATGTTCAAGTTCCAAATGCCCGTTATTATTTCACCTGTCTTGAAATGAGGAATGGAAACACTCTGATAAGTGATTTGAAAGGCTGCCTAATTTTCATAACTACCTGTCTGCTGTTTATGTGCAATTTTATTACATTGGGAACATTCTGAAATCCCTCTATGCATATTCCTGAGTGAGCTGATTGCAATGTGTTCCTTGCATTAACACTGCAAAATAAATATATAAATAAAAGAAGGTGGGAGATGATTTTCCTCTTCCTCGGGCAGTAGAAGAATGCTGTTCTCAAAGATAGCATGCCTGAACAATTAGCCTTTCTCTAGAGCAATGACAGAGGATTTAACAATGCACACCAGGAGAGAATAATTCATTTAATTTCTGTCTCCAGACATATTCCCTTGTCAATACTAAGAATCAAGGTGAGAAGAGAGGAAGGGAAAGGAGACTAAAAGATGGATGATCCAAAAGGAATAACTCAACACCTATCCAGCCGTTTTGATTGTAGCATCAGAAAAGTATGTCTTGGCTTAAGGAATTGTGTGCTGTGTGTTGTGTGGATATTTGTTGTAACATTTAAAAGAGCTCTTCTGTATCTAGGAGATAGCATCTATCATTTGCCTTTTGCAGATTGCAATTCACTCATAGCAAACTTAGAGAAAGCCAGCTTTCTTGGAAGTCACTCTTACAGCCGTAAATCCAGAATTTCCATGAGAAAAACCTAAGCAAACTATAGACTAAATAAACATCTATGTGGCTCCAACATGGCAAGCATAGTGACATACACATTGGCAGGGGCTGTGTGTCACAGTAAATTGAAATGTAAACAGGCTTTGGTGGTAGAAAATGCCATGGAGGATGGGTATCTTATTACAGAGCCCAGATCACAGAACAACATGTCTCTGAACACCACAGGCAGGATAAAACAGACCATGTTGGGATATGCATACTCATCGGTGTCCAAGAAGAGAATGGGTGTGTTCCTGTGGGCCTTCATTTGTGGAAGGTGGGTACCTTGCTCTTGTGTGGCAAGGTCCATTTGACTTGCTGTGTGCACTAGCAAAGATGAACTTTTCCCTTGAAGACTACCCTTAAGCTTCTGCTGAATAGCAAAAGGGTCTAAATCCGACTTGGCTATTCTATATGTGCCAACTAACTATCTCTCATAATTAAAAACAAAGGAAAATACAGAAAACTTTGTGACAGGCACTGTGACCAGATTTAGAATGCCAATAGTTGTTTGTATTTGCTCCAGACCTTTTGAATTACATGAAAAAGCAAACTATCCCAGTTAAATTTAAAGCTAACGCTCTTCTGCTGCCCTCCCCAGCTCAGCTCCTCCCTTACTTCCACTATCCCCTGTTTGGAATCACTGTCCTGGCACTAGGCCAGCATTTTGTTTCATTTAGTTCTTCCAACAACTCCGAGATCAGTTTCACCCCCACCCCATAGATTAGCAAATGAAGAACTAGGAATGTCACTGCTTGATCAAGCTTATGAAGTTTGATTAAGCAATTTGAGTTTGCTCTTATTTGAAACTTGGTCCCTTTTTACTTCATCCTATGTCCAAATGTATGACTTATATCACCCCGTGTCTATCATAATTCATCCTGGCTAAGTCACTTCCATCTTTGAACCTGGGCACACAAATTTTCCTTGATTCCATAATGGAAGTGCTTTCCTGAACTGTTTTCAATTTTTTGTCCAAATATGTAAAAATCCAACATGAGCCTTGCTAGGGAGGAATGCAGCGGGACAATAGTGGTATCTTATTCCACATGTATCCCTATTCTAACACTACATTGGCATGCTATAATAGTTGCTAAATATACACCGGGTCATGGAACTGCCTTTCACCCTTCTTTGCTCCTATGCCAGTAGGGTGCTGTCTGGGAAGTGGTTTTTCAAATCTTCTCATTGATCTTACCTTTTGTTTACTAACCATAACCCTCCAAAGAGGAGGAAGATTAAATAATACATAGTTTGGCATCAACAGTGGCCAAACCATAAATTGAAAAGCAGTTTGGGAATACATATCAAGAACTGTAAAATTATGAATGCTTGACTTACGAACTGTGTATTGTCATTCATTTTATTAAAAGAAGCAATGTTGCGATTCGAATGCAGAATGTCCCTTTAAGATCCTTAGTGTGACACTATTAAGATGTGGTGGAAACTTTAAGAGTTGCCATGTTTGGGGAGAGGTTTGGATCATTAAGGGCATGGCCTCAAAGTAAAGTGTGAGACCCCAATATCTTTCTATCCCTCTTCTCTTATTCCCGAGTAAGGAAAAGAATTATTTGTTTGGTCTACTCTCTTCAAATTCTGTGCAGTCCTTGACAGTGTCCCAAAGAGTAGGGCAACTCAGTCTCAGATTAAAATCTCCAAATCTGTGAGCCAAACTTCTCTTCATAAGTTAACCACATCAGGTATTATATTTTAGCACTGATAAACTAGCTACCACAGTATATCATACGCATGTCCTAAAGAGGTGACACAAATAATAGGAACAAATGCATGCAGATCCTGTTTATTGTCACCAAAACCTGGAATCAAACTAATAGTTCAATGTTAGATGACAATGTTACACATATTATAGGAGTTTGTGACTGAATTGTGTGTTACAACTAAATTGTTAATTGTGATGAGAAGCAAGGCTTCCAACACGATTTTGCTAATTGGCTGGATGTGAATTTGACAAACTAATTAGCAATCCTAAATTTTCAGTTTTTCATCTGAAAAATGCCAAATCTCACATCTACCTTACAGAGTCGAAAAAAATTAATGAGCTAAAATTCGAAGTGCTTTATTTTATGGTGAAGTTGCTATCACCAGGTTGGGCCCAAATTATAACTATCTGTGAAAGAGCCATTACTCTTACTATGAAATAGATCTAGGGCCGGGCACTTGGGAGGCAGAGGCAGGCGGATTTTTGAGTTCGAGGCCAGCCTGGTCTACAGAGTGAGTTCCAGGACAGCCAGGACTACACAGAGAAACCCTGTCTCAAAAAAAAAAAAAAAAAAAAAAAAAAAAAAAAAAAAAAAAAAAAAACCAAAAAAAAAAAAAAAGAAAGAAAGAAAGAAAGACAGACAGACAGACATCTAGGATGGAAACTAGATTTGAGTAAACAAAACTTCTAAGAATTTTATTTGAGGTAGTGACTTTAAAGTCCACCTAGCATAATGACTCTACAACTGTATTGTTAGGCAGATGAACAAAGTATTCAAGTAAAGTAGATTTTTCTAAGTTGTTACTGCATAAATTGAGACATAGGAAGCTTCTTCAAAACAAGAGGAGAAAGTTCTAGCACATTCTAGATTGGGAGATTGTCTTAGTAGAATGAGCCAAAGAATCTTTGTAATAACACCAAAGGGATACTCTCTATTTTGTTCTGCCCCACAATGGACTGGATCTGCTGGTCCCTCCTTCCTCAGCTGTAAAGAGAGACAGCAGTGATGTCTAATGGCTGCATGTGGCATCATTAACTGAATTATATCCATGTGAACTGAAAAAAAAAAAGCCATTTGGCTCATAAAGCTTTGTTTATTTAGATCAAATCATTTTAGAACAGTACAATCTTCTTAGTATGCTGGCATTTTATTCATTTGATCCAAGAGGAAAAAATGGTGGTTAAACTTAGAAGCGACAAGAAAGAGTACATATGTACTTACCCCCAGGGAATGCCACTCATCCTGAGTCATTCTGTGGCTACAGCCTACGACGTCAATACTGTTGGTTTAGGAACAGACCTGTTTTAACAAACTGAAGTCACCACAAAGCCAGGTCCTGACTGAAAGTAAAGAGCAGCTACTTCAGGATGCCCTTGACCTTGCAAAACACCATCATTTTCCAAGAACATTGTGTGCTTAATATTTTGGCCCTGTTATTTTTATAGCTGTAATTAGAGTGCTTGACATGTTTATGGACAAAAATTGGCCGACTCTGAGCTTGCTTGGGGGTCAGGAAATCTTCAGTTATCTGTATTTCTCTGTTAATTTAATCAAGATTTCATAAAATGTCACCTTGTAGGCACAATCACATATATATACAATCTTTTGTAAAGGATTCTCCACAACCTTGTAAACTTTATTGGGGGAACATTAAGCAATCCATCACTGTAGCTGCCAACTTCAGAACTATTATATTAGGTCCAAGTGAAGGTAAACACTGGAGTCATGTGTTGATTGGTCAGAGATTCCGTTACATCACACTTCTAAAAATCAAGCTTCTCATGTGGAAAGCATCAAGTAGCTAGCTGTGTTTATTTCAAGGCAGATAAACAGCTATAGAACTGTTTTACAAATTTTCAAATAAAAAAGAAAACTGGTTAAAAATCCCCTCTGGTTTCTAATCCCAGATATATAAAAAATTAACAGCAGCCACAATACTTTTAAAAGAATATGTATACACATATATATGTATACATATATATTAAGAATATTGTGACTGCTGTCAATATATATATATATATATATATATATATATATATATATATGTATTTTTTTTCCTTGGAAGCTTGATAGAATCTTGGATGATTTCTTCTAATTCCAATTCCAAAGTCGCTGACTGATTTAACAGGGTGACTGGTAAAGGCTGTTTTGCTTCTGAAAACAATGAAGGCCTCCACTGTAATAGGCTAGGTCCGTAGTTCTTGATCTATGTGTCTCGACCCTTTGGGGTTACATAACCCTTTGACAAGGCTCACATATCAGTATCCTGTACATTAGATATTTACATTTACATTCGCAACAGTAACAAAATTACAGTCATGAAGCAATAAGAAAATAATTTTATGGTTGGGGTCATTGCCACTTGAGGAACTGTGTTAAAGGATTGCAGGAAGGATTAGGAAGGTTGAGAATCAGTGGACTAGACAAACTTTCTCTATTTCAGTTTCAACTTCCTGAATCAATTCTCTATTCTGTAATGCCCTCAATGCTTGGCCAGGGGTCGTTGAGATGCTGAGGTATCATGAGGTGCTTTGTGAGACCTCCTCCCTCCCCATCTCCAGAGTAGCTCGTGCTCAGCATCCTGAAGGGCTAGAGGGTACACAGAGGCCTGACACCGGTAACTGAGTGAAGGTAAGTTAGGGTTTTGGTTGGTGGTGGTGGTGGTGGTGGTGGTGGTGGTGTTTTTTTGTTTGGTTGTTTTTTTGGTTTTTTGTTTGTTTGTTTGTTTGTTTTTATAAGTACCCTATAGCTGTCTTCAGACACACCAGAAGAGGGCATCAGACCCCATTACAGGTGGTTGTGAGCCACCATGTGGTTGCTGGGAATTGGACCTCGAAGAACAACCAGTGCTCTTAACCACTGAGCCATCTCTCCAGCCCAGGTAAGTTAGTCTTAAATGCGCTTAGAGTGTCAGGGAATCTCAAGCCAGCAAAAATTCCCTAAATGAAAGACCAGCAAAGTCTAAGAAGACTTCCATCAGACTGTGCAAAACGTGAGGATCAGTGTGTGGATGTGAGTGGTGCAATAAACTCCCTCCAGACAGTGTGTCAACAATCACTAGGACCGTTTTTAACCTGAGGATAAAGTAGAATAAAAGGAATAATATTTTTTTTTAAAAAAAAATGGACACAAACAAGAGAAAAAAATACCCTTAATACCTAGTGAAATCACAATAAAACTCATCAGGAAAAACCCATCTTCACAGGGATGTTAGGATACCCTAAATCAAATCTTGTTTGGATTGTTACTATGGGCCAATTTCTTAATTCATGTGATATGTATTTCTCTAGTGGTAAAAAGTGAAGATAAATTTGTCTTTTCTTACAGAGTTATCATTCACCAGGACAGAATTTGGTACTGACAATTCACATACACAACAAGTTACTAATAACCGCTAAGGGTTGTAAATGTCCATGCTCGATAGTAGTAACTGTCTATGGCATGCAGTTAAGCTTAAAAGCAAATTATAAAATAACCACTATAATGTTTCTATAATGTCATTATACATATTTTGTGCTGAATATGCAAATTCAAAAATCTGGAGTGACATACATAAACCTTAAAATCTGAGGAATTTTGACTAATAATGGAAGATTAACTCTCCTCCCAGCATGTATTCACATCCAGGAAAGCCTTCCCAGGGTAGATTCACTCAGGGTGGGAGGAATAGATAGAGGAGAAGTACAGATAAGAATAGAGAGACACTAAACATCAGGGGAGGGACAGTTTCCTCAAAGGACAGTGGAAAGGCTTGAAGCAAGGATCAGAGAAGGTGTTTTGGGCCAAGACCAGAGACTTATGGAAGGACAAGAAAACTAGGAGCCCTGCATCTCTACAAAGGGCCTGCAAGAATGTTTGTGACACAGACTCATCAGGACTTCACACTGAGGACAAAGCTTCCATTATTGTCCTCATGTTAAAGTTCTCGTTCATGGCATTAACCCTTCTTCCCAGTCCCCAGCAAAATCTGTCTGTCTGGGATGAGCAGGTCATCTCAACCATTAAATCAAGGCTTGGATGAGACCCTGTGCTGGCTAGCTATTATGTGATCTTGACACAGGCTAGAGTCGTTTGAAAAGAAGGAACCTCAGTTGAGAAAATGCCTTCAGCTTAGCCTGTGAGCAGTCCTGTGGGGCGTTTTCTCCATTAATGGTTGCTGTCGTTGGGCTCATCACCCCATGGGGCATGGTGCCACAACTCTCCCTCTTCCTCACAACCAGGCACATGACTTTCAGCGGCAATCCTTCAGACTTTTTAGTCTTAGTTTATATATGCAAGCACATGTGCTCACTCATGTGTGAGTACGTGGGGAGGCCAGAAGAGAGTGTGAGATCCCCTGAAGTTGCAAGCAGTTGTGGGTCACCTGTCATGGATACTGGTGACCAAACTTTGAGACCCTCATGGTTGAGTAACAAACATTCTTAGCTGTTGAGTGATCTCTCTGGTCTCCAGAATTTTTTTTTTCTGCTATTAGATATTGAACAAGGGGCCTAGAGTATGCTGGTCAAGCACTCTACCAGTGAGCTAAATCCCCCAGCCTAGCAGTTCTTTCAATTCAATGAATAAAAATTTCTCCCTTGGTGCTACATATAAATGGATTGCTAGCTGTTTTGAATAGCACCCATCTGTGACTACAGTCGTGCTGAGCTCATGGGTGGTAGTTAATTAAGACAACTTGGAAGAATATAGTGGCTCACGAAGAAGAGGAAAGCGAAGGCAATGCCTCTCCTTCATGGTCTCAAGTTATTTATAAGATCATGTTCGTCATATGCATTAGTGATGGTATCATCTGTCAGTGGTCTCTTTCTAAAATAAAGCGTAGTTCTCAGAGTGTTTGTAAAATTGCACTCCTAATTTATGGTACTTTATGGAACAAGGACACATTTGGCTTCTTCTACTTTATTCATGTAATCTTAGCACAGGAAATGCTGCAGTGTCCATTTATGCTTGTGGCTTTATGTTCAGCATAAAGTTAGGTTTTCTATCTGATGTCATTTGTCAAGTAAGCTTTTAAAGCTGTAATTTCCCTGGGTCCCCTAAAAAGACAGCCTGTCTTTAAAAGCACAGTGTGCCACTTCACCCAAGTTGTCTCTGAAGAGATAAAACAATCTGAGAGTCTGGGTTATAATACCAACTGAGCCCTGAGCAAGCCAGCTAGTGAGCAGCATCTTTCCACAAAAGCAAAAATGTAACTGCAAGGTCTGGTGGCGACTCAGCAAATTAAAAGACTGCTGCCCTATGTTTTAGCACTGAAAGTAGGCAGACATTCAGACAACATTGTGGACGTGTTAAATATAATAACTGTACAGGGGTTCCTTATGGAAAATGAAGTGTGTGTCTATCACATTAAAAAAAAAAAAGCTAAAATATAAGTATTTAAGAAATGTTATCCTAAACAAAACATTTGCCCCAACAACAAATTTTTTAAGTACTTGACTCAATATACCTTTTGATAAATGCTTCAGATTTAAAGGTGCATTCAAGAGATTAGAGATAGTCCATATCTAGAACGCTGAACAGAAAAACAGGATTTCTGAGTCATCCTTGAATTACAAACAACTGAATCACTGCACTAGAAGAATCTGCAGTTACCTCTCTTCTCGCTAGGTGGCGTGCTCAAGTTTAAGAAAGCCTCCAAAAAGCCAGATAAACTCATTTCCCAAGGTCACAAAAACAGAAGAGGGTAACTCTAGACTTAAAAAGAAGTGATTATTTTATATCCAATGCATTCAATAAAGAAAACAGATTAAGAGACGTTAAGAAGGAAAGGCCTGTTCAAATAAGCAGCATTTCTCAATAGGTCAGTTGCTATTAGACGTACCAACTGAAGTACAGACATGCGTCCTTACCCTCCAGCACAGAAGGCACCAACCAGCATGGGGAGACACAGTGGGAGCCCAGTGCCTCTTCCTAATGGACATTTGATTTGTATGCAAAACCCTGAGAGCTGAATTCAGATTGTTCAGTGATTCCCTTAGGAAGAAAGTCTAGTTGGTGCATTTTTCCATTGCTTGCATTTTGAAGGGAGGGTGTGAGTCACAGATTTTACAGAGAAAGTCTCCTGATTAATTATTGTGATTAGCAGTCCAAGAAAATTCAGAATGGCAGACTGAATCCTATATGAAATGGGGCATTTGAACAGTTGTTGAAGCTTTGCACAAGGGCAAAGATGTATTTTGTATAATGTACTAGAAATGGCTCTCTTCTGGGAAGAGTGAGTGATATGTTAGATATTCAAAAGTTAAACCGCATTGATCTGCCTTTTGAAGTAATTGCATTGATCTCCTAAGTCTGTAGAAATACATTACTCATTCCCTATGATGCTTTCACACTCCCCACCCCCACCCCCTTTTACTCAAGCAGTTTATTTCCTGTTTAGTTTGGGTCACAGAGGAAAACATCTTCCTGATGTACAACTGTTTATGTGTGCATGCTTGAGTGTGCATGCTGTGTGTGTGCATACTTGTGTGTGCATGTGTGTACATGGGCTTCTGAAACATCTTCAATTAATTTTATGGTTTTTAACCTTTTGCTAAAATTTAAATCTTACTCCTTTAAACTAATTTATTTGAAAATATTTTAAGAAGGGGCAGGATTCTAAACTATATTTCCCACACTCTAATCTCAAAGGAATGAAAATAAACCCAGATGTTAAGACAGCAAGATTGTGGATACCCACCCACTATTGAAAGCAAAGGTGCCTTCTGTCCATCCAGGTACTGAAGGCAGCTTGGTAAGAACTGCCCTGGCCTTTGAAACCCGGGGAAGCTTTGCTCCATGAATTATACTTCATCCTTTTCCCATTTCCCCCTTACTTCTGAAAGATAGAAAAATCATAAGTTGATCCCCTGAACCCTACTCTTAAAAGCAAAGACATAAAAACCTGTAAGTCAAACACTGTGTCGCCTCAGTCCCAGGAAATTAGCTGACCATTTGAACAGATGGCCCTAACTAAACAAACCTTAAGATTCATGGTGTCAGGATGCTATGGGCCCGAGATTAGCTTGGCCGGGCTTTGAACTAGCAGCCCTGAGACAGTTGGTGCCAGGATGCTAAAAGTTTGAGATAAGCCTGACCCCCTTGAACTGGAGCTCATGATATATAGTGTGAAACTGGTTCGAAATAGCCAATTATAAAGTGACACACCATCCATCTTAGGAATTTGAGATCAAATGTATCGATGACCTAGTGACCTGTTCCCCCTCCTTCCCCCTTCCCTAACTCCACTCTCAGCCTTCCCCCTTCCCTAACTCCACCCCCACCTGGTTTGTAGATGCCCCCTTAAAAGCTGTAAACTTCTTTTGTTCTTTGGCTGAATTCCGCTGCCCCTGCGCGGGCTTGAAGGAAAGACAGCCCTGGCTAGCCAGTAAACCTCTTGCAATTTGCATCAAGTTGTGTTTTGGGGTGCGTCTGCAGTTCTCCACGGATCGGTGAGGTCCTTTTCATTTGGGTTTTACACTTCCACATGCTATTTTGGGTAGCTAAGTAGAGGAAGAGGTAGGGAGGCTCTTCTATGTAGGCCCTTACCTGCAGGGGCCTTGGAGGCTGGCAGCCAGGTTTTGGTTGTTAGAAGAGAGTGCAGAGGAGTAGGATGGAGGTAGACAAAGGGCCTGCTCCATGCACACCACGGAAGCCACTTTGTGCTGCCTCCTCTAGCTCTGCTTTTTAATTATTTTCTCTCTTTGATTGTTTTCCCAAAAGGTGAAACTGCAGGTGATTGCTTTTTGTGTATTTGAACTGTTACTTCAAACAAATCTTTCTAATTTATTTCTACTTGTAGCAACAATAACAGCATTTGTAAAGAAACTCCGTGGGACCCCCCCCCCCCTCAAGTTATAGGAAGCTGAAGTCTGTTATTTTTCAGGGCTAATAGGAGCACAGAGTATTTCCTTTGTTGTTCACAGAGATGTCTGACTGTGTTGGAGAATTCCAGGTATAAGCGGTACATTTATCTATTTTACCTTCCACGTGTATAAGGGCAAGTCTCCCTCTGATCATCATCCAAGATGCCCAGTGATGACAGAAACCTTGGCCACTATCAAACCTCGTTATACATAGTGTGTGTTTCCCTTCCTATGTACCTATGAAAAATCTGCTAGAACCTGGGCATGGTAAGAGATGAACAGCCTCAACTAATGCAACACAACAATATATTGTAATATAGCTTCTTTAAAATTTGTGAATTGAACCAGGCAGGCAGATCTCTGAGTTTAAGGCCAGTCTGGTTTATAAAGTGAGTTCCAGGACAGGCAGGGCTACAAGAGAAACCCTGACTTAAAGGACAAACAAACAAATAACAACAACAACAATCTTGTGACTCGTTTATGTCCATTTATATTCCGTTGTGTATTTTCAGATCACAGTTGACTATGGGTCACTAAAACCTTGGACAATGCAACCATGAGTAAGGCATGATCATAATACATAATATTCATACACAAATGTACATGACAGCCCGGACCTGCCACAGGGCAGACTGAGGAAAGGGCTTATTATCACTTCTTTGTGGGCAAAGCTTCCCTGTACTTGAACGTGGTGTCCTTGAGTTATTTTCATTGCTTAATTCTCTTTATCAAGGTCATTAAATGGTAGAAATGCTAACGAAAGAGGATTGATATTACTTGACAAAGAAACAGTTCTGAGCACTGTGGCTGTTTGTCTGCTGGCTCTGGGGCAGGGCGGAGGAGCTGGCAGACAAAGGCAAGAGCTTCCCGGAACAACAATGGGCTTCTCTGTGACCTGCAGCCCAGCTGTCAGCGCTGGGCTCTCAACCCTCTGTCCCCTCCTGCACTCTCCCTGAGACACACTCCCTCCACCACATCCACATCCAATACTTCACACACATGGAAAAGTCTTTTCCTAAAGATCCTAAAGACTATTCCTTCCAGTGAACAGAGCACTTAGTGTTTATATTTTTAATTAATGAAGGATACCAGTGAATTTACAGTGTGCAAATAGAGAGTCTGGCTCATTTGTGGAGAACACTCTTACAGGAATTACTAAGGCCAGCCTGACTACAGATTCAATGGTGGTCTTCTTAGCTTGGCCTCATGCCTGGAACAGGGTAGCTCACAATGAGCCCTGAAAGTTACAAATGGAAACTTACTTGTGTGTTGAGCAAAAGTATAAGTTAGAGCTGTGTGGTGTTAAAAAAAAATGTGTTATTTGTGTCTGATACTCATGGCTTATTTCCTCTTAAAGACTATGAAAAGGTGTTTAAAATTCATGACAAGTAGACCACATATTACACTGCTTTAAGTCTTTACTCATCTCATCTCATCTAAATTGTAAAAAAAAAAAAAAAAAAGGTAAGAAAGCTGTGCTCCTGGAAAATGGAAGCAAATGTAGAGTTTTAAAAACATGCACAGTCTCACTGGCTTATGTTTTATAGAAATAGCGAAGGACTGTGTTTGGTGGAGGTGTAGTCAGGTGTAGGAGAAGGGGGTGCCTCTGTGGGGCCCATGCTGACACATCCCTTCCTCCTGGAGGACCAGGCTGGTATAGTATAAAATAAAGTTTTTCCAGGGCTTGGGGAGGGGAGTTGAGAGGGTAGTAGAGACAGAGAAAGGCAAAGAGAGAGAGAAAGCAGAGGAGTAGAGGAGTAAATGCTGGCCATGAGCACGTGGAGAGAGAAGGAGTAGGGGAATGGGGAGAGGGGGAAGGGGGGAGGACAGAGAGGGAGCAAGAAGGCAAGAGAGAGCTGAGGGGGCAAGCAGCCCCTTTATAGTGAGTCAGACACACCTGGCTGTTGCCAGGTAACTGGGGTGGAGCCTAGACAAAATGCTAACACACTGAATATTTTTTGGTTAGGTTTTTGAGCCAGGGTCTCATTATGTAGCCCTGGTTAGCCTACAAAGACCTTGCCTCAAACTCATAGAGCTCTGTCTTACACTGGTGGGATTAAAAGTATATACCACTATAGCCAGCTTCAACATTTGTCTTTAACTCATACAACCATTAATTTACACCATGGAGATGTGCCATGGTTTATACTTGTCTGTTCTCTGCTTTAATGCTACTTGTTCAGTATCCCTACAGCATTAAAGTGTCTTGAAAGCATTATTTTAATGAATCATTTAGAATCCTGTGTTTCGGTGATTGTCATACATAATATTTGTGAGTACTTTAGAAAACCTTTGTTAAGGTGGGCTTTGTATTTCATGCTCTCAATTGTGCACTGGCCCACAGCCTTCCCTTCTGACTATATTTTGTCAACGGAGGTTCCTTCAGTAGAGTATGAAACTCACAAAGGAGCCAGGCCACGACACCTTTTCCTTGGGGTTTTACTATACGCCAGGCATTACGTTCAGTGTGTCATGTGCCGACTCTCTGAACATTACCCATGGCAATATGAAGTAGATTCTCTTAAGCCCACTTGACTGATGAAACACCAAGGTGAATATAAATAACATTCTCCCAAGGCCATGGAATCAGGCTGTAAACTCAGGTACTGGCAGCTTTAGGACCTGGGGAAGTTTGCCATTACTTACTGGACACAGTGTTTAAATCTGGGGCAATTTGATAAAAGGAAAAAGTATCTCATACGTTTTTAAGTTCATTCTTTCAACATTAGCTACTTCCCTGATGGTTATTGACCAGTTATGTCTGTCTCCTTCACAGTGAGTCATCTCTCTCCTTAATTTGCTGTTGACTGACTCTCCTGTTATATAAATTTGTTTAATACTAAAAACATTCATTCTTGCCTCTGAATAGTGGCTAAATATTGTTTCTGTTTAACATTTAGTTATTTGTATATTTTGAACAGAGGAGATTTTTTCACTCCTGTGCAGTCAAATATGTTGATATTTCTTTTTGTGATTCTCTTCCTAGGATTTTGTGCTGAAAGAGCCGTTTTCTAATCAAAGTTCTAATCAATATGAACCTCTAAAAACTCCCCTGTGTTCCTCAGCCTGCCTGCTCTACCCCAAAGCCTATCACCAGCCCTGAACCTGTCTGAGACTTCATTGTTAGAACAAATGGGGAAATAAATATTTTCTGACATTTCTGGTACCCTGTACATAAGAATTTCAAAGCAAGTTTGTTCTGTCCAGCCCCTCACAAAAAACAGGAAAGAAAGTGAAGCATGCCAGTTGCTTGTGTCTTGCAATGCTGAAGGCCTGACAGAAGGAGCTTCAAGAAGGAATGCTCTGGTTTCATTCTCAGAGAATTCGGTCTCGCAGGAGAAGGAGGATGGCAGAGCAGAGTCATTCTGAGTGACTTAGGACAGAGAAAAAGGAGCCTGGAGCCTGGCTAGTTTTGTCCTTTGACCTCTCTGAACCTGTCCAAGCCCCAGACCAGGGATGAACCTCCACCTGTTCAGCCTCTCTGATTCTGTCCAAGTCCCAGCCCCCCAATGGAGCCCCAACCTGCAGGGCAGGTCCAGAGGGAGATGGTCCTTTCTCTTTGAAAATTCCCTCACAGACTCACTGAGAGGTAAGTTAAGACAACAGTGAAGATTACTCTTCACACATTGGTCAACACTTCTAATGATAACCACATGGAGAAGATCTGTTTGAGCTTAGGTGTCACCAGCACAAGCTCCCTTATCTGACCCTGCAGTTTACTTGGGTTGAGTCTCAGTGTAAGAATCATTCATGATGTATTCATGAGGTGTTGACTTTGGTCAAAACACCTGCTTTCTGAGCTGGCTCCCAGCACAGCATCCTCAGAGCTCAGCATAATCTGCTTATCTAGCAACAGAAACTGCAAATGCCAGGATCAGGGCCCCATTGGTTCTGTCAGTGCTACTCAGCTGATAACTCTTCTTCACATTCATGCTTGGAGAGAAGCCAGCTTCTTTTTCCAGTATACTAATTTGTAGTACAGCAACCAGGAATGTAATATTCTTTTTGTTGTTATTGTTTTCCTTTTTTATTGGATATTTTATTTACAATACAGATATTATCCCCTTTCCCCATTCACCCTCCCCCTATGCCCAGGAACCCATATCCCATCCCCTCTATTCCTGCTTCAATGAGGATATGCTCCCACTCCCACCACCCCACCCTCGAATGCACCCACACTCAACGTCCAGCCTTCATGGGACCAAGGATCTCCTCTCCCACCTATGCCCAACAAGGCCATCCTCCCCTACATATACAGCTGGAGCCATGGGTCTCTCCCTAAGTGCTCCCAGGCTAGTAGTTTAGACCCTGGTAGCTCTGGTTGGTTGGTATTTTTGCTCTCCCAATGGAGCCACCAACCCTTTCAGCTCCTTCAGTCTTCACTCTAACTCTTCCATTGGGAACCCCTTGATCAGTTCAATGGTTAGCTGTGAGCATCTGCCTCTAAATATGCCAAGCTCTGACAGACCTCTAAGGACACAGCTATATCAGGCCCCTGTCAGCATGCACTTTCTGACATCCACATGAGCGTCTACTATGAACATAGTGAAGCATATGTCCTTGTTATATGTTAGAGCATCTTCTAGGTATATGCCCAGAAGTGGTATAGCTGGGTCCTCAAGTAATGCTATGTCCAATTTTCCGAGGAACCGCCAAACTAACTTCCAAAGTGGTTGTACCATCTTACAATCCCACCAACAGTGGAGGAATGTTCCTCTTTCTCTACATCCTCGACAGCATCTACTATTACCTGAGTTTTTGATCTTAGCCATTCTGACTGGTGTGAGGTGGAATCTCAGGGTTGTTTTGATTTGCATTTCCCTGGTGACTAAGGATGCTGAACATTTCTTTAGGTGCTTCTGGGCCATTCGGGTTTCCTCAGTTGAGAATTCTTTGTTTAGCTCTATACCCCATTTTTTAATAGGGTTATTTGGTTGTCTGGAGTCTAATTTCTTGAGTTCTTTGTATATATTGAATATTAGCCCTATATCGGAATGTGGTATTGGTAAAGATCTTTTCCCAATCTGTTGGTTGCCATTTTGTCCTATTGACAGTGTCCTTTGCCTTACAGAAACTTTGCAATTTTATGAAGTCCTATTTGTCAATTCTTGATCTTAGAGCATAATCCATTGGTGTTCTGTTCAGAAAATTTTCCCCTGTGCCTAGGTATTTGAGGTTCTTCCCACCTTCTCTTCTATTAGTTTCAGTGTATTTGGTTTTATGTGGAGGTCCTTTATCCACATGGACTTGAGCTTTGTACAAGGAGATAAGAATGGATCAATTTGCATTCTTCTATATGTTGTCCTCCAGTTGAACCAGCACCATTTGTTGAAAATGCTGTCCTTTTTCCACTAGATGGTTTTAGCTCCTTTGTCAAAAATCAAGTGACTGTAGATGTGTGGGTTCATTTCTGGGTCTTCAATTCTATTCCATTGATCTTCCTGCCTATCTCTGTACCAATATCATGCAGTTTTTATCACTATTGCTCTGTAGTACAGCTTGAGGCCAGGGATGGTGATTCCTCCAGAAGTTCTTTTATTGTTGAGAATAGTTTTCACTATCCTGGGTTTTTTGTTATTCCAAATAAATTTGAGAATTTCTCTTTCTAACTCTGTGAAGAATTGAGTTGGGATTTTAATGGGGATTGTGTTGAATCTGTAGATTGCTTTTGGCAAGATGGCCATTTTTACTGAATTAATCCTGCCAAGCCATGAGCATGGGAGATCTTTCCATCTTCTGAGATCTTCTTCGATCTCTTTCTTCAGAGACTTGAAGTTCTTGTCATATAGATCTTTCACTTGCTTGGTTAGATTCACACCAAGGTATTTTATATTATTTATGACTATTTTGAAGGGTGCCATTTCCCTAATTTCTTTTTCATCCTGTTTATCTTTCACATAGAGGAAGGCTACTGATTTGTTTGAGTTGATTTTATAACCAGCCACTTTGCTGAATTTTTTTAATCAGGTTTAGGAGTTCTCTGGTGGAAATTTTGGGTTCACTTAAGTATACTATCATATCATCTACAAATAGTGATATTTTGACTTCTTCCTTTCCTATGTGTATCCCTTTGACTTCTTTTTGTTGTCTAATAGCTCTAGCTAGGACTTCCAGTACTATATTGAATAGGTAAGGTGAGAATGGGCAGCATTGTCTAGTCCCTGATCTTAGTGGGATGGCTTCAAGTTTCTCTCCATTTAGTTTGATGTTGGCTACTAGCTTGCCGTATATTGCTTTTACTATGTTTAGAAATGGGCCTTGAATTCCTAATCTTTCCAAGACTTTTACCATGAAGGGATGTTGAATTTTGTCAAATGCTTTCTCAGCATCTAGTGAGATGATCATGTGATTTTTTTTCTTTGAGTTTGTTTATATATGGGAATACATTGATGGATTTCCAAATATTGAACCATCTCTGCATTCCTGGGATAAAGCCTACTTGATCATGATGGATGATTGTTTTGATGTGTCCTTAGATTCTGTTTGCTAGAATTTTATTGAGTATTTTTGAATAAATATTCATAAAAAAGATTGGTTTGAAGTTCTCTTTCTTTGTTGGGTCTTTGTGAGGTTTAGGTATGAGCGTGACTGTACCTTCATAGAACGAATTGGGTAGTGTTCCTTCTGTTTCTATTTTGTGGAATGGTTTGAAGAGAATTGGTATTAGGTCTTCCTTGAAGGTCTGATAGAATTCTGATAGAATTCTATATTACTATAATTAATATAGTAAATTAATATAGTAAAAACCATCTGGTCCTGTTTTTTTGTTTTTTTTGTTTTTTGTTTTTTTTTTTTTTTTTTGAGGGGAGACTTTTAATGACTGCTGCTATTTCTTTAGGGGTTATGGAACTGTTTAGATGGTTTATTTGCTCCTGATTTAATTTTGGAACCTGGTATCTGTCTAGAAAATTGTCCATTTCATCCAGATTTTCCAGTTTTGTTGAGTATAGGCCTTTGTAGTAGGATCTGATATTTTTTTTTTTTTAATTTCCTCAGTTTCTGTTGCTATGTCTCTCTTTTCAGTTCTGATTTTATTAATTTGGATACTGTCTCTGTGCCCTCTGGTTAATCTGGCTACGGGCTTATCTATCGTGTTGATTTTCTCAAAGAACCAGCTTCAGGTTTTGTTGATTCTTTGTATAATTCTTTCTGTTTCTACTTGGTTGATTTCAGCCTGAGTTTGATTATTTCCTGCCGTCTGCTCCTCTTGGGTGTATTTGCTTCTTTTTGTTCTAGAGCTTTCAGGTGTGCTGTCAAGTTGTTAATGTATGCTCTCTCCAGTTTCTTTTTATAGGCACTTAAAGCTATGAGCTTTCCTCTTAGCACTGCTTTCATCGAGTCCCACACGTTTTGGTCCCACAATGTGTACCCATTTTCATTAAATTCTAAAAAGTCTTTAATTTCTTTCTTTATTTCTTCTTTGACCAAGACATCATTGAGTAGAGTGTTGTTCAGTTTCCATGTGCATGTGAGTTTTCCATTGGTTTTGTCATTATTAAAAACCAGCCTTAGTCCATGGTTATCTGATAGGATGCAAGGGATTATATCAATCATCTTGTATCTGTTAAGGACTGTTTTGTGACCAATTATATGGTCTATTTTGGAGAAGGTACCATGAGGTTCTGAGAAAAAGGTACATTCTTTTGTTTTAGGATGAAATGTTCTATAGATATCTGTTAAATCCACTTGGTTCATAACTTCTGTTAATTTCAATGTGTCTCTGTTTAGTTTCTGTTTCCATGATCTGTTTATTGCTGAGAGTGGAGTGTTGAAATACCCCACTATTATTGTGTGAGGTGCAATGTATGCTTTGAGCTTTAGTAACATTTCTTTTATATATGTGGCTGACCGTGTATTTGGAGCATAGATGTTCAGAATTGAGAGTTCATCTTGGTAGATTTTTTTCTTTGTTGAGTATGAATTGTCCTTCCTTATCTTTTTTGATTACTTTTGGTTGAAAGTCAATTTTATTTGATATTAGAATAGCTACTCCAGCAAGTTTCTTGGGACCATTTGCTTGGAAAATTGTTTTCCATCATTTTACTCTGAGGTAGTGTCTGTCTTTGTCACAGAGGTGTGTTTCCTGTATGCAGCAAAATTCTGGGTCCTGTTTGTGTATCCAGTCTGATAGTCTATGTCTTTTTATTGGAGAATTGAGTCCATTGATATTAAGAGATATTAAGGAAAAATGATTTTGTCTTTCTGTTATTTTGTTATTTGAGGTAGAATTATGTTTGTGTAGCTATCTTCTTTTGGGATTGTTGAAAAATTACTTCCTTGCTTTTTCTAGGTTGTAGTTTCCTTCCTTCTGTTGGCATTTTCCATCAATTATCCTTTGACATGCTGGGGTTGTGGGAAGATATTGTGCAAATTTGGTTTTGTCATGGAATATCTTGGTTTCTCCATCTATAGTGATTGAGAGTTTTGCTGGGTATAGTAGTCTGGGCTGGCATTTGTATACTCTTAGGGTCTATATAATATCAGTCCAGGATCTTCTGGCTTTTATAGTCTCTGGTGAGAACTCTGGTGTAATTCTTATAGGTCTGCCTTTATATGTTATTTGACCTTTTTCCCTTACTGCTTTTAGTATTTTTTCTTTGTTTTGTGCATTTGATGTTTTGATTATTATGTGACGGGAGGTATTTCTTTTCTGGTCTAGTCTATTTGGCATTCTATAGGCTTCTTGTATGTTTATGGGCATCTTGTTCTTTAGGTTAGGAAAGTTTTTCTCTATAATTTTGTTGAAGATATTTACTGGCCCTTTAAGTTGGGAATCTTCACTCTCATCTATACCTATTATCCTTAGGTTTGGTCTTCTCATTGTGTCCTGGATTTCCTCGATGTTGGGTTAGGAGATTTTTGCGTTTTCTTTGACAGTTGTGTCAACGTTTTCCATGGTATCTTCTGCACATGTGATTCTCTCGTCTATCTCTTGTATTCTGTTGGTGATGCTTGCATCTATGACTCCTGATGTCTTTCCTAGGTTTTTATCTCCAGGGTAGTCTCCCTTTGAGATTTCTTTATTGTTTTTATTTCCATTTTTAGATCCTGGATGGTTTTGTTTAATTCCTTCACCTGTTTGGTTGTGTTTTCTTGCAATTCTTTAAGGGATTTTTGTGTTTCTTCTTTAAGGGCTTCTACCTGTTTACCTGTATTCTCCTGTACTTCTTTAAGGGAGTTATTTATGTCCTTCTTAAAGCCTTTTATCATCATCATAAGAAGTGATTTTAATTCTGAATCCTGCTTTTCCGGTGTGATGGGGTGTCCAGGGCTTGCTATGGTGGGAGAACTGGGTTCTGATGATGCCAAGTAACTTTGGTTTCTGTTGCTTATGTTCTTGTGCTTGCCTTTTGCCATCTGGTTAACTCTAGTGTTACCTGAACTCACTTTGTCTGACTAGAGTCTGTCTTTCCAATTATCTTGCTTGTGTCAGAACTCCTCAAAGTCCAGATTTCTCTGTGATCCTGTGATCCTAAGCTCCTGGGTGGAAGAACTACTGGGACTCAGGCCGCCTCTAGGATTCTGAAATCCTGCTGCTCTGAATGCCTTGGTTCCTTTAGGATGTTTCAGGATATGGTATCTTCACTACATCCATACCCTTCTACCATAGGGTAGTGGGAGAGTGTTCTTACCTGTTGCTCTGAGTGCAGTGGCTCCTCTAGGATGGCTCAGGGTATGGTGTCTCCACAGGAGCAGACCAGCTAGGTGTCTACCGTAGCCAAAAGGACCAGGCAAAGAAACACAGCCATGTTTTAGGAAGACCGCATACAGCTGTTCTGCCCAACTGAAAATCTCAGCTTGAAATTGTTTTACATGCAAATTTCAGGAATGTATTAATTAATTATCAGCTAAAGTTAGTCTGGTGTTAGGAAAGGTTTATTTGCTATTGCTTTCTAATGCACTCTTTAACAGCTAGGACCAGGAAACCAGCAATTATGACCTAGACACAAGCAGCCATGGTAACTGATAGATGTATTTTCTATAACAGATACATTATTCCAAAACCAGTTAATACCTATACATAACTACACACATGCATGGATTACAGGCTTTTTGTTACAAACCTTTCCAATAGTCCCTGATACATTGTTGAAAAAAAAAACCTTTCTATCCAGGCAACAATAACATGAGTTAAACTGACTTTAGTTTGGTGAGCCCAGAGCAAGTTATATTAATTTTAGGCTCTACAATCCTGCAGCTGTTTAAGATCCAGTATTAGACTATTTTTGTCACAAGTAATTTATCAGCAAACAGCTACTAATTTGAAGGTTATAAAATGACATAGTGCGTGTTATGGGATATTGAGCAATTTCTGTTTAAAAATAATAACTACAGTGGAAAGCAAAAATATTTCCTCAATATATTCATCAGTTACTCCATGTCATAACACAAGGCTAGAAAATATTTTTAATTTTATCTGAATCAACATTGAAAATATGTCCAAGCAACTGTGGGGAAGGGGCAGTTCAGTTAAGCCTGAAGGCCATGAGATCATTTGCTGCAAGTCATTCTGCTGGTTAGGCTGGGAAGGAGACTCACTCTGCTTGAATTCAAGACCTAAGCTCTTAACTTCTACGGATAAACACACATCAACATATTCTGATAACAAACTGATGTTCACAGCTATTCTTCTATTTGTCCTAAACTTTATAAATCAGTCAACATAGTATTCAAAACCGGAACTATGCCAGCAGTGTCTTCATTCACCATGAGCATGTTTCAGGCAACTAAAGTTGATGCCCCATGCATTTGAAAGTCCCTCTTCCTGAGCAACATGTCACCTTTTGGATAGAACTTTTACTGTGCTGGGACAGAGTTCAACATGGCCTAGAAGACTTCCACTGAGACTCTTCTTGTTTTGAAGTGTAGAAGTACCATGTCCCACAGTCATTTTCAACTATTCCTGATACCCATAGCAACCCAAAATCCTCCAGACTAGGTACATGCCTACTTTCCCATACTTATTCTCTCTTGCTAGATTTCTGCTTATGTAAACGTTCTATAGTGTATGAGATGTTGTTATCACTGCTGAATGCTGAACTGTGAGAGCATAGACCACTCAGTACTATTTTGGCAATTTCTCATGAGTCTGTAAAAATACAAAAATAAAAGCATTTTCAACTATTATCAAATTTCATCTTGGGGTGGGCGGGAGAAATGAACCCATGTTTTTTATTTGGTAATTTAGAACCAATCAAGTTTTCTCTTGTGAGAATTGCTGTCAGTTTGAGGAAGCACTCATGTGAGATGGGCTCCTTTACTGGTACATGAGGAACAGTGAGCCACATAAACCTGGATCAAGGCTTCAACTGCCTGCATTCTACCAGGAATCTATCTAGAGGCCAAGTGCTTCTGAAAAACTCTCACTAAAAATGAAAGTCAAGGACTGGAGAGTTGACTCTCTGATTAAGAGGAATGGCCACACTTCCATCGAATTCAGATTTAATTCCTAGCATTCACATGACAGCCCCAAATCTACCTGTCATGCCAGTTATAGGGAATCCAGTGCCGCCTTCTGCTCTCTACAGGCATCAAACATGTACATGGTGCACAGACATGCACACAAGCAAATGCTTGTACACATAAAACAATAAAAGAATATTTTACAAATAGTTTTTAGAAAATGAAAGCTCTGAGACTAAGATGTTTTGATTAGAAAAGTATTTTGCCCTGCAAATACACGAACTGATTTTGTATTCCCAGCACTCCCATACAAAGGCAGGCATGATGGTGCTCACCTGTAATCCTAACTTTGGGGAGCAGAGAAAAGTGGACCTCTGGAGTTTGCTGGTCAGCTAGTCTCCTGCGTTTGAGCGACCCTGATTCAAAATATAACAAAGAAGATGATACCAACGTTGACATTTGACATCCGCATGTGCGCACACACACACACACACACACACACATCACACATATAAAGCCACACAAAAAGAAAGTTCATTTATTGAAGAATCCCAAATATCTCTGATGGTACTAACCCCGCTTTATAAGATAAATATAGCAAGTGAAAAGTTGAGACCTCCAAGTTGGATGGAATTGGTTGCACTCTGTGGGAGCTGGTGGCTGGAGCACAGGGAAGTCTTCCACAACAGCCGCAAGATGGCAGACCCCAATAACAGGAGAAAGTCCGGGATTCTACGAGGTTTATTTTCATGGCGGGTGGTAGATGGTCTGGATGTCCACTCCACCCCTAACCTCAGGGCAGACCCCAGTTAAACGGGGAGGGGGAAGTGGGGAGGGTCTGGGAAAAAGAATAAGTAATTGGCTAAGCCATCTGGCCTTTAGGTAACTCATTAATATGGAAATCTCTCTAGGGCTGAGGCCTGTAGTCATGCCCTCTGTTAAGGGTGATGTAGGGAAGGGCTGTATCCTATGTGATTGAATGGTGCAGGTTAATGGAGTTCCACGACACTGTTAGGAGCCTAGATTCTGGGAGAGCGGTGGAATAAGTGCCCATCCCTTGCAGGGTCTCCAGGCTACTTTTAGCCAGCGCTTCTACCAAAAAACAAGACCCCTTTCACGGCCCTACAGTACTCCTCTGGTTGTGCTGTGGATTCTGACTGAAAAGACCATAGGAGTAGTGTGCCCCAAGAAGGGCATATGCCATGGAGAGAAAAGCAAAGTAGCTGTCTCAAGCCCAGTCTGCTATCTGTCGTGAGCAGGTTGTGATAAGGTTTTAGGGTCCCGTGGGGAGAGGAGCGACAGGTCCTCTCCACTTAGGATTCGTACACAGGATTGACTGTGAGATGGTCAGTTCCCCAAGAGGGGAGAGAGTATGCCAGAGACAGAGGTTTGATATTTAATTGCTCTTTAATAATGCACAGCAAACAATATATTATCACCAATGCTAAAGCTATTATAACAACGAGGTATTACGACATTTCCTATGCAGTGACTCTATCAATGTCAGCACAGTTAACAAATAATAAATTGTTAATTACCAAAGAGATAAGCATAGCAATAAGTACATCATTATTCATGAGTTATATGACCTGAGTCCTTATGACTGCAGTTTCCAGCAGCTCAGGTCCAGAGAGTGCCTGACCACGAAGTTGGAGGCTTTGGTCTCTCTGCTGTCTCCTTGATGACCAGGTGCAGAGTGCTCAGTCTCTTCGGTTGCAGAGGAGGCCTGAAGGGAGGATCACGCTAGCCAGCCGTAGCTACCAGTGTGATGAAGTGCTCTGGCCCGGGTCTCCTCTTTTATGCTTGAATTGGGGTTACTGCTGATGTACACGGCAGATGACGAGATGTGTCTGGTTATCTGTGGGCTATGACTTTATTGCAGGTGGGCTTTTAGTTATCATCATATTTTAAGACATATCCAAGCTTGTTTTCTGGACTTGTCCAGATTTGTTTTCTTTCCTATTACAATATGGAGTCAGCTCTGTTAAGGACCTGCTCCTTACAGTAGCCTATGCAGATGAACAAGACCAGCCTAGAACTGAGCCCCAAGAGGGAACAAGAGCTCAAAGGTTTGCCTGAGAAATCTGTTATTGTTAATTCTTTAAGCTATTGTTCCAGGAAGCCCACCAGAGATAATTGTTCAGACACAGTTTACAGCCACTGGAAGGTCTTTCTTCCAGCTGCCTGGCTTTGCACTTAGGTATTCAGGACTCAAGTGTAGTTTGTTTAGGGTAAGCAGGTTTTTTAAATGCAAAAATCATAGCCTGGTGTTTCAATTAACAGCCACTGGGGGAGGTTTTGCACAAACAAGCAGTTCAACGGGTGCTAAGTGGTTAGCTGGAGGGGGTCATTTGCACAAATGGGCAGTTCAGCAAAGCTAAGTTACCTGGGTTCCTAGAATGGAGTTGGAGAGTTTTCCAGGAGGTTTTGTATCAAGGGGATCAAATGCTAGTTAAACCCAAAGTGGCCTCAGCAAGAATACAAGAAGAAACCTCCTCACTGTCTTAGCTGACACACTGTTATAAACCTTCTGGGAGTAAGACACTGACTTGAGGCACTAGCTGACGTCCAAGCAAATGTAAAGACTCACTCTGAAGGTGACTGCAACAATCTCCATACTATGGGAACCTTTGAAGAGTCAAGGGAAAACTCAAACTGCTTTGCTTCATTAATGAGGCTGGTCTAGAAAGCCCCTGGGATTTACCTCAGTCAGATTGACTAGAAAAGCTGCAGAAGAAAACAAAACCACTCTCCTCATCAAGTTCACAACTGAGCAGAAATCTGTGCAAGGTTGGAACTCACAGTGTGAACTCAGAGGTAGAATATGTGCTAGTAGAATTTGTGAAGTAAAATAAAGGTACAGAGAATCCACGAAATTCTTGCACAAGTCATCCGAGCTATTTTGCAGAGGGCCCTGAAAGCCATCATTTGTCTATGATTTTCATCTTCTCAAAAGCCTTGTTGGTGAGGATGGAGCTAGATAACAAAGTGAGCTTGAATTCTTTCAGTTCATAGAACGGTGAGTCAAACGCTCAGAAGACACATCTCCCACCTCAGGACGGTCGTTTATTACATGACTAAGTGGCCCAGGATAAAACCACAATTAAGGTGATTCATGCCCACAAACCATTCTGTTGACACAGAAATGAAAATCCACACTGAATCTGTCTGCTCCACGCATGGAAGAATTGCAGAGAGCCAGCTTAGCTGCTCTGCAGGCATGCTGAAGGCTGAATGTGATTGTTCTTGGAAAGGAGGGACTAAGAGTCCTCCAAGGGGACAGTGTAGCCCCCAGTCCTGAAAGAAAAGCCGTCAGACAGGGTGAGCAGCTGGTACCCCTGCCAAGCAGGCACAGGCATCTGGGAGTATATTACCGGATGGCAGCCCGCCTGGAGTTCTATTCAATTACTGTAGGTTCCTTGCCAGGAGGTTTTCACCAGTTCCACTACTTATCAAGAGAACTGGACCTTGCTCAAAAAACACCTTTGCAAATTGTCCTTAAAGGGGCTGGCTGAGCTAGTGATGTCTGATGCTTGTGACATTTGAACTTTTCTCTGAGTTACCCATTTTCTCTTAGCTGTAGTCTCCCCCCAAAAAGGTGTAATCCCTTCTCCCTAACTCCCCTTCTAGTTTCAAAGGCATTCAATTTAGGGATTATGTAAATTCAGGAGTGAAATGGCCCTTAGGCCAATTACTTTGCATCTTATGTGTTTCTTTATTGTATTAAGTCTTCTCAGATAATTTTCCCTCCTGCAGCCAGCTGCCTCCTCTCTCTCTCTCTCTCTCTTTTTTTTTTTTTTCCTATTCTATAAACCAAAGTTGGGCTGGGCTCAGGTACACACCACTTGAATGCTTTTTGGGACAAAGTGTTCATGACTTGACGCTTTTCTGAAACTTGTAAATGTTCTCCTACCAAATGTTGTACACTTTGTTAACTATATACAGGCCAGTATGCCACTTGCCCAGATCCATTGGTCCTGATCTGTTGTGAGATGTTCCAAAGGGTGGTCTACCCAGCACACTGAGGACTGCAACAAAGGAAGGAATTCCATCTGTAACAGGGTCCACCAAGAGGAAACCTATTGAAAACAAATCCCTTCCCAGAAAATAAATAAAATCTGTTAACTTATTATCGTTATCATAAGCATATATGTCCTTGTAAGCAATGGCAAACTCTTGGCATTTCCTCTAGGCTCCACCCAACAGCTACCTAGCAACAGCTTGCTTAGCTGCCTGCCTGGTTCAAGCCAGCCTGGCATATAGGAAGGACTGCTCAGCTACTTCTCTCTCTCTCTCTCTCTCTCTCTCTCTCTCTCTCTCTCTCTCTGTGTGTGTGTGTGTGTGTCTGTGTCTGTGTGTGTCTGTGTGTGTCTGTGTCTCTCTGTCTCTTTCTCTCTTCTCTCTCTCCCCTCTCTCTTTCTCTCTCTTTTTTCTCTCTCTCCCACACATTCCCAGCTGGCCAGCCTCTTCTTCTCTTCTCTCTCTTTCTGTCCTTTCTGCCCCCCCACCCCCCACCCCAGACAGACTCTACCTCTTTTCTAGGTTCCCTCCCCTCCCCTCAATAAACTTTCTGTTTTTCAGTCTTGTAGCATGGCGGTGATTCCTGAGGGGAATACCTTGTCCCTCCCACCGTATTATAATGCCATTTATAAAACATAACACAAACCAGCCTGTCTTTTATCCAAACACTAGAAAATTGAATTTATATAAGAACTATTAGATTTCTTAGAAGATAATTCGTGTCTGTTCTCAGGCATACAAGACACAGTTGTAAAGACCAGCAATGCGTGAGCCTTGTCTTACATGGGTCAATTAACTAGAGTTTTTCTAGATTGTTTCTACTCAAACTATTTCTTCATCTCAAGATGGCTGGCGTTTTCTTTCTTTCTCTCTTTTCTTCACACTGAGGGAAAGGATGTACTAGCACCGGGCTGCACACTTAGCACCTGGCTCTTGCCCTTCAACCCACATGGGGAGAATTAAAACTCTTCATTTAAAGAGTTTTAATTTAGAAAGAAGTTGGATGAAGGCGAGACAGCAATAATCCTCCCAGGCTAATAGCCATCGCTTCGCAGAAACATGAGTGACAGGTTTCAAAGATGGGTGGTGAGGGAAAGGTCAGTGGAACCGAAGGTGCGTGGGAGGATGGCGCTGCCAGGGTAATGTAGCAAAGCTTTCTCAGGAGTGTCAGTAATGTAAAGAACTCTTCCCTCCTCGCTTCAAGAAGTGTGTTCTCTCTGCTGACTGACTGGCCCACGATGAGCAGGCATGAGCCCTCTGTTTTCTCTTCTACTCAAACAAATACTAGTTGTCATTTTTAAATTTTACTTTTTATAATACAAGATGTTCCTATCAGCTTTGAGTAAAATTCCACTTGGGTCTTTTGCATGTCGTGTTTTGCTTTGGGGTGGGTGTTATTTTATTTATCTGCTTGCTTGTTAATAAATGTTTGTGCTCAGCCTTGAAAAACAATGTATGTGTTTACAGAACCAGCAAACCCTACAGCATGGAAAATTCCTTTGGCTTACATAGGAGGATTCAGTCACAAATGTTCCTGTCTTAAAAGCTGAATCAAATAAAACCTGACAAAAAGGCAAAATACTGTATAGGCAAAATGACACTTTATAATAATAAAATAACAAGTACAGAAGCAAAACCTGAGCGAAGGCCAGCTCACAGCCCTTGGAAACCTCAAGGATGAATCTTATCCAGACTTTTTAAAATAGACTTTTCTATTTTTTATTTATTTATTTTATGTATGTGAGTACACTGTCTTTCTCTTCAGCCATACCAGACAAAGGCAAAGGATCCTGTTACAAATGGTTGTGAGTTGCCCTGTGGTTGCTAGGAATTGAACTCAGGACCTCTGGAAGAGCTGTCAGTGCTCTTAACCACTAAGCCATCTCTCTGGCCTCCTATACTTTTCTATTTTCATTGCACTAACAATTATTTTTAATTGAAATTAAACTGAAGCACCCTCCCATTTAGAGGACACCAGGATTTCTAACCGTGTTGCCACAAAGCTCTACTGAGTCTATCTAAGATCAGATAGTACCTTGGAAATTAAAAGAACAGCCACAGGAACCATTTGTCAAGCACTTTAATTTGTAACCAAATCAAACAGTGCTTTAAGTTTTTCTGATAAACACATCCACCCAAAGCACACCTACAAAGTTAACTAAGACTCAGGTTAGAAATGAAATTAATCAAGAGAAAGTATGTTGATTTGCCTACCTGTCTTTATCTTCTCTCTTCTCTACCCTCCACAAGACAGCCACAAAAGGCTACTTCTGGGAAACCATCAAGGGTCTATCCATCATTCTCCTGTTCCATAAAACAATAATTGTAAAGAATGCTTTTTTTGTTTTGGTTTGGTTTTTTGTTGTTTTTTTTTTGAGACAGGGTTTCTCTGTATAGCCCTGGCTGTCCTGGACCTCACTCTGTAGACCAGGCTGGCCTCGTAAAGGCGTGCGCCGCCGCCACCACCACCCGGCCTTGTAAAGAACACTTAAAGCATTGATTATTTAATGATATAAAAGAGAAACATCCAAGATGGGCTTTAGAAAGCAGTTTACATCAGGACACAGGAAGGTCAGGTTTGCAAAAAGGAGAGAATTGGTGTGTGTGTCCTCTCTTGGTGCCTAGAGATGTGTGTTTGCCTTCTCCAAGCCCTACTTAAATGCTCTCTGTGTTCAAAGTGGCCTCTTGCCTGTGAAAAACTCATCAGCCCCATTTTCCTCATTCAGAAACTCACAGTTCTATCAAGGGATGACCATGCCAGTTATGCAGAATAGTGGACCAAGGTGTTGATGATGTATACGTTTAGCAGATAGGCAACTTATAATGCTGCTTACTTTGACAAAGGTATGAAGTAAGGTCTTTAGCTAATCAAAATTGATCTCAAAATCTTACCGGGAAACATTCAGCCTTTTAAAATCTACACTGGAAGCCACACTCATGTAATTTTTCTTTTTTATCTCCTGGTACATATGAGCAAGTCTGGAACCCACTGATCTGAAACATTGATTTCCTATTGCAAAGTTGCCTCACAATCTGAATAGGCTGCAGGATACTATAATCAGAGCTGGTACGTAAATAAATGGCAATAATTCCAGTTTCATGCCTGCTAGGCAGGACCTCTATGGTGTATTTCTGGAGAAAAGATTCCCTGCTTTACAACCAAAAATCATATTACTGTTTAGAAGGTATAACATCACCACGAACACATCACAAAACTTCTAAAAAAGTAATGGCATCCCTCTCCAGAATTTGAAAATGTCTAAATCAGATCATAAATAACCACAACAGGTGCTATGTTAGGCGCCATTTCTGCGCATGTGACTGAGCATACCCTCCTGTTTCTCTCTTTGTGCCTTTGGGAATTATCTTCATCTCTGCAATCCAGGCCTAGCCCACATGTCCACAATCTTGGCACCTTCTTCTGCCTCTGCCACCAAGTTTCACTGACCTCCTCCTCTGCAAGCCTTACACTCAGTCCACATAGAAGGTTGCTTAACTGATGTTCATGCTACGTGAGTATCCTCACAGGAATTTAGAAACAACGTTTAGTTCCACAGAAGTGCAAAAGGATTACTTGTTGGCTTCTCCAAAGGATCTGTTTGGCTGTTGCCATAAAATGCATTTTTCCACTAAGAGTAAAAAAAAAACTTCTACACAGCATAATGCAGAGGAAGCTGGTCAATGCCACCCTGCCACCGCCTCTGTAGACATTAGTATGCTGAAAGAATCCTCAGAATGTCAGTCTTCCTCCACACCCACACAGTTATTTTGCTGGGGAAAAAAAAAAGTAAGACCTGCATTTCTAGCGTGAACCGGATCTCTCTGTGCACAGAGCAAACCCAGTGTCTGTGTTTAGCATCCCAATGTGATAATTATGCATCATGTTTGCTCTGTGGCTAAATCTTACATTTTTATACTAGAACATAGAGGAGTAACTAAATGGTACTGGCACATTACTTTACTCTGCCTTTCCATTGTAACTTAAAAAGGCATCCATATTGCTGAAATAAGTCTGGGAAACAACTGTGGATTGTCAAGTGTGTTTGAAAATTGGGTAGCTGTGGGAGAAGGTGAACTGCAGGACATTGTGCAGTCAGTAGACACATACAGTACAGATCTAGTAAGCAGCAAGTGTTCGTGTGTGTGTGTGTGTGTGTGTGTGTGTGTGTGTGTGAATGTATGAATGTATGTGTCTGTGTGTGTGTGTGTGTGTGTGTGTGTGTGTGTGTGAGAGAGAGAGAGAGAGAGAGAGAGAGAGAGAGAGAGAGAGAGAAGGAGAGAGAGAGAAAGAGAGAGAGAGAGAGAGAGAGAAAGAGGAGGAGAAGGGACTGGATGGCTGTGGAGGAAGGAGATTTTATTAATAAATGAAGAACAAAAGCTGGGTTATGTAAGCAACACTGAATTGCTTGTATAACAAGAATAGAAAGAAGGTATGCATATTCATAAGGAAAACTGAAGAAGTGCTCACTTGTGAGGAAGAACTAGAAATGAAAATCCGAGTTTTGTTTGAGCATGATATTACCCAGGAAGCATTGTGTAGATCACATGACATGCCATAAGATCACAAAAGTAACTATTTTTTTGCCTAAATTTTATATTTTTTCAGCACAATAACTAGTTTATTAATATTTCCACTTGTCATTTAATTTGCTTTATGTAGTTTTGATTATTTCATATCTCAAGACCTAAAAGTAAAGGAAAAAAACAGCAACAACAAAACGTAAGAATTTTACTAAAAATTTATTTCTTGGGCCAACAAGATGACTTAGCAGGTAGAGGTTCTTGCTGCCAAAACTGACAACTTAAATTAGTCCTCCAGAACTCTCACAAGAGAAAAGAAATGACTTCTGTAAGCCGTCCTCTGACCTCCACATGAATGTTGTGGCATGTGGAAGTGTATGCACATGTGCAAACACAAAAATTTAAAAAGGAAATTAGGTCCAAATAAACAAAAGCATAAACTATAAACTTCTATAAGAAAACATAAGTTCTCCAGTATATTGGATTGGACAGCAAATTCTTATGTAATGGAAAAAATACCACCAATAACAACCAGAAATATAAATGGCAAAGAAAACTGTAGAAAGACAGTTGTACTGGGTTTGATACATAGCTGTATGCTTCAACACATATTAAATAAATGAAAACACAGCAGGGATGGAAGAAAATACTTGCAAATCTCATAGCTGATAGGGATCTCACATCTACAGTACATAGAGTAAGAACCCTTACAATTAGTGACAGCAGACTACAGATAACCAAGTCTAACAATAGATCAAAAGTCTCAACAAGTTTTCTTCATTGATAAACTGATCAGTAAAAGGATGCTCAAAATCAGTTGTCACTAGGAAAATGCAACTGAAACACAGTGTGATAAGACAACATGCCCATTAGAAAGGTGATAATTAAAAAGTCAGGTAATAGCAAGTATTGATAAGGAGTAAGCAGACTGGAACACAGACTCTTCTGGTGGGAATGAAAACTGTTACGACCAGTTCAGAAAACAGGTCTAGACTTTCATCAAATCTCCAAAAATATAATTAACATATGACCCCAAATTTCTATTGATTCTCAGGTATACACCCAAGAAAAATGGAAAAAAACTGATCATATTAAAAATTGTACATGAATATTTGTGGCCACATACTTGCAAGAGAAAACTGATTGAAATGACCCAAGTATTCAATATCTTTCAGATATATTCATATAATGGGCTGTCATTTGAGGGGGAAAGGCAATAAAATACTGAGAAATGCTACACTATGGAAAAACCTTAACATTTTATTAAATAAAGAAATCATATTTAAATAGTCATAAAAGGCATGTATTGGGGCAAAATGGAAGATCAGAAACTGCCTTTGTGACACCAGAGAAAGAAGATTCCAAATAAAAGCCAATTCACCCAGGAATGAAAGAGTTGGAAAGAGCCCAGAGGTGGGCTTTTAATCCCAGCACTCGGGAGGCAGAGGCAGGCGGATTTCTGAGTTCGAGGACAGCCTGGTCTACAGAGTGAGTTCCAGGACAGCCAGGGCTACACAAAAACAAAACAAAACAAACAAACAAACAAACAAACAAACAGTGTTGGAAAGAAAGGAGTTGAGTCAATGTGAACTCTTGACAAAGAGCAGAGGGAGGAGCTGCCAAGCAGCCCAGCAGCCTGGTCTGCAAAGCTGTGGAGGCTCACTTCCTCTGCAGACTTGAGGTAATACCCATTGCACTGTGCAGAAATGAGCAAAATGACCAAGGACTGGACACACCATCAAGGAGACAAGGAGAGGCAGAAGGATGGTGTCGGAAAGTAATAATGAGATGCTCCAATGACACCAGACAAAAGTGAGGGCCACTCCCACCTCACGTCCTGCCTGGGCAAGCCAAAGGGAGAGTGTGCTAAAGGTGGACTCTGAGAAGAGAGCACCCAGGGACCAGAGGTAAACACAGGTGGGTGGTCTGTAACAATAGCTCTAAAGTCTCTTGCCTTCGAAGAATGAATCTCAAACACCAGAGACAAAGATGGAAATGGCAGGCAGGGGTTCACAGACCCCAGCATTTATCCTCACTCAAAAATCCCTCTCAAGCGAGATGTATTTGATTCCCCTAGAATGTGCTGGATTCCCCTAGAATGTACTGGATTCCCCTAGAATGTGCTGGATTCCCCTAGAATGTGCTGGATTACTTAGACTCAAAAGCTCCCACACAAGACAATAAAGAATGGAGCCAGCCATGTTCTTTCCAACTAAGAAATGTGTGTATGTCCACAGGCATGTGCCATAGTGGGAGTTGTAGGTCAAAGGACAATTTAAGAGAACTGCTAACTTTCCTGAAAGAATTGGTTCTCTCCTTTGATCATGTGGGTCCCAGCGGTGGAGCTAAGGTTGTGAGGCTTGGCAGTGAGGGCCTCTATCTGATACCTGCTAGTGAGCCATCTCCCCAGCCCCCGACTGCTCTTTCTTCTGTATCTCTACTCTATAACATTTCTCTATTATTTTATACTTTATATCTATAAATTACCTCTTTCATTCATATTTATTTTTATCTTACCATTAAAATTAAATTATTACCATCTTACCATTAAATTATTAATGCCCTAATCGGTAAAACCTATAAACTACATTTTTAAATCAGCGTGCTGAAGCTGCTGTGACTGACCCTGGTCAGGGACACAAGGGAGGTGCACACATTGACTCTATTGCATGTGAAAGCCAGAAATGCTTTCAAGTTGTAAATTTTACTGCAGTCAGCGTTTTCCAAAACAGTAGGAGCCAACATAAACCCAATGTAAGACAGGTTACCAGGGAAAAAACATAAAATCAAGCAAACAAAAAAAGAGTAAGGAAAATGGAAAAATTAACAAGTGGGGTCGTCTGATAAATCAGTGTGTGAAGTACATTCTGCATTGAGCATGGGGACCTGGGTTCAGATCTTTACTTCCCCCATATATAGAGGGTATGTTTAATCCCATCTGTAATGCCAGCAATAGGGGACAGAAGCAAGTAGCTACCTGCATCTCACTGTCTAGTGAGTCAAGCCAATCAGCGAGCTTTAGGTTCAGTGGAAAGACCCTCTTTCCACCCAAAATAAGGTAGAGAATAATGGAGGAAGATATTCAACCTCCACTTCCGCCCTCTGTGTACATGCTCACAGATGAACACAAACACATATGTACAGCACACACAGACACAGGGCAAAATACAAATAAGTAAGTAAATAAATTTAAAAAAACAAACAAATAATTAAATAAATAAAGATTGGAGTCTATACCTATTCAAAAATATGGGATAAGCACAAGAAATACACACATATACACATATACACACATACAAGCCACTATGAAAAGCCCACAAACTAACAATAACTCATCAATATGGGAAGCCAAAGATAATGAGGTTGCTGAAATGGCAGAAAAATATTTCAGAGTCTTGGTTTTAAAAAGATTTAATGACTACATAGATGAGTCAAATAAACAGATATAGAAAGTAATCAATTCAGCACATAAAGTTAGCAAAGAAGTAAATAAAATTGTCCTTTGATGCAAATATCCTCAAATTCATTGTTCAGAGATGAGATTGATGGCCAGATTAAAAAGCAAAATCCAACTATCTGTTTTCTCCAAGAACAAACAAACAAACAAGCCAACCAACCACACTTCACTGGTAAAGACTCTCAGAGAAAAGGAAAGAAATCAACTTACCAAGCAATTTAATGTAAACACAAGGTAGTACAGCTGTTCTGAAATCTGATTTTTTTTTTAAAGTGGTAGTAGAGGGCACCACATACTAATAAATATTTATTCCATAAATGTTGGGACTCCCAATCTCAAAACAAACACTAATGGGCATGAAAGACCAGCTATATATTGGTACAATAACAGTCTTTACAGAATTGTCTTCAAATAAGTTTTCCAAACAAAACACCAACAACTTCAAAAACTGTCAGAGCTAAATAAACTATATCATATGCCAACTGGCACTGCAGTGATATTTCTGTGATACACCTGACCACATGGTCATTGGGGTTTGAGATTTTTTTTCTGGCTAAAGTATGGAAAAGTTTGATACTTACGGCTACAAAGGCCCAAGTGTGCTAAAAAGAGAATTTAATAAGCCATTGTGATAGGAGCTTGAAAGAACACTGAGAGAAAGGTAGTGTGGAGAGGCCTAGGTCATGAGCTTTCAAGGAGCACCACAGTCTCTATAAGGAACTCAGTTGGAGACCTCTGTGTGATATTTTGCCTCAGAAACTGGTTTTAGTCTCCTAGTTCCTGAAAACCTGAATCAAATTGAATTTAAAGGTGATGCATTGCTTTCTTTAGCAGAGGATATTTCAGAACAGGAGAACATTAGGGCTGCAGCCAAGAAAGTAGCTGTCATTGTTAGGAAGACCTGCACTACTGAAGAGACACATCCTGAGCTACAATGGCACAACAGGAAAGGTGCTCTCATCAGGAGCTCTGTTTTGTGGACATTCAAGCACACCTGGAGGGAGAGAACATAAACTCAACTGAGGCTAAAGCTGAAGGGGTTTCTTGCTCCTCAAAATCAGCTGCCCAGGGAAGTCTGCCCAAGGCTCTGCACATAAGAGCTTTTGCAGCTGCGGTGCTCAGGAGCAGAGGATCCACCTCCTGCTGGCAGCAGAGCTTGGCAGCAATGTCTATGTGGCACTGGATGTGCAGACTTGAAAGACACAGGACTGAGGTAATCATGAAATCTCACTTGATGGGTTTTAGAAACCATAATGAAGCCAGGAAATGTGTGTGGCAGGTTCAGAATCCCCAAGGGGTCTTTTTATGAAGTCTCCAGAAGTTTTCTCCTGTCCATTTATTTATCCCTATCATCTATCCCGATATTCATGCATCCATTCATCCATCCCTCTGTCCATCTACCCACCCACCCACCTACCTTTCTACCTACCCACCCACCCACCTTTCCAACCATCTATCTTGATAATACCATTACAACACCTATATACCCTCTTAACAAATTGGTAAGAATATCCCAATACTGAGAGGCATAGTGGTCCATATCTTTAACCCCAGGCCTTGGGAGGTATAGGCAGGCAGAAGTAAGTTCAAAGCCACCCTAATCAACATAATGAGTTTCAGGACAGCCTGGGCTATGTCAAGAGTCTCTGTCTCAAAACCAAGAATAACTACAAAAGTATACCACTGCATTGTTGGCTACCGAGAACACAGAGGCATTAGATCTCTAGGACCTACTCATCTCAGGTTGAACTTTGATCCTCCATATATTTGTACAATAACAGACTATCTATATGATGGATTGTTACAGCGATAAGTCCCTTCAGAGGTTAAATTGGTTGGACTTTGTTTATTTTTCTTTTTTTTTTTTTTGTAAGAATACAAAATTTGATTAGGGAATCATTGGACAATGAGTTCCCATAGCTGGCACTGAAATGAGATGCAACAAAGGAAAGCACTGAGTGTGCTGCCCTGCATTCACATTGTGTGTGTTCAGCTCCGAAGCATCCCTACGTCTGTCTTTTGCCAGACTCTCGAGATTCATGGAAAGAGAGAGAAACTGGTGCGTTCTCTACTTTGCCAGTGGCCAAAACAAACTCACTGTATCCATTTTAACACATAGCTCCTTCTTAAGAAATGAATACTGTTATGAATCCAGGTGCCAAGGCCTGCAGATCTAAACCATTTTAACTTCCAGACATATCTTAAGTTGCTCCAACTTCACAGTGATTTTGGTTAAACAAACAGATAAAATAGGTTTGCATTCAGGATAAATTTCATCCCCAGGAGACTTACCTATAAAGACTCTCCATCCCATGTGTTTTTGGGAGTGTCTTACAGTGTGTTTAACACGTTTGCATAAGCTCAAGGATAAATCATCATTTATGCCTTTGGCAAGCATCATACAACATCTGCTTCAGTAAGGAATTCCTGTCCTGCCCTCCCCTCTGACCTTCACTCTTTATCAGAAAAATTACCACCTCCATCCATGAGCATCAGAGTGTCTTCTGAATCTCACTAGAGAGAACATGATTCCCACCGATCCTAATTCTCACTGACCCAGCACAAGCCCAGGAGAGTAAGATTTTCTGGCTATGTAAAAATAAAATAAACTCTGTCCTGCTTAGGTCAGAGATAGAGTTGGATTTTTTTTTTTTAATAGGATGTCAAAACTTAGCTTTTAGCTGGTTTGTATAAGAAAGGCACTTCTGAAAATCCAGCTTTCAGAATGAACCCCAGTTGGTTTCACATGGTACCTAACAGACTCTGCCTTGGCCTCACCCAGCTGCCTGCTGAAACACCACGCAGGACTTGGGGGATGAGGACACCTCAGACAAGTGGCCATAGCCCACAGACAGCCCAGTTAATACCAGAACCTATTGGGCAGTTGTACTATCAGGCAAGAAGAATTCAACATTTGATTGAGCCAAAACCAGGTGTGCAATTGAAAGAATGCAGTCCTCTTATCCAGTTTGGGGCCTGCGTCTCTCCAGCCACACTCTTCCTCATAACCCACTTCATAGCAAGTGTCCTTCTGCGTTGACTGTTCTGTGTGGTCAACTACTAGAATGCAGTAGCCTTGGCTGCGATTGTAGCGCAGTGATAGAACATTGGCTCAGAGTTAGGGAAGTCCTGGGTTCAGTTCCTCAGCCTTAAAAACAAAGTAACTAACCAGTTCAAAGAACTGACTAGAAAAAAATCTAAATGTTCAGATTTTGTATTACTATATTTTAGCAGCGTAAATATGAGTCTATATTGGTTTTGATATTAGATGGGCTGTCTGTCAGAGATGGCTGCCTGACAGAGACATCCTCATTTCTTAGGCCAAGGTGGTTGTTTCATCAGGATATGCGTGAAGCCAAGGCAGAGTACAGGTTAGGCACCTGCAACAAGCAATGGCTCATTCTGAGAGCCAGGTTTTCAGAAGACCGTTTCTGTGCTGTGGTGAACATCATCTTAGGTTTTAAATTATAATAAAAGGAATTATATTTTGTCCACTAGTACATAGTACCCAGAGTCTGAGGTAGTGCCAGACATATGGGGGTATTCAATTAAGGTTTATGTCTGAGTGTTTAGATATAGTTTTGAAGATCACTTGAATCTCAGATGAATCCAAATCATACAGGCGCTTCAACCCTCAGCAGTATTTAAGTCACAGAATTGTTTAATAATTCCACAGTCAATAATATCATGCAAATTTGATTCATGTAATTCTTCAAAAGGTTAGAGTTATAAACACAAGCAATTGTTGGGATAAGAAATGGTCTGCTTGAAGGCAGAGAAACCAAGTGGCCCTGGCTTACTGAGGCCTCCAGGACTGTAGTTCTTACCCTCCACCACAGTGGGTGCCAACCAGCTGGCTCATCTCTCAGGGCAGAGCCAGGCTGCTGACACTGCAAGAAGAAAGAAATAGTTACTTCTCAAGATCATGCATGCATTAGTTCTTGGGTAAATTTATTTATAGAAAATAAAAAATAAAGTGGGAACAAAAGCAAGGCATTTAACATCAGGGGAGAGGATTAACAATGAGAAGTTGGTAAGCAGATCGACTGTGTGGCAGATGGTGAGCTGACCCCCAGAGGGAAGCCATCTTTACATCGCAGGTGGTTAGTCACCCCTGGAAACTGGCGTTGCTCTCATCTCACCTGCCTCCTCTTGCCTGCTCTGGCCAGCCCAGGGGAAGGATGCTCACTAACTGCCTGGTGCTGATTCTAGCAGTAATAGTTTCCTTGTTTAGGAGAGCACAGAATGGAGGCTTAGATGCACAGGGCCTGGAAGGCAACTCTGAGACCCTTATATTTCTCCCTGAACCCAACAGCTATGATCCTTATATTTCCATTTTTTCCGCAAATAAACCAACTTCATTTGATATTATTTAATATTTATAAAGTGTCTTGAATCTTCAAGAACCTTAAGTGTTCTGAAGACATTATCTCTAATTAATCCCACAACAATTCTATGAGGTAGGTATTACTTCTATTTAACAAGAGAGAGAGAGAGAGAGAGAGAGAGAGAGAGAGAGAGAGAGAGAGAGAGAGACTAAAGCACAGAGAGGTTAAATAATTTTCCCAAGGACACACAATTAAATTCACTAAAGAGCCAGGACTCACGCACCTTAACCTCCAGCTAGTTCTCACCCAAATCTTTATGAGAGAATCTGTGTGTGTGTGTGTGTGTGTGTGTGTGTGTGTGAAATTTATTTTATTTTAATTTTATGAGTATTTATTGGTGTTTTGCCTGCATACATGTGTGTTGGAGCATGTCACATCCCCTGGAACTAGAGTTACAGACCATTGTTAGCTACCATGTGAGTACTGGGGATTGAAATTGGTCCTCTGGAAGAACAGGAACAGCCAACACTGCTACCACTGAGCCTTCTCTCCAGCCCCATCATGAGTGAATCTTTAATGAAGAGTATTATTGCTTTATCTCTTTATTTCCTTAGCTCTGAGAGGTAGCAATGTTGTAGTCAACAAGAACATTTTTTAGTTCCCTACTGAAGGTGGATTTAGTTTGCCATATTAGTAAATTGACTTTCTCATGATGACGTCTGTCAAAGCATTGGACTCGGCAATCGGTAGTCCAATTCTGAGCTGCTGAGATACTGTAAGCTCAAAACCAAGAAGAGTCTCAAACTGAAGACAAGTGAACTATTGCTACAGCCTGAAAGGGCCTTTGGTCCTAGCCAGGGAAACAGAGGGCCCATCTGCTCTGAGTTCTAAGAGGAGGACGGCTTAGGACCATTGATGACAGCAGGGAGATTCATTGGCTAGTGGTGAGCCAATGTGTTATGTCATAGGGATGCTCTTATCCTTCAGGAAGAGCCCAGGAGTTTTGCGGAGCAAGTCTTCAGAAAGGTATTCCTATGGAGCACATGGATCTAAGGTGGATCTAAGGTGTTCCCTTCAAGGGGACACATACTGGAAGGCTGATCTCCAGCTGTTGGCACTACTTGGGGAGGGTGGAAACTCTAGGGAAAAAATAAGTCACTGAGCAAGGTGTGTCTTTGGGAGCCATATCACATCCCTAGCCTCTCTCAGTGTCTCTCTTCTGCTCCTTAACTATCTGGAAATGACCAGCCCTGATCCACTTGCTACTACTTTGATTTCACTATGGTACCAAAATAAGGGACTCCACAGACGGTAAAATGAAACCTCTGACATCATCATGTAAAAGACACCTCTCCTCCTTTTTAAACTGATTGTGTGAGGTATTCGTCACAATGATGAAAAGTTCCATGTCAAGGAGAACAAAAATGCCACCTGGTTATTGGCCCATTTCCCTATCTTACAAAAGGAAAATACAAGTGGAAATACAAGAGGGAGGCATACAGCCCCATTGAAAGACTCCAATATCCTTCTACTGAGCTCCCTGAAGCACCTTCTGTAACTATCAAGATAATGGGATGGAGTCAACAAGTGCGGTCATGCCTCAGCACACATGCCAAGGCGCCATGACACAACAAGCTTGCCTTCTGGACTCCTTTCTCTCTTGGTTGCTGGAACTTTGAGGCTGGCCTTCTGCAGATCCCCTCTCTCTGGGGAGGGATAGGTGGAGGGAGAAGGCAGAAGCATAATATCCCTGAAAAAAAAAAGTTATGAGCAGGAGCCACAAGCTCAACAGACTGGGAAAGAGTGCAGGTGGCAACGGAAGAGACTGAGGGGAGACAGGAAAAGCCTAAGACGTGGAAGCCATTAGGGATAAGCTAAGATATAATGGCAGACCTGGAAAATCCAGCTATGGTGAAAACCAAGAGTGGCCGTTTAGAAAAGCTAACCAGTGGTTGGGACAGGATAGAGAATAAAGAAAGAGAAAATAAAGAGGATGGGGACAGGCAGTATGTCTGGCGGAGCTGAGAAGGTTCCGAGAAAGTACGTTGGCGCCTAGTGAAGAGTTAACATGAATGGGACACAAACAGGAGTCCCACATAAATGTAGAAGTCTTTTTTCTTTTTTTTTTTTTTTTTTTTTTTTTTTTTTTTTTTTTTTTTTTTTTTTTTTTGGTTTTTCGAGACAGGGTTTCTCTGTGTAGCCCTGGCTGTCCTGGAACTCACTCTGTAGATCAGGCTGGCCTTGAACTCAGAAATCCGCCTGCCTCTGCCTCCCAAGTGCTGGGATTAAAGGCGTGCGCCACCACTGCCCAGCGTAGAAGTCTTTCTTAAACAAAAGACAAAAGTAAAACAAAAGCCATTTAGGAAATGCATCTCAATAACTAGTACCACATTCCCACAAAAATCAGATTATATTCTGAAAAATACCTGATTTATTAAAACCGCAGAGACAGGAAAAACAAGCCAGGAAAGGAAATGTGGGTCATGAGCAAAGGATAAGAATCTAGCCGACCCCCATCTTTTCCTAAGAGACACTAAATGCCAAAAACTAATGTTGGCAGGATTTTGAGCGAGAAAATGTAACAAGAATTTTATCACATGCAAGATGGTATCTACAGTGTGAAGTTGACATAAAAACATGCCTGGATTTACACAGATTCTGAGAACATATACGTCGTTTCTTTTATTTCAAAATATGCATTCCACCTGAATAAAAGAGAAAACTAAAAATTAAAAAGCACTGAAGCATGTGAAATTTTCATGTCAGTTTGGGCTATGTTAACAACTGACACCATTTAGTTCGTGTCAGATTGGGCTATGTTAACACATAACATTTAATTCAAACAAATGCCTGGGATTTCCTTACAACACCAAAACAAATCTCAAAATAATTCTTAAGAAAGAAAAAGCCATACAGTACAAAAAAAAATTTAGTACTACTTTAGTTTTTAATGCCTAATAAAAATCTACATGTAACATGTGGCATATTTTTTCTTTTTAGTTTTAAGTGTTTCATAAAATAAGCATATAACAACTTTAAATAGAAAACAATTTAAAGCCGGGCGGTGGTGGTGCTGGTGGTGCACGCCCTTAATCCCAGCACTTGGGAGGCAGAGGCAGGCGGATTTCTGAGTTTGAGGCCAGCCTGGTCTACAGAGTGAGTTCCAGGACAGCCAGGACTACACAGAGAAGCCCTGTCTCGAAAAACAAAAAAAAAAAAAAAAAAAAAAAAAATTAAAAAGGTGTCCACATAAACTAGAAGAGAAACACACAGATACTTTCCCTGTTCCCAGTGGTCCACACACACTTACCTTATGAAATATTATCAGAGGGTCCATCTTACACCATCAGAACATCCTTCTTACATTTAGATTCAACTGGACATTGCCACAGAAAGTTAGTGTTAGTGTTTCCAGTTAGAGTTAGTGTTTCCAGTTGGAGTGCTTTAAAAAAGCAATGTGGGTTTCCTAACACAATACTTTATACATTATTTTTACTGGGATTAATTTTTTTAAATCCTAGAATGACAAGCACAGAACACAGGAATATGTTTGTCACACTTAAGTGGCAGGAACTAAAGGCAGGGAGATCATTCTGCTGGATGGCTGATGCCATTGGGATATTCACCGTCCCATGTCAAAAATCACTGAGCTCTGTCTCAGAGTTCTTCAGGTGCCCATTGAGCCATCTCACACTATTTCTCCCACATTTTTATTCACAATCAAGGGGTATTTGTTATTGTATATGCTTTTAGTAACACTAACCTAAATAAGCCATAGTTGTAAATTTTCATTTTCTATTTGGATTTAAACATTTTCTCCATCTTCTGCTTTTATGTAGGTCTTGACCGCCATTTTCTGGTTCTTTATTTTGATGCTTTAGAAAGTGTATCTAAGTTAATAATTAGAAGATGGTACACCTCCTTATACCTCCGGCCTTTGCTAATGATGCTTGCCTGGCCCACACAGCCTTTCTCATGCCTAATCTGCCTCTTGTCAGATCTATACTCCTCTGAATGGAGCTGTTATCTTCTCAGTGGAATCTTTTCTGCATCTGTGGTTCTCCGTCCCAGACTGGAATGTTGTCGTGACAACTCTCATAAAGTAAGGCAGGGGCTGTACGCAGGTCTGTATTCCTTTGTTATACAGCCCTTTGTATCACTGTGGCCTGCACCATTTCGATAAAGTGGATGCCAAGCCCTCTTCTATACTTTCAGGATATAATGGACAAGCTGTACTGTCTTTATAGAGTCCCCAGTCTCATCTATGGCATAAGACAATTCATTTTGACAGAGCTTTGATATAAATAAATGGAACTGTGTCCACACAGTATCCAAAGAACTACTTCACATAAGGCGGTCAAGTTGGTCCTATTGGAAGGGAAAATAAGCCAAAGTCTGAAGTGGGAGGATTCAGCTGAGGCAGGTTGGTGGAGAGGCCAGGTTAAGTTCATTCCAGGACTTCAAAAGAGCATGTACAAAGGCTCTGGCAAAGGCCTGAGCTATTCTGTTCAGAGAAAATAAAAGGCCAATGTGTCTGAACCAATGGATGAAGGTTTCAACAAGGAGAAAGACAAGCTGAGTCTGAACCAGTTAGACAGTCCAGGGTTAGAGTCCTACCCTACAGCTGGTATACAATCCATCATAAATGGGTTACTAGTGAGGAATGTAGGTATGGCTGTGACATAACCTTATTTCTACTTTTTACGTGAAAGAGGATTAGAATATGACCTTTTAATTGCCCCGTAATACCATTAACTAAGATGGAGAGGAAAATGGAATGTGAGGTTTATAGGTGGTTGGGTTTTAGATATGGTATGGTGGAACATAAAAAACTCCAGATGACAGGTAGATATATGAGCTTTGGGGAAATATGAATTTATATATCGTGGAAAACATCTGACCTAGAGATTTGATTAGAGAGATATTTGTTGATATTAAACTGGTATTGGATGCTCTGTCTAGGAACAGATAGATCACCCCAAAGGAACATGACAAAACCCAGGGCAATTTTTTTTATGAAAAATGAATTTATTATCATAGACACACTGAAGTTGTACTTTCTACAGCTGAATTAACATACCTGAAAGTTAAATCTTTACATTCCTATAATTCAAATTCGACATTTCTTAGTGTACAAAATATTTACTTTACGTTTACATAAGACTGTTTTCCTCAATATTAGCATTTGGAAACTCAGGAATGAATTGATTTTTATTGTAAAACGTCAAATATATGTGTAAAATATGTAAATATAATTATATTCATATTAATGGACACAGTGAAATAGCAAAAATGTCAATCAAATGATTTTTCCAATAATATTTTTTATGATGACATGTCTTTTTTTTTATTGGATATTTTATTTACATTTCAGATGCCATCCCCTTTCCCCATTTTCCCTCCCTAGAAAACCCCTATCCCATACCCCCTTCTCCTTTTTGCTTTTATACAATTTTTTTAATGTTAACCAATGGCTTTATAAATTTGGTAATGCTCAATATCAATCAGAAGTGTAACCTAATACCCAACCTAGATATATCAACTATCTTTGACTGGCGGAGACATGTGAACATCTGCCTCCATGTCTGGCCCCCCTCTCTCTTTCTCTCTCATCACCTAGCTCCTCCTCTCCTTACTCCTCCTCTCCTTACCCCTCCCACCTTAGCTCCTCCTACATATCACCGTTCCTGTTAAAATAAAACTTTTCTCTCAAAATACAGTTAGAGCATAACTATACCAATTTATGTCAGTAAGGTGAAAGATAGACCTAATATCCAGTCCATCATTTTGTTGACTAAGCAGAACCTCTGTCATCTCTCCTAACTAAAACACTTAGTTCTGAACCTGGCTTTTTTTTTTTTTTTTTTTTTTTCTTGGCTTTAGAATGAATGTCAGCTGAAAACCATCCTCTCAAATCTTTTCTCTCAAAGTAAATAGCAAGGATTGGCTATGAGACTATAAGTTTTCAACCCCATCAGAAATCCAGAATGGCCAAGTTAACTGAAATTATGGGAAGCACAAAGCATAGCTTCTAAAACAGCCAATTTATAGAGACCGCTGAACACCTGGACAGTCCCTATACTACAGAACGCTGGAGGATCCAATCTTCAGCCTTCTGGCCCAGAATCATCTGACAGAACAAGTGATGCAGAATTATTAAGGGCTTATTACTCTGTGTTGGCAGATATAATCAGTCGACTATTCTGCAAGTGTGTCCTTTTCTGGACAGTGATTTGTCTGTAGATGGAAAGAGGCAATTCTTGCCTAGTGGCTGACTCACCACAATTGGAATAACTCCAAAGATGGTCAATTTCTTCTTAGAATCCAAGACAGAAAGCTGTTAGGAGCAGACAGGTCTCTAATCAAAATGAACATTACTACAGAAATGTTTGTAACGTCAATTCTGTGGATTTCTGATGTTTTGAAAACCAACTATTTATGTAAGGCAATCTGGGCTGTTGTCTGTTAACTCCTCTCAGCTATTTCTAAAGAAAATATAGAAAACACCCTAACAATAAACTCAAAGCCATGAATTTGCTATAGGCCCTTAACTCACAGGCTAACCATCTCAAATAAGTTAAAAAAGTTAAAGAAGGACTGGGTCTAAGCCTTGTATTCCTAAATGTGTTATACAGGCACAATGCCTATGATAGTAACAATATTCATCTCACTTTTATATTTATTAATATAAAAGCTCGTACCAATGAAAACTTTAAATTTGAAATCAAAGTAAATTTTGTACCATTTAAGAAATTATAACTTCATCTTAATAACAATTATACATATTTCTACCAGTAGGTTATGGCTAAGCAATAAATCCTAGCTAATCCTCCCTGCTCCACCAAAACCACTACTTTTCCCTACAAAGACAGCCTAATATTAACCACCTCAGTCCCCAAGCCCAGGGAATAGGGGCGCTGACTCTTCATTAACTTCTTCAAGATGATTATAGGTGTTGAGATATTAGAAGAGGGGTTGGGGGAAGAGTAAATTGATAAGCCTCTGACACTGTGTCTTCACTGCATCCAGCTGGAATTCCAGGACATCAGAGGTTCGAGCAGGTCTGCTCAGCTTGCCTGATGAGTAGATACACCAAGGCTATGTATTCTGCAATATAAAAATTCTCAAAACAAATTTTAGTATCAAGATAATTTTTTGAATTCTGAAACCTAGTCTTCTGGCAGCCTGCCTCTGTCATGTCTAATCCATATAATTCTGTGAGTTTCTGTGGGGGTGTGCTCCCACCATCCTCCCATTTTTGCCTTCCTGCTCTCAAATTTCCCAACATCAGGGAATCCAAACTTTCGGGTACCTAGGCTCTCCACTTCCACTGATGCCTAACCCCTTACCCCATTCCCACGCTCCAATTACTATGAAGGTGTGCTCCCACCATCCTCTCATTCCCACCTCCCTGCTCTTGCAATTCCCCAACACTAGGGAATCCAAACTTTCAGGTATCAAGGCTGTCCACTTCCACTGATGCCTGGCAAGGCCAACCTCAACTACCTATACAGGTGGAGCCATGAGTCCCCCCACTTTGTGTTCTCGGGTTGGAGATTTTAGAATGGCTACTCCAGCTTGTTTCTTAGGACCATTTGCTTGAAAAATTGTTTTCCAGCCTTTTACTCTAAGGTAGAGTCTGTCTTTGCACTGAGGTGGGTTTCCTATATGCAGCAATATGCTGGGTCCTGTTTATGTATCCAGTCCACTCGCCTATGTCTTTTAATTGGGGAACTAAGTCCATTGATGTTAAGAGATATTAGGAACAGTGATTGTTGTCTCCTGTTATTTTTGTTATTAGAGGTGAAGTTATCTTTGTGTGGCTGTCTTCTTTTGGATTTGTTGGAATAGGGTTACTTTCTTACTCTTTCTAGGGTATAATTTCCCTCCTTGTATTGGAGCTTTCCTGCTATTATCCTTTGTAATGCTGGGTTTGTGTAAAGATATTGTGTAAGTTTGGTTTTGTCATGGAATATCTTGATTTCTCCATCTATGGTAATTGAGAGTTTTGCTGAGTATAATAGCCTGGGCTGGCATTTGTGATCTCTTAGGGTCTGTATGACATCTGTCCAGCATCTTCTAGCTTTTATAGTATCTGGTGAGAAGTCTGGTGTAATTCTGATAGGTCTGCCTTTATATGTTACTTGGCCTTTCTCCCTTACTGCATTTAATATTCTTTGTTTTGTGCACTTGGTGTTTTGATTATTATGTGACGGGAGGTATTTCTTTTCTGGTCTAGTCTATTTGGAGTTCTATAGGCTTCTTGTATGTTTATGGGCATCTCTTTCTTTAGATTAGGGAAGTTTTCTTCTATAATTTTGTTGAAGATATTTATTGGCCCTTTAAGTTGGGAATCTTCATTCTCATCTATACCTATTATCCTTAGGTTTGGTCTCCTCATTGTGTCCTGGATTTCCTGGATATTTTGTGGTAAGAACATTTTGCATTTTCTTTGACAGTTGTGTTGATATTTTCTATGGTATCTTCTGCACCTGAGATTCTCTCTTCTATCTCTTGTATTCTGTTGGTGATGCTTGTGTCTATGACTCCTGATTTCTTTCCTACGTTTTCTATCTCCAGGGTAGTCTCCCTTTGTGATTTCTTGATTGTTTCTACTTCCATTTTTATGTTCTGGATGGTTTTATTTAATTCCTTCACCTGTTTGGTTGTGTTCTCTTAAAATTCTTTAAGGGATTTTTGTGTTTCCTCTTTAAGGGCTTCTACCTGTTTACCTATGTTCTCAAATTCTTTGAGAATGTTATTTATATCCTTCTTAAAGTTTTCTATCATCATCATTAGAAGTGATTTTAAATCTGAATCTTGCTTTCCTGGTGATATGGGGAATTCAGGTCTTTCTAGTGTAGGAGAACTAGGTTCTAATGATGCCAAATACCCTGGGTTACTGATGCTTATGTTCTTGTGCTTGCCTTTTGCCATCTGTATCTCCCTTAGTGCTACCTGCCCCGTCCCTGACTGGAGCCTGTCTTTCCTATTATCTTGGTTGTATCAGAACTTTGTGGGGTGGGTGTAACTATTGGGGTAAGCGCTGGGGCCCAAAATCTGCTCAGTGCTCAAGCACAGACAGAATGCTGCCCAGGTTAGAGCTCTGGGGGCCCCATTTCCTCCGGGTTCTTAGAGTTTGGGGGCAGAGCTGCAGCCCAAGATCTGCTCAGTGCCCTGGCCCAGACCAAAGGGAACCAGTGCTCCAGGCAGGGAGTGACTTCCTGGGTCTTTGTGGGTCCCAGTTACTCCCTGTTTGGGGCGGGCCTTACTGTCTGCTTACCTAAGATACTGCCTGGGTTAGAGTGCCTGAGAGGCCTGCTTCCTCTGGGTTCTGTGTGATTGGGGGCAGAGCTGCCGTCTTGGATCTGCTTAGTTCCTGGGCCCAGACCCTAATGTGTACATTGTGAATTCAAAACCCTTTCTTGGTTTCCTCGCTTAACTTACTAAGCTACACATTCTAGAGGCTTCCTTATGTAGGAGGAGCTAAGGTGGGAGGAGTAAGGAATCTAGGGCAATTTCTGAGACACTTTGTAACAATGGGAGATCAGATAGGGGAGGGGGGATCCACAGATGACCCCAAGAAGAAGAGGGTGGAGGAATGAGGCTGGAAGAAAAACAAAAGGAGAGGAGTGACATCAGATGGGACAACAACCCATTGTGTGGCTGAGTCCAGCACAGTCAGTAAAGCAGAGCCCAAAGGATGCTTCTGAGTTAGGAGCTGTTGGTAGCCTTGTCCAGGCAGTTTCAGTGAAATGATGAGAAGAGTTGTTTATATTCATAGTTAATTTACAGAAAACAGCTCAGGAAGGAAATGTTAAGAGAGACATGGATGTTGACAGAAGTTCTCCTGTGATAACGCTTTCAGTCAAAGCCCTTTATATGTAAAGGATATGTTTTTGTTTGCTTTTTTTTTCTGTTATTATTTTAAGATAGTTTGCTACCATAGTCCAGGCTGACCTCAAAGTCCGTGTAGAGATTACAGGCATATAGCCTCACTAATCTGTTTTGAATATGTTGTAATGCTTATTTATCAAGTCCACTCCAATAAGATCCAATGACCAAACAGTAACATTTACAATAAATGAAATGAGTGTGGGAGAAATCAGTGCATTTACTTCTTTGCTAATTCCTGTTCTATCCTCCCCAGCTGAACTAATAATAGCTGACATTCTGTGAGCAATTAAAATTTTCCAGCTAAAATATTTTATTTTTGCTCAATATCTAAAGCTATCCAGGGAGGAAAATATTCTGATTATCTAATTTTATAGATTAGGAGCCAAGCATTGGAGAAGAAAGTCCTATGAGATTCTCATGTGCCACTCGGCAGATCAGAATGGGGACTCAGAATCCGATCACAGAGCCCTCATACCCACCACTTGCAAAATAAGAGCTAAGGACAGAAAAGGAAAGAATTTAGGACATAAAACAAAAATTAGAATCATAACCATCTTTACTTAAATATGGTCATTCTTGATTACTAATAATTTCATAAGAGAATAAATATCTCTGATGAACAATCTTCAGACGTAATTTAGGTGATTTTGCTGGTACTGAAACTAAATGAATGCAGGCTGTAGGTGTGATTTTTTAAAATATACAAGTGGGAAGAGGATGGAGGAAATGCAATCAACTGCCACTGAATTTAGACTATTTAAGACTAAGTGTTCTAAATAAGGTCTCTGACAACATGCCCAAGAACCTCATAAAGGAAGTGTCTAAATGAAAGTAGACTGTTCTGGTCTATCAGATACACGAAAATGTACTTTACCGGAATAGACTTTGGAGTGTTAAAGAACAACAACAAAAAAAAGGAACCTCCCCAAACATTTGACTAACCAAAGTACTGCCTCATGTCAGTGGTAAAGACAAGTTCCAAGGGGAAAAACTGAGACTCATTCATCAACTGAGAGATTCACTAAGTATGAATATACCTTAGTGAAAGAGACACAAAGATAAATAGTGATTCCTGCATAGGATGGGTACCACAGAAGACCAGTTTAGCCCTGTACCAATAGCTGGTTGTGGTGTCTAGAATTAGAAGAGGCTCACGTATTTGAAAGCTTGGTTCCTAGTTAGAGGAACAGTTTGAGAAGGATTAGAAGATGTGGCCTTGTTACAGTAGGTGTACCACTGGTACACCTTTAAGGTTTTGAAAATCCACATCAAGCCCAGTGCCTCTGTGCCCATCCCAGCCCCTTTCTCTCTCTGCTTTCGGCCTGTGGCTCAGGATGTAAAGCTCTCAGTTACTTCTTCAGCACCATGCCTGCCTATAAACTGCCACGGTTCTTAATATTATTCTAATGGACTAACCTTCTGAAACTGTAAACAAACCTTCAATTAAATGATCTCTTTTGTAAAAATTGCCTTGGTCATGATGTCACTTCACAGCAATGAAACAATAACTAAGACACCCATATATTCAAAGAACAAAGTAAAATATCTCAATCAAGTGCTCAAGATTTGTAAGCTTCTGGTTATCCATGGATTTTAGTCATCTTGTAAATAAAATTAATTTTTACAAATCCCCACATTACAAGAGCAGCAGTCTACATTCTGGAGGAACCTGTGTCCTTCATAGAAAAATAGTTTGTTCTTTAATATGCCAATAGTTTATTCTAGCCATGTGCTACTGGAATATCAGGCACCATCTTGGTCAGGATTTCATGTTACTCATGTTGCCATAGAGCATCATGGCTCAAAAGTAACTTGAGGAGGAAGTGTTTCATTTCATCTTGCAGCTTGTACACCATCATCTAGAGAAGTTGGGCACGTGCTCAGTCTAGCAACCCAGAGGCAGGAACTGAGACGGATGCCATGGGGGAGTGCTAATTATTGGTTTTGTTCTATAGTTTGTTTAGAACTTTCTTATGCACTGCAGGAACTCCAGCTCAGGAATGACACTGCCCATAATAAACGAGGCTCTTCTACATCAACCAATAATCAAGATAACACCTCAGACTTGCCTACAGACCAATCTTACAGAGTTATTTTCTCAGTTTAAATTCCCTACTCCCAGATATGTCTAGGTTTGTGTCAAGCTGACAAGAAACTAATGAGAGCAGACATCAAAACACAGGGATAAGAGAAAACAGCAAAGAGCTGTGACACAGTGTGGAAGGCTTCTGGCAAGAAGACAATATAAATTAATATTTATTTTGTAACTTTAAAAGAATGTATATGCCTATTGATTCAATTAGAAAGAAAAGAAGGAAAAACAAACACAACCAATTTACTTCTTTGTCTTCATGTTCCCAGGTATGGGTCTCTCTGGGTGATGTATAGTGTACAACAAATGTCCTTTTTTTTTCCTCAATAATTATTGTGTTTCATAACACATTGTAGGTTCCTAATCTTATTAAAGCTCTTTATTGTGTCAGTCATTTAAATGAGTGTTTAAGCATTTCTCCAATCTTGGTCAGTTGGAATCCATCCAAGTTTTTATTCAATATGTATTACTTTTTTGTGTATGAGTATTTGTTTGCATGTTTATGTGCATACCATGTACATTCTTGAGACCCCATTCTTGAGAGGCCAAAAGAGGTATCAGATCACTTGGAGCTAGATCATAGACATTTGTGAGCTGTCATATGGGTGTTGGGAACTGAACCTGGTTCTTCTGCAAGAGCAGCCAGAGCCAGTTCTAAACACACACACCACCCCTGTGCATCTTCTGACTGCTGATAAAGTAAGCTGGGGTAAACAGTTCTAAATAGACCGTTTTTGCCTCGTCTTTGATTTCTTTTTATTGACATGGGTGAGGAAACAACTTGTGAAAAGAACAAAGATGTCACATAATTTTCCAGAAAAACAAAAACAATTTCTACATCAATATGTTTATCCACCTCACTAATTGCTGGGCTGGCGTACATGTAAAATTTAAGTTAATACATCTATTAATGTAATGCATGGAACAGTACTTAATTATTTTCTGGTGTTCTTATTGAATGCTTTTAGTGTTCTGTCAGCTACCTACATTTCTTTTCTTTCTTTTTTAATTATCTGTTCTCATCTCTTGCTTATCTGAGGTTTCAGAGGTTTAGTGTTTTAATGATGTGAGTTTATTATATGTCAACACCTGCAACCCACTCATATCCACAGGAAATATTCCAAATATCTTCCTTGCTGCTGGCCTGCTTTTTAATTTCTCTGATTTTAATGAGAAAGTTGTACGGAAGCAAGGCAGAGATACACAGAAACATCTGGTGCCTGCGATGTGGGGGAGGGCTTGAGCGATGTGGACTGTGTAAACGGAGATTGGCTGGAAATCTACAATGTTGAGAGTGGTCAGTAGTTTGGATTTTGGATTTTTGTTATTGTGTAGTGCTGAAATATGAGATAAATGATGCCATCAATATATTCAGAGTTTGCATAGTAAATATTAAAGGAAGACAGACCCTTCTTTATTTGTGTGGTGAATCTATTTGAACAAATCCTTGGAGGGCTAAAATTGTAGAGTGCAGGGTAACCTAAGATTGGGTGCAATCATTTGCAGATAACAAGGTTCAATTTTACTCCTAAACTAGCTTCCTGACAATATTAATCAGCAAATGAGCAGTAGGGACTGAAAACAGAATTGAATAGAAATCAGAACTTCCTTCGGTTACCATGGCTTTGAAATGCTTCCAGAAGACAGTTTAGGAACACGCAACAACATATGTCTCACATCCGTGTTTTGGCCCAACAGTCTCATTCCTAGGAATTTATTTGTAATTGTCTTAATTTTGGACACTAAGAATTGAACCCAGGGCTTCCTAAATGGTAGGCAAGTTTGAGGTAAGGAAAAGTTTTTGAAGTATATACAAGGGTGTCTATTGTGTTACTACTTATAAAAGTGAAAAAGCAAACTACACACCCAAAGCAACTTCTGAGGTGATGCACGATTAAGTTGGTATCAGAAGATAAAGCTCTGTGAAGTAATTAAGTGTGATGATACTTGTTTATATTTGTTCACCTTGGAATGCTTTTGTAATCAATGCAAACAAAATGAAAAGGCAAATAAGAAACAGTATATTTAATGTCCCCACCTTTACATTCATCCATATATGTCACCTGTATGACATATAGCTAGCCCTCTGTTGCTGTGGCAAAGGATCTGAAGCCCACAACTCTAGAAACTTTATTTTGGCTCACAGTTTCAGTTCGTGGTCAGCTGATGCTCATCTCAAAGCAGCCAGGAAGCAAAGAGACAGCAGAAAAGTTGACTGGGTCTTCATATCTGCTTGAAAAAAAAGGAGTCCCCAATCACCTAACATCCTTCTACTTGGCAACAATTTCCAAAAGATTCCATCACTTTTCAACAGTACTGCCGACTGCAGAGCAAGACCTCAACACCAGGGCTCTTGGCATCACCCCAGATACAAATGCCAGTGTCTCCTGATGTACATGATCTTTGTCATCACACTCGGAGTCCCTAAAGCAAATGTTATTGAAAGTTAGGCTCACCAGTTAAAAGTACCCACTTCCTCATTTTCCTTTCTATAGAGAATTCAGTAAAGTAACAGAGGCCAATTTTCATCCAAGCACAATTTGTGTTCCAGAATGACACTCAGCAAGTATTCAACTAACTAACATTAAATTAATACGTGTTCAGCATTACTTACACCTAAAATGTACAGAAATTTGCCAATTTTGATTCAGTTCTGTGACTGCAAAGACACTCTGAAAAAATACCAGTAACCAGGTGACAGTTTTTGAATTTGAGTCCACAATAAATTATTATCATTATTATTATTATTATCATTATTATTATCTTTAAAAACTAAAATATGCTACACCATTACCCTCTATTTCTTTAACCTCCTCTAACTTCTCCAATACCCTCATTTTCTCTCAAACTCCTCTTCTTTGTTATTGCTACAGACATCCATAAATTTATAGAAACAACCTCCTGTGTCTATTCAGTATTGCAGGGTTGACTATTTGATATCAGATAATCAGTTAGGAAGATCCTCCATGAAGAAAGACTACTTCTCCCACTCGCAGCATCCCTTACTTGCCTGTAATTCCTTGTCTAGGTGTAGAGCCACGTTAGTTTTCTTTCTTCCATATTAGGATCTATTGGTATTATCATTGTTCAGATCTTATCTAGGTAGCCATATTGTTGGATATTATGAGTGAAGCTTCTCTGTGGTTTCTAGGAGACATGGTCTCAGCAGATTTCTCAGCCCTCTGGCTCTTACAGTCTTCCTTTCCCTGTTCTGTGAAATTTCGTGAGCCTTGGGTGCAGGAATTGATCACATGGGTTTTTACTGTAATGGATTGACTACCAGTTTCAGGTGAGGGTATCTGCTTCTAACCCTGATCAGCCACTTAAGTGGTGTGTGAATTCAGCAAACCACATCATTCTTCCTTTGTTTGCTCTGTAAGATGTTGGGGATGGGGGTCTATTAAAATATTTTTCTTTGGTTACTGTGAAATTAAATACAGAAAGAGCCTGTTCTCTACTTAATTTTTGCTTCTCCAGGTGTGGGAAGGAATGTCAGTATCTAATGTAGAATATTTTCATATTAATTAAAAAGTAACATATTCACAACCACCTGCCTAAATGCTAAAACATTTTATTTATAATTAGTCCCCCTGGAATAAACCAGAGATTGCCCTTCCCAAATATTATAAAACTTTTCTCTTTTCATAAACTCATATGCAAATTAGGGAGGACCTCACTTCAATTATGTGTGCTTGAGATAGCAAAACCCCTGTCTTTCCCTAACTTACCTCAGTCTTCTATTCAAGTTCATGGTGTGCTTTTCTGAAACATCTTTTGGTTCATCTAAAACATTTTGCTCATAGATAGAAAGAGTTATTTAAAATTTCTGCCTTCAGGCTAAGAAGTTGGGAATTTGACTAACCTTTTACTTTCCTTGTTCATGCCCTAAATACTAGAGTCCTCGGGGGGGGGGGGGGGGGAACAAATGTACCACTTGTAAGCAGGACTGACTCTACTGTTGTTCATGAAAGCTGGTTTATTAGCAGATAGCACAATGCTATTTACCCAAATTTTATTCAAATATGTAGTAAAACATTTTCTTCACCTTATAGAACATTTAAAAATCACTTAGTCTTTTACCTTACAGTAGAAAATTAGCTGTAAAACTATATCCCTGTCTTTTTATTTTATTTATTTATTTATTTATTTATTTATTGTTTCTCTATTTCCCTTTGAAAATGAAGAAGAAATAAGGTCATATTTTGGGGCAAAAAGTAAGGGTTACTGACAAAGAATTGCAAAAAATGAGACTTTGATATTCAAATAAAATTGATATGTTACTTTTCAGAATTTTTAAAATCTGTGATCTAAATTCCAAAGGCAAAATTTTAAAAATCAAGCAATTTATGTTTATGGAATTATAGATGAGCTAAATTCTTTTGGTTTGCATATCTTTGGAGAGTCCTACCTAACAGATGAGCTCAGATATGCTGACTGAACCATGTTGGGTGATCTAAGAAGAGAAGCTACAAGATATGGCTGAGATTCCTGGAGACTCAGTGAATGAGAAGCAGATGGGGGAGCAAAATGGCTCAGGTACCTGACTTCAGGGTGTGAGCCTGTGATGGGAGGGAGAAAGGCCACAGTTACAGGGAGCTCAAGAGTGGACTTTGGAGTGAAGGAGCACTCCACAGCAGGAAAGAACTTTAAACAAAATTGAAGTGAGTTGTTGTTTCTGAGACATGTTTTTATCCGGTTGCTCAAGCTTTCCCCAAACTCCTGGACTCAAGTAACCACCTATTGTAGCCTCCTAAGTATCTTGGACATTATCTGTGCACTACCACGCTTGAGATAAAATGCAAGGCTTTTTATATAGTCACATGAACACATGCTAGAGAAACATGATAGTGAGGCTCCATGTAACACTCAGTTTCCTCCCACTGCAAAACTATGATATCAGAGACAGGATGGAAGTATCATAATATTGAAATGTCACTACCAAGATTCTCTCAGTTCAATCACCATGAGGTGACATCACTGTCACCTACTCTTAGAGATCACTAGCCACTCTCCATTTCTACATTTTTTTCCTCAGTGATGTTATTTACTAAAACCATATAGTGCATATAGTGTTAGAATTTTTGAAGTAGGGTGTTTTCTATTCAACATAATTCCCTGGAAATTCACTGATTTTCCATACAGCTCGTTACTTTTATTGCTGTATAGTACCCATGGTATGATGAACAATATTTAACTAGTCAGGAATTTTCGGATAAACTCATTGAGAGTTTCCATTTTGGAAGCATTTTGTCAGCTGACAATCGTCATTTCACTCCAATGATAGGGCATTTTCTCAAGAAGGAAGAAAATGTATGTTCACACAAGCAACATCAATGCTTTTAACATGCTAATTGGCAATTCCTAAAAGCTGGAAGCTACCCAAATGTCCAATCACAGAGAACTATATAATTCCATGAATAAATGATGATGCATCCATATATCATAAATCTACTCAGCAGTAACAAACAACAAATGACTCTCAGAACTCCAGAGGAAAGAAAACAAGACATGAAAATGTGTTTGCGCTGTGATTCCAGGTAGTGTAAGTGGAGTTTCTAGAGAAGGCCAAGTATGTCTAGGGTGTCAATAAGTGCATCAGTGACTACCTAGGGCTGAGTGATTGGACAAGGTGGATTTGCATGACTGTGTACAAGGGATAGAAGATATTATCTATGAGTGATACAGTAGAATATTTTAAAACCTAAATTGGGAAAGAATGTGTGACTTAGAATAGAAAGATCTTACTTTCACAGAAAATGGGAAAATAAATTTGTTTATTAAAGATTAAAAAAAAAAAAACTAAAGTAGAAGTAAGAAAGGTTCAAGAAAGCAAGACATAGAGAATAATGAGTCCCAAAGATGAAAATAAAGGATGCTTGAAAGAAAGCAATGGACACTGCATTTCAGAAAGCTGACTGAGGCAAATACAGCACTAGTGACCCAGGTGACAACAGCTTTGTGTGCAAGTCCCTTTATTTGGTCTGTAATCTTTGCACAGTTGTGTGTGTTGACCTGAGTTCCAATAGGAAAAGTTGATTCACCAAATGCACAAGGACAGAAGAATTCGATGTTAGAAAGAAGCATTAATGGAAAATCCTGGTGGGCAAGACCTGGAATAACCTTTATGCTACAGTTTCTATGAGCCTAGAGTGTGCCCCTGTGGGATTATGTGATAGAAGCTTGCTTTTTATCACAGCATCGTGCAGAGCTACTAAAACCTGTGTGAGATGTAGCCCAGCTCTGAGTAACTGTCATTCATGCTCTCATCCATAGAAGAGATTTATAAAGTAGAATTTGGGGACCACACCCTGATTAGTCCTTCAGAATCAGTGACTACAAAAAATCAAGAACACCTCATCCTGGCTCCCTGTCTTGTCATACATCCTAGTTGGCTTTCTATTGCTGTGATAAAATACCCTGACAAAAAGCAACCTGGGGAGGAAAGGGATTCTGGGCTTGATCATTTTGACCACAGTCCATCATAGAGGAAGGTCAGAACAGGTAGTCAAGGCAAGAACCTGAAAACAGGAACTGAATCAAAGGTCATGAGAAATACTCTTCACTGGCTTGATCAGTCTGATTTCTTATCCCACTTAAGACCTCTTGCCCAAGTATGGCATCATCTCCAGTGGGTTGGACCTTCCCCCATCAATCATTAATCAAGAAAATGCTCCCACAAACTTGCCTTCAAGACGATCTTATGGAGGCATTTTTACAGTTGAGATTCTTTCTTCCAAGATGACCCTAACTTGTGTCAAGCTAACAAAAATCAAACAAAGCAACAATGAAAGTCTAACCAGTATACCATATAATCTGATGCTTCTATATGAACTGTCATAGTGATGATATGGAAGGAACATGGGGAGCTGATCATCATAGACACCACTATGGGTTTCTGACTTTTATCCATTGAAAGAGATAAATAAGCATCTTTTTGATGTAATGTTCGAGTATCAAATATTTTATTGCATCCTACAAGTAGACTGTACTAGAAAAAGCCAAGAGAGAAGAATTTCATTGCTTCTCTTGGGACACTTTCATGACAGAATAAAGTGACATATTCTACTGACAATCTCCTGGAAGCACTCACTATACCACCAGAAAGCCTGTAGTTGTAACAGTTAAAGGTATCCTCAGACACAAAGAAGCCTTTTTGGTGCCGTATGCCCAAGTCCCCTCTATCTCTGAAAGAGGATTACTTGCCTGCGTTGTGTAGGGTGAAAGATTAAATCTAAAACTGTGAAAAACTTCTTCCTTTCTATTAGAGGCATGAGCAGAGTCTGTAAGAGCATAGCCGAAGTAGAGGTACAGAAGGAGCTGAAAACTGGGGAGAAAATCAGCAGTTCCAGGGAGCCTGGAACTGGTGGTGAAATGAAATATGATTGCTGGAGGTCAGAACTAGAGAAGTAAGTGCAAATAAATAGGAAATGGGGCTGGAGAGAGATGGTTTATGTGGCAAGCTCTTCCTGAGGACCTGGGTTCAATACCCAGTACCCACCAGGCAGATCACAACCATCTATAACTGTACTTCCAGGGATAAAACATACCTTTCTATCTTCTGCAGGCTCAGAGCACACATAGGATGCCCAGAGATACATGCAGGCCAATACCCATGGATATACAATAAAATTAAAGCAGATTCTTTGAAAACATAGAAAGCAATCTAGAACAAAATTGAGATAATCAATAAAGACCAATCTTTGGTAAGAATAAAATGGCCTCCTACTTAGTGCTTAGGAATATAAAGGAAACACGGATGTTTTCACTCAACAGACTTGGTGGTGTAACCCTGAGGGTGCAAACTTGCCATTCTAGGTATTGCACAGAGCGAGAACAAGGACAATGAGGCACCGTGTCTGGTTGTTTGGTGTGAATGTAGTGATGTCATCACCATGACTTGCTCTTGCTCCCCCACAAAAAGATTTCACCTAAAGCTCACCAAAGTCCTCTTCTGCTAAAACACAAGTGCAGCACATATATACAATGGAGACAAGAACGTGAAAGTCTAGATCATGTGACATTTTACTATAAAATATACCTGGACTCTATACAAGTTGTAGGTCATAGCATAGGTGTTAGGAATTTAGTTTTAATATTAGAGGCAGAAAGGTAACAAACAATAGAAACTGAAAACTAAAGAGTTTCCACAGAGCCCACAGGCCAGCTGCTCAGTAAGAACAGAAGTAGAACTGAAGATCAGAGTTCCCTGTATGGCACTTATAAAATAAAATTAAGCATGGTAGAAACTATTCCTTGTGACTTCCATCATAGAGAGTGCAACTGGGGACAAGAATGGACCATGACACAGTTATCTGGGAAGGTAGTGATAGGGTTCTGTCTGCACTCAGAAGGTGGCAAGCAATGACATGGTTTAGTTTTAAAAGAGAGTATTGTTTAACCCCCACCTACAGGGCTGCCAGGTAGTTCTTACATTCTGTGAGAAGTTTCCTGGGAAAATGGAATTTCATAACAGCTGCAAACACCCACACAGGCACTGTCTATGCACACAGCTAAAAATATGAAGCACTAATGATGTAGGAGCACTAGACTATCAAGAAGCCATCAGTGGCAGAGATAAGAACCAATGCTAATAAGCCAAAGAAAATGCTTCTATAACTAATTCACTGATTAGTCAGGAAGCAGAACACAATTGAAAAATAAAAGCAATAACAAAAATATCAATGACTTTTAATTAAAATCTCCAAAGAAATTCAGAGTACATGAAATCTTTTTAAAAAATTAATGAGATGCTGTAGAAAAAAATGAAAATAATCAGAAAAACTAAGACACATGAATACTGATTCTGAAAGAATTTAAAGCAAGAAGCTAGAGAAAGCCAAAGAAAGACACATGAAATGGTGTGGTGTGTATGTGTGTGTGTGTGTATGTGTGTTTAAGTTCCTGTCCTGTGTGTATGTATACAAATGTTTGTGCATGTGTCTGTGAGTGCACACCAGAGGTTAATGTTGAATATCTTTCCCTATAAGTATTCTCTTTACTTTTTCAGACGGGGTCTGTCTCTAAACCTGTAGCCCACCAATTTTACTCGTAAGTATCAATATTCAAAACATAAAAGCAATGTTAAATAAATTTATATATATATTTATTTAAAGAGTAAATATATATATATTATGTATATTTAGAAAATGCAAAATTACATACACAGCCAAGATGTCATCAGGCTTAAATGGAAATAACATAAGGAAATTGAGTTAGCAGAAGAATCTAAAAGTAACACCATTAATATCTTAACAACAACAAGAGGACATGTTATACCCATACAGAAAGAGCAGCTAATGTCTTAGGGGAGAAAAAGCCTCCAGGATGTTGACTAGAGTGTCCTTGAGAGCCACACTTGAGAAGGAAGGAAGGATGCAGCAATAAGCAGAAGGAGATGAGCTCTGCGTAGATGCTTCTCATGGCTTACTCAACCTGCATAGATGCTGTAGCTGTTTAGCTTGGGGTTTATATGGGACTCTTAGCAGTAGGACTGGTAGGTGTCTTTGACACTTTTGCTTGCTCTTGAAACCCTTTTACTTCTACTGGGTTGCCTTGTCAGGTCTTGATATGATGGTTTGTGCCTACTCTTATTGCATCTTGGTATGTGTGTTTAGTTGATAATCACCGGGAGGCCTGCTCTTTCCTGAAGGGAAATGGAAGAGCAATAGATCTAGGGAAAGGGTAAGTGGGGCCGGGCCCTGGGAGAAGGGGTGCTGCAGTTGGGATATATTATAATAATTTAAGAATAATTTAAGAATAATTTAATATGAAAAAAAAGGAGGGAAAAATAGTTAACCCTAGAGATGTGTTAAACTAAGTATTCTTGTTTATAGTACCCTGTCCCTGAGATTCTGCCATGGCATCCTGAACAGAGTAAGGGACCATTCCTCTAGAATGCTTGTTCTCTCTCCCTTTCTTTTCATTATGTATTTGTGTTTGAGGACAGCCCAGAACAAAGTTGACTGTGATGCTCTCCTGCTGACAGCATCTCAGGGGAAAGCAGAGTAAGGCTAGAAAACTTCCCAGTGGCTGAATTCTGTGAAACAATCCTCAGTGGTTTTAACATTTTGACTTCTGCCCCTGTTTTCATCAATATAATTTCAATATTCCACACTTTAGCAACATCGGTTCCCTTATACTCTCATTTCTACAGACCTTCACACGAAGGAGCTTTTGGGTTTAAAATTATCCTCTGTGGCATATCCACTTCCACCCCCTGCTTATAACTCCCACATCATTCATGCTGAGGACTCGTGAGGACCTGGAACAGGGGAGTCTCCTCCTGACCTGACTTGCAGATAAGATCAGCATCTCTCTCTTAATATGGTTCTGCAAACCTATCCTTCCCATATATTACACTCTAACTGATTTTCTATTTGTGAAAACGCTGTCTTATGTTGAGGTAGCCTTAGGTACTTTTCTGGTGCTGTGATAAAGACTACAACCAAAAGTAACTTGGAAAAGAAACAGTTTGTTTCCACAATTCCACAGCACAGTTCATTCCACAGGGATGTCAAACGGAACAGGAACCTGGAGGCAGGAAGTGAGTCAGAGACCTAGAGTACTGTTTACTGTCTAGCTTCTCATGGCTTACTCAACCTGCTTTCATATAGCACCCAGGACCACTACCTACAGTGAGCTGAGGACTGACACAATAAGTATTAATGGATAAAATACACCACAAACCAATCTGATGGGGATATTTTCCCAATTGAGCTTCTCTCTTCCCCAAATTACTCTAACCTGTGTCAAGTTGACAAAAGACAACCCTCATGGGTAGATTGGAGTTGTCAGGAAGGTTCACACAGTGTTTCCTTTGTAGCCATGCAAGTCTTTTTAAACCATATTTAAGGTCACTTTACTAGGTTTTATAATACTGAACTAACTAATAACCAGAATGTCTCCTGCAGACTCCTGTATCTCTCTACTTCCCCCAGGGCTGAACCTAGTGGCCTTGAATTCCAGGTATCTGACTGCTGTCCAGAACTTATTATCCCTAGGGTAAATGACTTCCTGGAATTGTGACCATACTCTCTGTCCCAAAGTTATTGTTGATACAAGGCAGACCATCATGGGCCTGATTATCACACAGAAAAAAAAAAAATGCACCATTCGTTCACAATATAGATCAAAGAACCTGATTGCTGATTTAGGGCAGAATTCTGAAGCAAATCGCTAAATGTATCAAAAAATGTACAAGAACTATTTGGAGTTCAGTAAATGTTTCTACTTAATGGGTTATAAATTAATGTTATGAGTACTTGGCAAGAACAGAGTTGATCAACATGAGTCATCACTGATTAAAAATACAAGAAACCACTTTTACACTTAGGAGTTTCATAGTGACATTTTGATAAAGCTCCCTCTAACCCCTCCCATCTTTGGGTTCTGAACACACAAAGAAGGTTGAAGATTTGGGTAACAGCGGGAAGAGTCATTGAAGTCTGGGAAAGTTCTCTAAAGAGCTCTCTTTCTACTCACAATGAAGTTCTAAGATCACAAGCTCACTTGGTATTCCTTCTAATCATGTGACTTTACCCAGCTTTCTCTTACTAATCTGAGACTGAGCGATATCCTACAGAAGAGCTCTTAAGCCCACGCCCCTAACCACTTGAAATGTCCCTGAAGCTGGTCCATTTGCATTGGGTCCAGACCCTGCCCAGGCAGACTTCTTCAGAATGTAATTAGAGCCTGCACTTAATCTGTTTACTCCTACACAGTAGACCTTATTTCTACTAAAATAAGGATCAACCACAGGCTGTAAGAGTCCAGGAATACTAGCATTTTCCTTCAACTATAGGCAGAGATTGCTATGTGGAAAGAGGATGATGCTTCTTCACTGAAGTCTGCCCATACCTGTTCAGCTATAAACTGTTTTAGGTGTTGCCAATAGCAAAGGTCACATAGAAAGTGTGTTTCTGTGCTAAAGCCTGTTCTAGGACTTTTATATTAACTAATTCCTCCAGTCTTTGCTCAGTTGTCCCAGTTTAAACTGGTTTTCATCCCATGAGTTTAGTGATTTTTTCATAAGAAAGCACAATGAGTAAATGCCAAAGCTGTGATTTGTACCCAAAAGCTAGGTCCAGAGATAGGTTCGTTATCTATCATATCATACTGTCCACACTACTGGCCACTAGCATAGTCCTATAAAGCACATGGTGTCTTTAGGAATGAAATAGGAAAAGGAGGTTTGGAGATTGCATAAATAAGACAGTTATTAACAACTACATGAATCAAAAACTCAAGAATATTGTTTCTCACCATGGTGCAGGGTGCTACAAAGAGCTCCTTACAGAATTCTACTGTATCTAATTTGTGGATACAGGGAGACATATATGCTTGAATTGTATCCAAAGTGATTTAAAGATGCCAGAACACCATGTTGGGTCCAAAGACCAAGTCTACGAGAACAGAGATTGCCCAACAGCAAGCAACACAACAGACAATTTCTGGTCCTCTCCTTGCAGCTGCATCAATGAGGATATGAATTTGGGTAGTGGGGGAAAGTTCAGGCTGTGTCCTAGTTTTCTTCCCTTTGGCTGTGATAAAACATTGACTAAAGGCAACTTTAGAGAGGAAAGGGTTTATTTGGTTTACAGATTATCCATCCTGGAGGGAAGCCAAGACAAGAACCCAAAACATAAAGCTAAAGAAAGGTGGTACTGTCCACACCGGGCTGGGGCCTACCCTATCAATGCCATACAGACAAGCCTGTAGGCCTTTCTGATGGAGGCAATTCCTCAACTGAGGTTCCTTCTTCCCAAGTATCTCTAGCTTTTGTCAAATTAACAGAAACTAACCAGTATAGCATGCACTGTGTTTGTTAAGGGCTATCTAGGGGAAAAAGACTTGGAGCTACTTCTCCAAGTCAGAGTCTGAGAAGTCAGAGTAATAAATTGTTTGATGTTGGAAAAATGTTTATGTAGAGTTTGAGGGGCTGCAATAAAACCTCCTAGAGGAAGGATAGGACTCATTCTCTGTTTACTGCAAAGAGCAAAGCTGGAGACCTGGGTCATATGGCAATGTGTTTATCTTCTTGCTGGTGGCTGGTGCTTGGGAGCAATGATATCTTTTCATACATACTGAGTACTCACAACGTGCACTGAAGCTAATGTCTCTTTGTGTCTTAACTGGAAGTTACAGATCAAATTCACCACTAACACCACTCCATACCACTGCATCTATGGAGAAGCTTCCTCTTATTGAGTACTTATTAAGTAACCACATATCAAATGCCATTGCTATTTTGTGGATGAGGAAATAGAGAACTTCAGTTGCTTTCCTAGAATGACCCTTCTTTAAATCAATAGCTTATAACCATCTGGGCACAGTTATCCTACTGACAGACTTTGCTTGTAATAAGGGTTAGGATGAGGGCTGTTCATTAGAAACATAATGTGAGCCACTAATGACAGCCATATGGACCACATTACATTTTCTAGTAATTATAGAAAATTAAAAAAAAAAAAAAGCCAGTGAAAGACCAGCTTAGCTCTTTCCCTTCGACCCTCTCAGCCTTCCCTTCTAACCATGTCCATTTCTTTGTGATAGTTGCTGATACCCAGAAATAGTTTCTACTAAGAACTGCCAAGGACCTCACCAGGCTGTGACTTAGGTAAATGATTTTCACTGTCCTTCTATCCTCCATGATAGTCTCTCCAGTTTCACTTGCAGTCTTATAGCAGGCTGCTTGAGGTGCTCCAATTTCATTCACTGGAGACTCTGCTACTTGGTACAAACCTATGGTCTGCTAGTCCCATCATGCCTGTCTCTCCTGACATACTCTTTGTCCTACTTTTGCCTATTTCCAAGAGCCACTCCTCCCACCACACCTTCAATCCCAGGGAACTCTACGTCATGGTGTGGCCTGGATGCCCCAAGCTCTTTCCCACACCCCTTCTCAAATGTTAGTCCTCGCTCATCTCTATTCTTCTCTGTTACCTGCTAAAATGCACAAGTACTCTACTATGGCCACCAGAGGTACCAAACTGACTAAGATCCAGGGAAGAATGGAATACTCAACCAACAAAAACAACACCATGTATCACCTAGAAACATCTAAATCATCATACTTCCAGATGCCTAGACAAACAACACAAAAATATAAACATGAACAACCAATACAAGCCTCCTCCAGAAACCAGGACCCTACCTCAGAAAGTCCCTAAAAAATGGAATGTGTTCAAGGACTTTAACGAGAATATGAATAAATCACTTAATGAAGACTGTAAGAACAATATAAACTGTCTTAGTCTGGGTTTTGTTGCTGTCAAGAGATGCCATGACTATGCCAATTCTTATAAAGGAAAATATTTAATTTGGGCTGGCTGACACTTTCGGAGGTTGTGTCCATTATCATGGTGGGGAGCTTAGCAACATGCAGGCAAACACGGGTACTGCAGAAGAAGCTGGGTGTTCTGTATCTTGATGTGAAAGCAGCAGAAGGAGACTATATGCCACACTGGGCATAGCTTGGGTGTATAAGACCTCAAAGCCAACGTCCACATGGCGCACTTCCTCCAACAAGGTTAAAATTCCTAATAGTGCCACTCCCTACAGCTAAGCATTCACATTCATGAATCTATGGGGGTCACACCTACTCAAACCACCAGACAAACAGGTGAATGAAATAATAAAAGTAATTCAAGAGATAAAAATAAACATAAAAATTAAATGTAATCACTAAAGAAAGTCCAAACTTGAAATAAAAAGTTTAAGATATACAATAAAAAGACTTCAGAGGTAAACCTCACTTACAGATTACAAGTCATTGAAGAGAGAATCTCAAATGTTGAAGAGAAGATATAAGTTGAAGAAAAGGTATAAAAAATTGATACCTGAGTCAGAGAAAATGTTAAATCAAAAACAAAACAACAACAACAAAATGGACCAAAGGATCCAGGAAATCTAGAAAAATATGAAGAGACAAAATCTACCAATAGTAGGGATGGGAAAAAGAGAAGAAATTTAGGTCAGAGACACAGAAAATATTTGTAACAAAATTATTTAAGAAAATTTCCCCAACTGAAAGAAGGAGGTGCTATTATGGTACAAGAAGCATATAAAACACCAAATTGACTAGACCAGAAAAGAAATCCCCCATAGTACATAACAACCAAATTACTAAATATATAGAACAGGGTAATGACATTAAAACCTGCAAGGAAAAATGATCAAGTCTTATAAATGGCATGCCCATTAGAGTAACACCTGACTTGTCAAAGGAGACTCTGAGATCCAGAAGGGCCTGCACAGATGTTTCACAAGCTTGGAGAGAAAAAATTCTACAATAAATAAAAAAATAAAAAAGAAACAGCTATCTACAAATCCAGCTCTATAGAAGGCACTAGAAGAAAAACTACAGTCTGGAGAGATTAACTACACCCAAGAAGAGACAAAAAATAAATAATTCCAGAACAGAAAATAAAAGGGGGAATGAGCCTACACCATAACAACAGAATAACAGGAATGAATAAACACTTCTCACTGAAAATATTTAATATAAATGGTCTCAATTCCTTAATAAAAAGACACAGACTAACAGATTGGATTAGAAAACTGTTTTCATCTTTCAGCTGCATGCAAGAAACACTCCTCATCATTGAGGAGAAAGATCATCTGAGGTTGAGAAGATAGAAAAAAATAGTCCAAGAATTTGGACCTAAGAGGCAAACAGATGTAGCCATTTTGATATCTGATAAACGGGGGAGGGGTATATTACAAGAGACACTAAGGCAATCCAGAAAATCATAAGAACAGACTTTTAAAAAAAATCCATATCTCCATCAAATAGGAAAACCTAAGAGATAGCTGAATTTCTGATATATAAAACCTACTAAATTTAAATAAAAAATATATAAGCAATTTAAAGAGACTCATAACTACTAGTGAAATAGAAGTAGTAATTAATACTTTTCCAACCAAAACCAGCCCAGGGCTAGATGGATTCAGTGCAGAATTGTATTTGATTATCAAAGAAAAATTAACACCAAATACTCCAGAAATTATGTTGCAAAATTGAAACAGAAGGGACATCTCCTAATTCTTTTTATGAAGCCACAGATACCCTGATACTTAAACCAAACAAAGATTCAACAAAAAGAAAACATCAGATCAATATTCCTTAGAGATGCAAAAAATCTCAAAAATGCTTGCAAACCAAATCCAAGAACATAACAAAAAGATTATCCACTAGCATTAAATTGGCTTAATCCCAGATATGTGAGATTGTTCAACATATGTAAATTGAAACATGTAAATCTACTACATAAACAGACTGAAAGATACAAACCACATGATCATGTCATTAGATGAAGAAAAGCCTTTGACAAAATCCTACATTCCTTCATGATAAAAGTCCCAGGGAGGCTAGGGATACAAGGGACATAACTCCACATAATAAAGGCAATATACAGCAAGACCATAGCCAACATCAACCTATCTGGAGAGAAACTCAAAGAATTTTCACTAAAACCAGGAACAAGACAAGGATGTTCACTATCTCCATGTCTATTCAATATAGTCTTTGAAGTCTTAAAGTAATATGACCACTGAAAGAGGTCAAAGGGATACAAGCAGAAAATGAATAAGTCAAAGTATCCTTTTTTTGCTGACACTATGATTTGATACACAAAGGACCTTAAAACCTCCAAGAAACTCTTACAGCTGATAAACACTTTCAGGAACATAGCAGTATATAAAATTAGCACACAAATATTACTAACCTTCCTTTCTAGATATGACAATTAGAATGATAAAGAAATCAGACATACATTATCTTTCACAATAGTCTTTAAAACAAACAAACAAAACTCAGAATAACTCTAATTAAGCAAGGCATGGTAACATACCCCTTTAATCTCAGCACTCAGGAGGCAAATGCATGGATCTCTGTGAGTTTGTCAATGGCTTCATCTGCATAATGAGTTCCTGGACAGTCAGCCTACTAAAATACTTTGTCTCAAAACAAATAAACAACACTGAGGAAGACATTAGAAGATGGAAAGATCTTCCATGTTTTTATACCAGTAGAATTAATACAGAGAAAATAGTCATCCTATCCAAAGCAATTTACAGATTCAATGCAAATCCCATCAGAATTTCACCACAGTTCTTTATCTAAATTGAAAAACAAATTTCAGCTTTATAAAAAAACATTTAAAAACAAACAAATAAACAAAAAAGCAAAACCACATGATGGCTTAAACATTACTGAATAATGAAAAAACTGTTGGTGGTATTACCATACTAGACTTCAAGCTGTACTATGGAACTATAGTAATAAAAAAGCATCATGGTATTTGCATTAAAACAAACACATGAATCATTGGGATAGAACTGAAGACTCAGATACAAATCCACATACCTCTGGACACTGATTTTTGAAAAAGAAGCTAAAAACACATATTGGAGAACAGACATCACTTGGAACAAATGGTACCATGCTGGTCAAACTGAGTGGCTGCACACAGAAGGATGCAAATGGACACTGATTTGTCAACCTGCAATTCAAAATGGACCAAGGGCCTCAACATAAGATCACATGCCTTGGATCTGATAGAAGAGAAAGTGGGGAAGAGTCTTGAACTCATTGGCACAGGAAATGCTTTTCTGAACAAAACACCAATAACACAGGCACTAAGATCAGCAATTAATGAATGGGACCTCATGAAACTGAAAAGCAAATACAGCAAATGACACTGTCATTCTGACAAAGTGGTAAACCACACAATGTAAAAAATATTGTTTTACCAATTATGTATCTGATAGAGGGTTAGTATATAAAGAACTCAAAGCACTGGACTTCAAAAAAAAAAATAACAAAAACTAAGATACAGAACTAAGTAGAGTCCTCAGAAAATGAAACATAAACGATTCAGAAACACTTAAAGAAATGTTCACTGTCATTAGTCACCAGGAAAATTCAAATTAACACTGCTTTGAAATTTCATCTTACACCAGTCAGAATGGTCAAGATCAATAAAACAAATGACAGCTTGTGCTTGCCAGGGTGTGAGGAAATGGGAACACTCCTCCATGCTGGTAGGAGTGCAAACTTTTACAGCCACTATTGAAATCAGTGTCATGGCTCCTCAGGAAGTTTGAAACAGATCCAGGTATCCCACTCTTAGGCATATACCCAGTGGATTCAATGTTCCACCACAGAAACACTTGCTCACTCATGTTCACTGCTGCTCTATCCATAATAGCCAGAAGTTGGAAACAGCCTAGAGCTTTATCAACTGATGAATGGATAATGAACATGTGGTACATTTATACAAAGGAATATTATTTGATTGTTTAAGAAAATCATAAATTTTGCAGGTAAATGAATGCAGCTAATAAACAAGTCATCCTGAGGTGACCAAGCTCCCAAAATACAAATACTGTATTTTCCTTTCATATGTGAATGTTAGGTTTTAGGTTTTCAATATGAATGCTACGATCATGTAACTACGGAGGCTAGATGCCCAGGAAGAAATTAGGGGAGAGGAGAGGATCTCCCTAAGAAGAATAAATAAATAGAATTTGTTGTTATGAAGAGACAGGGCAGAGACTGGAGTGGGAGTACTGAATGAGGGAGGAGTAGGAAATATGGGGGCTAGGTGGGGACAGCTAATAATAAGGCCATGTGAAGGGCCATATGGAAACCTCCCAAATACGCATACATATGAAACAAATGTAAATGAAGTCACCAAACAACGGAGGAGTCAGTGTCCCAATTAGACATTTCCCCTCCCCCCCAAGTAAAAGATCCAGGGCCGGGCATTGGTCAACAGGGCTATTGCCAAGGCTATTACTGGTTGCTCTGCATAAACTGACAATGAGATCTCATTGCTAGAAAACAACACTTACATATCTCATTGAACAGAAAAAGTTGAACTGGCGCCTAAGTAGAAGATACTCTGCAGGTTACTAGAAGACTAAGGTAATGAGCAACCCAGTGACAAACACTGTGATCTCCAATGGTTACCCGCCTGCAAGATATGCTGGTGGTACAGAGGCACAACTGTTGTGGAAGCAACCAACCACTCTGTGCTTGGATCTAATGCTCACTCCATGAGATGGAATGTATACCTGACACTCTGCACGTGGTCAAGAACACGAGACTGGATAGGCTTGGGGAAAACCAAATAGTATTGTTCTCCTACCAGAACATAGCAATAAAATAACTCCTAATGACCTTCTGCTATAATAGCATCTCAGTGCCTCATTCAGCAACCGTCAGAGACGCTTCTTTCTGCAATAGATGGGAGCTAGCAGAGACCCACAGCTGCATAATATGCAGAGTGAGAGATTCTGGAGCACTTAGTCCTAAACGGGGCATCTTCCTCAACCTCAGGGTTTAGGAAATGAGGCACAGGAGCACTGAGAAAAAACGTAAGAGCCATTGTCAGAACACCAACGAAGAAAATTGTCCTTCAGATACCACAGAATGTTTATGTATGAACTCACAGAGTCTGTGGCAGCACTCACTGCCTACATGGGTTTAAGCCAGATGGATTCCCAGCACTGAGAGGGGGAAGTGGACTCAGGATCCCACCTCTAACCTAGAAGCTATTTTCAATTGACACCTGTTACCAAAGAAAAATTAGTTCTCTCCAGTGGAGTGTCACAGCATGTATTAGTCACTCCTCAGGCTAGCCCCATGCTTAGCACTAGATGACCCACACGAGATGAACCCACACGAGATGAACTCAATCCTATTGTTATAGACTTATTGTCTCAAATTGTTTTGTTTGGGCATGTTTTGTCTTATTGGTCTTTATTTGTATGTTTTGGTTCTCACTTTTGTGTTTTTAAGTTTTTAAACAAGTGTGTGTTTCCTGTATTATTATCATTATCATTATTTGTTATTTTGTTTTTTCTTTTCGGTTGCTTGTTTATTTTTTATTTTTGTTTTCTTTAAGATTTATTTATTTTATATATGTGAGTGAGTATACTGTAGCTGTCTTCAGACACACCAGAAGAGGGCACTGGATCCCATTACAGATGGTTGTGAGCCACCATGTAGTTGCTGGGAATTGAACTCAGGATCTCTGGTAGAGCAGTCAGTGTTCTTCACTGTTGAGCCATCTCTCCAGTCCCACTTGTTTATTTTTTAAAGAAAGAAAAGGCATGGAATTAGGTGGCTGGGGAAATGTGTAGCCTCTCGGAGGAGTTTGGGGAGGGGAAAAGAATGATTAGTAATATAGTATGAAATGTCAATAAAAAGATCTGGTGAAATTAATTGTAATCACATACACACATCCTAACCTGATACACTGTCTGATTTATTACATAGGAACTGTAAAACTATTATGTATTGAAATGATAAAATCAATATAAAAACAAGCTGTTTTATTTGGTTTTCCCCACTAAATCCCTAATCGCTGCTAATGTCAGTTTAGCACACGATTAATATTTAAATATTCTGATGATTAATAGAAAGAAAGTACTGCTTTCTCTCTTAGATTCTGATATCTTCTATGGTGTACCCCTAGGTCCCCTTCTTTTCTAGAGATATAGGTTATGCACAGCAACCCCCTGCCCTCTCCAGGGCCTCCAGCACAGAATTTTGAATTCGGAGAGGACAGAAGTTTCTCTTAAACTTTCCAACTGTCACTTCTCTCCTGCCTGCTAGGTTGGGAGTTAACTGTTTAATTTCTGCTTTGAAAATTAGTGAAGTACGTTGCATGACTTCAACAATAATACAATAACCACAAATCACAAATTCAGGGTACAGCATGTTGCTTTATGCCAGGCCATAGCACACAAGGGAGTCTCTGGCTTCACTGAAGAAAAGCTTGCAGTTTAGACTACCAGTAAATTCATAGGTGATGGAGAAGGAAATGGTCTGTTATTTTGGCCCTGTTGCCCCGGAGCAAAGAAAGATAGGGTCCAGGCATATACAGCAGGTTTTTCGAGGACTTAAAACAGCCCAATGAACTTTTTCCTTTGGTGGAAAATCTCAAATAAGGTGTCCAAAATGAAACCTTCAAAAGGGTACCATGAGCTTTCTGTCCCCCAGAGGTGGCGCTTCGAGGGTGACGAAGTTAATTAATGCCTGCAAAACGCGGTTTCTGAGCTCATCAGAGAAGTCATGCTCAGCTTACACTATTTATAGCAGAGCTGAGGTGTGCATACTGTGTGACATTTCCCTCTTTTTTAAGTAGGGGGACTTAAAAAAAGTCGTGGGCACCCGGTCCTTCGCACTGTGCAGCGGGGCGGGCGGCAGTGAGGGGGCGGGAAGCAAACGCGCCAACAACGCGTGTCCGCGCGCAGGTGCTGGGGGCGGCGACGGCAACTCCGCAGCGGCTGCCCAGGAGGAGAGTTCGCGGCAGCTCGCGGGATGCTCCTAGATGCAAGATGTGTCTCTGGCCAGCAGGAGGAAGGAAGAGGAAGTGAGAGCAGCGGCAGCCGGCGGCGGCAGCGGCCGGCGACCCGAGTGTAAGTGCGTGCGTTCGGGCAGCGGCAGCGGGCGAGGATGGGCACGAGATAGAGGCAGAGCCACCACCGTCCGCGGCTCTGAGAGGGGCAACAGAGCCTCGGGCACCGGTCTACGGCTCCTGCCCCGGCGCTCCGGCCTTTGGGAGCCGTCGTCGCCGTGTCCTGAGACCCCGGGCAGGTTTGTAAAGTTTGCTGGGCTGGCGTGGCGCCCGACTCGCTGACCTCGGCGGCCCGGGCGGGGACCAGGGCAAGAGGAGGGCGCCGCGGAGACACTTTTGTTTCCTCCCGGGGCCCCGCGACGCGGGCGGGTGGGGGCTGCGGGCTCGCTGCAGTTGGGAGGTCTGGGCAAAGGGGCGTCCCGAGTGACTAGAGGCACGGGGTGGGGAGAAGCGGACACCGGGGGGCTGCGCCCGGATGGGGCTTAGTGCTGGGACCGGTGTAAACGGCCAGGGCAGAGTCCGCTGGAGGGGGCTCGGGCGGGCTGCGCCACTGGCGTAGGGGTGCTGGGACCTGGCAGAGTGCTCCTGGGACCTTGCGGCCAGCAGTCGTGGGGCTAGAGAGCCAGGAAGCTGCTTTGAGTTTACCGGCGAGGACACCGGGGCTCGCTCGGGTGTCGCAGACGGGAGGGGAATCCCCGGAGAGCGCGCTCCCGAGATGGGGCGGGATGGGCTGCGGGGACCCCCTGAAGGCGTTCGCTAGGGAAGACCCGCCTCCTGGGACCATGCGGGGCTTCCCTGTGGGGCCCCCAGAGGGCGCAGGGTCTTCGATGGAGAGGCTGGCGTGGGAGGGGGCGTACCGCGCGCTTACCCGAGAGAGCGGCGGGCGTGGGGCGCTGGGGAGGGAGCGAGCGAGCTGTGCGCCGCGGTAGCCCCGCGGCTTAGAGGAAGAGGAAACCCAGAACTCAGCCGGCCGCGGTGCGCTTGTGTGGGGTTGGGAAGTCCGTGTTGTGCTGCGGGCGCGCGCCAGGCATATATTTGTGTGTGTGTGTGTGTGTGTGTGTGTGTGTGTGTGTGTGTGTGTGTGTGTGTGCTGGCGTGTGTGCTGGCGCGCGTCATTGCGGTGGGGGCGCTCTCCCATTGACCCTCGGGGGTGGGGGCTGTCTACCACTGACTCTTCTGCCTGGGGCCTTTTGAACTAGGCAGCTGGGGCAAGGGTTGTTGGACTTGGATTGACCCGACGCTTCAGAGTTTGGCCTCAAGCAGGGACAGCTCCAGGGCCTCTGGACAGCTCCCGAGGCTCATTGAGTTCAATGAAATGCACCCAGGGTCTGTGGACCTCCTGCCTCTCGCCAGTACCTACAACCTAAGATTCAGGAAGAAAATCGTGACTTGAGGGCAACCAGGGAAGAATTTCTGAATTTTTTCTTTTATGTACAAACAAAAATAACTATCGTTTACATACGGAAAAAAAAATCTTTGAGAGCAACTTGAGACTGGAAAATCCAGTTTACATGCAATGATTGTTAGATTGGGAAAGCTGGCAGTAGAGCCGGTCCACTAAAGGCTTCTGGTTATGGTCTTCACGTGTCTCACCTCTTCATTAGCTGCCAAGGTTACTTCAAGGTTTACTGTTTTCATTCCCTCAATTTACAGGACTGGGGATACGAGTGAGTTTAGAACCAGGTTACTTGCAGGCTTGTAACACAGGCTACATACTTTTTCTTTTCTTGCCTGCCATCCCTCCTTACCTTCTTCTTTCTTTCTCCCTCCCCTCTTTCTTCCTAGCTGACCTTTTGATCTTCTGCTTGTCACGATGGTACATTTGCCATCTTTCAGAAGTGTAGCTAAATGTGCATAAATGTGACTGTATCTGCTACTTGATTCTTGTTAAGTTAGATGGAGTTATGATAAACTGACAGAACGACATCAATGGTGGGGGCTCATGGTGAGGAAGAAGGGTAAGCAGGAGAAATCTGGGGAACAGGAAGCTTGGGGAGACTGTAGTCTGTGGAAACTCAGTGCCCGAACAGTCATTGGACCAAAGATTATGTGGTCACATGATGGGTGACCATGCCCCCAACAGCAATAGGTTCTTGTTAACTGCAGCAATTTTGACTTCCTTACATTTTCCTTGCTTACTGCTTTGTCTCCCCAGGACCTTTGCACATGCTGTTCTTCTGCCCGAGGAGCTTTCCCTCACATGTTCAGATGACTCATCCTTTGCCTCCTTCAGGCCTCTACTCAGCTCTCAGTATAAAAGGCCTTGGTGGACAGCTGTGTGGGTCCTCTTGTGTTACCCATTTTCCTTCTCTGTATTTTTTTACTCCTTGGCATTATTTATTCATCTGTTTATCTTATTGTCTCTCTCAGTAGGATGGAAGTTTGAGCAGGCTGGTGACCTTGTTACCAAGATCTAGATTAGCTTTTAGCACAGGGTAGCAATGTGCTTTGTGAATATTCTATTGACTGGTAGAAGGAGACTTGTCCATGCTGGTAGAGAGCACTGGGAAACATACTGAAATAATTCTGGTGTCAGTGGAGTGGGAAGCTTGGCAGTTACCACACTCTTGTCCCCTCCTCCACACTCTACAACTGTTCTTTCAGACCCCCTTTGCCTTGGTTAGATTCTTCCCTTAGAACTGCAGGCTGAAAAAAGGTATAGAGAGGCCATTGCTTAGGTCAGGGTATAAAGAGCAGGGCACTTTATTAAAAGCCCAACTGTTCCTGATCTGCTGTAACCCCTCTCTCCTTGGTAGATGTCTTTCAAAGCTTGTGTTGTTTTAAGCCTAAGAAATGTTCCACTGGAGGACAGACATTATCAGAAGCAGCAAGAAACGCACATATGCACCCTGTCCCCCACTGTCTCCCTCACAGGGATGAAGCCAGATTGAAGGCAGAGAAGAGTTTGCTTGCTGAGCCAGGAGAGGGAGGCAGAGGGAAAAGCTGGAAGACAGATGAAGCAGAGAAAGGCCTGGGCAAGGGAGAGAAGTAGGCAGACCAGGGGATTCTTCAGGAGCTGCTGAGTGGTGAGCATTTCTGAAATGTCAGCACTGCAACGGAGAGTTCTCAAGTGATTTGCTTGCTCTGGATATTTGGTGTGAGTGGGTGGGGAGAGGTGTGTGCAGGAAGGGAGGGCTTTGAAGCTCTGGCCCAGAGGATGTGGCTGGGGGCAATGCAAGGTACATCAGTGCACACGTGCTTACTTCATCTCCTGGTCCAGGCCTGAAGCTTCAGAGGGATCATTCCTGGCAACATAGTATTCGCCATTCTGATCCAGAACAGTGGGCAGGAAGGTTTCTTACTGAAGTCTGCAACCACTCTTCAATGCCTGCAGCCATCCAAGTAGATAGCTTGGTTTAGACATCCTGTTGAATTTGGAGAAGGTGGGAGATTACTAAACCTCTCTGCCTTACAAAGCCTCAAGTGTTTGCTGCAAGAGTTGTGTAACACCAGTTCAAGTCAACGAACACAGTGCTTTGTTTGCTTAAGGTTGTAGCCTAGGAGGAGAGCCTGATACCTACTTAGCAGGTCTGATCAGCAATCTAAAACACAAATGGAAGCAAGCAGAAGGCTGGTCCTCTGAGGAGGTCGAGGGTGAAGGATCTTGAATTAGAAGCAAGCCTGGGATGATTGCTAGTTTAAGACCAGCTAGAAATGTAAAAACATCCTTGATTAGCATGCACCAGTTCATGGGTTCTCTCCTTAGCGCCACAGAAAACAGACTTTGACTCTTATGTACTGAATGCATAGCGCCATATGGGGTTTGAGTTTTTAAAAATATGCTTTAATAATTCTAGGGCATTTGAGATCTTTTTCATCAACTTGCCAAGAATTCTCATGGAAAAGAATCCATGGGGCTATGCTTTCAGAAGCGTCTAGCTGTTTCCCTTTTACAAAATACTGTTAGTTTGATAGTTAACAGTTTAGTAGTTAAGAGTAAAATAGTGAAAGACACTGCTTCCAGTTAAACCACATACAATGTCAGCCATTGCCTTCACCCTAAAAATGCTATTGTTTATAGAATTTGACACTGTGCTTGGCCCAGATCCCACCACCATTTTAGGACAGGGGACCCAAGTGACCAGTTCTTTGCTGCTGTGGTGCAGAGTTGAACAAACCTCAGTAGCTCTCACTGTTCTTAGAAGGAAATCAAAACCACCCACTGTTTTCTGGCCAAGTGTGAGCTTTTGGAAATTTACTCACTCGAACCTTTCTTTTCCTATTTTATCCCTGGTCTTTGGTATGTGCATGATTATAATTACTTTTGGAGATTTGCATAGGCAGCCATTCTGTTTTTGGTAGTAGCTATACATTAGATCAGGTATTCGTGCTGACTTGGGCTTAAGACTGACTAGCCAAAAAAACAAAGTCAAAGACCAAGAACAAGCAGTGTCTGAATCAGAAGGGTCATGAAGGCCATCCATTCAGACAGAGTGAGGTTTTAGTGGTATGTGTGGCCCCAGAAGGCTTTCCACTCTGCACCATAGTGCATTTAGGTTCAGCAAAGCCAGTCTGCATACGCCGTGCATAGATTGGCTGCTGTGCTCAATTTCCTGGGTAATCTAGGTTGTCTGAGTGTTAACAATGGCAACTTATCTGTAGTAGACGGAACTGGAGCCTGCCAAGCCCTGCCACAATGAATGACTACATTAACCACTTGTGTTTTCAGACCTCCATGGGTGCAGGTACAAGTCGAACAGAATTTTGTCAGCAGCCTCCAGTGAGGTGAACAGTTAAGTATACTGAGGTAGGAATATGTGTGGGTGAAGGAATGCTGTCTCATCAAACGGAATGAGCCAGAGCAACAACCTGGCCCAGTGCTGAGCTGAGAAATTAGTCACATGTATAAATAGTAGATGTTTCTTTGTGTTCCTGGCCCCCACAAACACTGGTTTCCAGAATCTGAGCAGATTATAATTGGAATCTCAGTTTTAGGAATTGAAGCTCCAGTTGGACTATTTTAGTTGTCACAGTTAATGCAGAGAGCACAGCTTTCGTCAGTAGAAAATGCTGGCAAACCACTACTTGCTCTACTCTAGCATGCTGTGCTGGGTGGGCAGTATTTCTGGATAAGCAGCCTTCGGCTGGGGGATTGGTGCCCAGGTGAGGCTATGAAGCACTGCGTCAGTAAGATTGGATCATGAGATGAGTGTGGCTCTTCATCCACGGCTGGCCCTCTTCCCTGTGGCATGCTGTTTTGGAAGGAGTAGGGAGTCACCAGCAGGATGGTGTTATCCATTTTATAGATGGTGTCTAGAGCAATCCCATGACGCAGGGGTCATGGGCTCTAGAACTAAACTATATTCAACTCTTCTGATGTTTTTCTACTTTAGTTTCTTTTTCTTTTTTCTTTTCACACCACATTATATATTCTTGTTAGTTCCTTGTCTTATTGGTGCAATGGCACATTGGTATCTAGAGACGACTCTACTCCTGTATGTAACCAGAGCTGGCTGAGAATACCGCTTAGTTGGTAAAGTGCTTGACTTTGTAATGTTGGGAACTGAGTTTGATCCCCAGAATTCATATTAAAAAAACCTGGAGTGGGGGAGATGGAGGGAGACCTGAAACTTACTAGTCTCATGTAGAATCTGAGTAACTGGGAAGTTCTAGGTCACTTAAAGATGTTGTCTAAAAAAATAGGGAGTAAACCAAGAATGACACCTGAGGGTTTCGTCTGGCTACCACACGCATGAACACACATGTGCACCCACACTCTCACACATGTATACATACACAGACACACAAAATAAACTAAAAATGTTTTAAATGTAAAAATAAGTAAGATATGCCCCTCAGGTCAGGTAGAGGTACTGCTCAGTGGTATTACTTGGGCTTGACCTACGTGAGGCTTTAGGTTTGAGTCTCATTGTCGTGGAAAGAAAAACAACAAAAGAAATGCCCTTAGTTCAGAGGGCTGTGTCCCAGGTTGCCATGACACCTAGCTCTTGAGGTGGAGAATTTCAGAGTTGATCCTTCTCTGCATATTTCATTCTCAAGGTGCCTTTAGACTTGAATCTAGATGCATCTGTGGCCTCTCATATCAGCCAAGATCACAAAATTGAAGGATGAGGGCTATTTATTAATCCGAGAGAAGTGGGAGGTCTCTGCCAAGGAAAATGTATTCTTTAGCCACCCACTTTAAAAAAAAATGTGGATGAATTATGGTGCAGGCAAATTTGTGGAACCCACTGGGAGGGAACCAGTTGTCAGGGGAATATACTTCATGATGCACTTGTCAGCTTATAGCTTTGCCTTTTCTGACTATGAACTAATAATACCCACGGAGGGAACTGGAAACCTGAGCCCAGTGAGCAGGATGGCTCTTGCTTGGGCAGTGCTGCTGTTCTGCGTTTTCTACTTACAGACCATCTCTTTTATTTGCCCTTGATTTTAGGTCTCAGCCTTGGTACCATTGACACTTGGAACTAAATAATTCTGTTTGAGGACTCCCCCATGCATTGCAGAATGACCACCAGCTTCCCTGCTCTCTGTTCACTAGGTACCCAACATCACCACTCAGTTAGGAACAAGCAAAGCTGTATCCACCCTTTGCAGGTCTGTGGCTCAGAGGCCAACCCCAGCCCTCCCCTCTCCTCCCTGGCCTGGTTGAAAACCTCTGTTTTGTTTTCTGAAGAGATCAGAACAATTGCTTGTAATTTAATCAGACTTTCAGCTGGAGTTGGGACTGCCCCAGTTTTCTGTCACTGGCTATTCCTTGGAGCCTACACCGAGGTAGTGAACTCACCGATGGGGACCTCGCCCTTTATGTTCATTCATTTGCTTTAGTGTCCTCCTTAACTTCCCTTACCGCTAAACTGCAATTATCTTCCTGAGTCAAATGGTGAGACTTTACTCACTTTCCTGTAGCCCAGGCAGAAAAAAGCTATCCCTGTTTCCTAGCAAGTTTTTGAGTTTGGCCACTGGTTACTGAACTAACTGTGACCTTTACATAACAGTTAAGAGGGTGAATGGATGGAGTGGGGTGGTAAGGAGCTGTCAGCATGACTCAGAGGCCCAGTCACAAGGTAAAGAAGTGTCTGTTTGGAATCCAGTAACTGAGGAAGGTATCTGCTCCTGTGCTGGGCAAATGCCCCTTGGCTGATTAGCTGATAATGGATATGGATCCTCCATCAGTGCCTTAGGACCTCTAGCAGGTCAGGGAGAAACTTTAAAGGCATTGGCTTACATGAAGTCCTTTCTCATTCTGGGTAATACATTTCTGTGCAATCTTGTGGCATTATTTTCTTATGTAATTATATGTCAACTTTCTACTTGCCTCCTCTGGCTGCTGTAGTGCTGAGAGCAATAGCTTGTGTTTTCTGCCACACAGAACCTATTGGTGAGTTGGTTATTAACCGTTTCCACAAGTCAGCAGCCTGCTCCGAGTCACAGCCTGTAGCAGCCCTCCACCCTTCTTCCTTCCGCCCTTTGTACCTTTTTTTTTTCAGTTTGAGATTGCATTTGGAGCACCACAGTTTTGTGTTCTGGGCTTCAGTGGCTGAGTGTACTGCATGAGATATATTTTCCAGGCTGCTACACACAATTACCCTTAATTTTGAAGTATAATGCATTTCAAAATAATATTTTTTTCTGTTTTGGGGCTCTTTAACCCAAATGCATAAACCGCAGCTGGCTTTGCCCATGGCCTTCAGAAGACATGTGGCTTGGGAAGTTGAGCCAGTGGAGTACTTTGGTCAGACTGCACATTTTTGGCTGTGTGAAGAGTGAATTCCAACAACACTCAGTAAGGCTGGTTTCAACTTGACTCCTGCCCACCCCCACACTACCCTGCCTATGGTGCCCTAGATTTTTCTAGTGGATTGCTACCTTAGTTACACCAATTATGGGCCACTTGGTGACTAGTAGTTAAACATTTTGGCTTGGAGAAATGAGACATATTCTTTCCTGTAGTAAGTGTCACATATGTGCGTGCATGCGCTCACATGCGCGCACGCTTCACTTAATAATGAAGGGTCCTTTGAAGCAGTGGAATAATGATGTCAGCTGCTATATTCTATTTTCTCTAACACTTGTCACCTTCATTGAATGGGAGCCATGTTAAAACCAAAATTTTTATTCAGGAACGAATTCGTTTGCCTCCTCTTTGGACCCACTCCACTCCCAGCAAGTGGCTGAGACTCACTGGAGCCATTTTCCTAATCATTATTTAATCTTCGGCTCAGAGTGTTTGAAAAACATCTGCCTGGATTTGCATGAGAGAAGCATATAAAAAGCTTTATTTTTAAATTATATTTTATAAAAGCAATGTTGAATAGATAGAGCTAAGGAATAAAGTGTGTGCTCCGGGTGAACAAAGCCTTGAATTCTGTCCTCAGCATTTAAACAAAATTCTCTCTCTCTCTCTCTCTCTCTCTCTCTCTCTCTCTCTCTCTCTCTCTTTCACACACACACACACACACACACACACACACACACACACACACTCAATAAATAAGGGTCCCAAGTGCGTATAAAAACTTTTAAATTAAACTATTATTTCTAGGCTTAGCCTGTCACAAGACTTCACCCATATCATAATCCTTCCGTCAGTCAGCTGTGCCACCGCCATTTGTACAGTGCTGTAGGTTCTGTGGTATAGGGACTCCACTTTTGGAGCTTTGCTAGGGATGGATGAATGAGATAAGACGATCAGTTAAGAGATAATTGTAACTATCAGTACTTCAGGTTTGTAGATCACAAGAAAAGTACACAGGTTATCATTTGGAAAAGACGTAGAAAGGTTATTATTAAAGAAAGATTGTTCCAGGAGTTCAGCAGTGCAGGAATGTTTGAGCAAGGCCAAGAGTGGGTTCTGCTGGGAGCTAAACATTGAGTTGAATGGACAGGAAAGCTGAGTCTCTTAGGCAAGGAAAACAGGCAATCCAGGTTTAGTGAGGATTCTGTCCCATTGTAGTCTGGACAAAAGATGAGACAGGAAGCAGGCAGGAGGAACAAAGGAAGGTTGACACTTTATCAGCTTCTGTCTTCTAGACCTATACTCAAGTAAACATCCAGTCTTGGGGAAAGGAACAAATAAATACCACAGTAAGCCTGATATGAGGAAAGGCTGCCCCACCCCCACTTCCCTACTGAGACCCCACAGCTGGCTGCCAGCCAGAGCAGACAGAGGGGAAGGGGGACAGTGTGTATCAGCCACCCACTGAAGAAAACAAATGGAGGATTGATGACTGATTGGATTTGGGAAAAGAAGAACGATTCTTTGAAGTTTGGAACTAAACAAACATGCACTTGTTAATTAAGGATTGTAGCTAATTTTCAAGAGTCAGCTGGGGAGGGGAAATTCCTTCTGTTGCTCAGTCTCAGTTTTCACATCTGTCAGATGGAGTTAATGTAAATCCATAGTTTCTGGTTTCGAGGTGAGTTTGGTGCATTGCTTTTGTTGTTGTTATCGCCGATGCCACTGGTATTATCAGTGTTTTCTCTGCAGGCTTTTAACACCAACATCTTGCTATATCCATTTAAAGACCTACATTGATCGTTTGATTTTCTTTAAGAGGCCTGAACCCTTTCTCTTAAAAGTTCAACTAGACTTTGCTTCATACATCATTGCTTCAGAAACAGAAATTTAAATCGCCACATTAGGATAAATATCTTCGGCTGTAAATCAAATGAACCAACATAAGAGATGAGGTTATTGATCTGGTGTGTTCAAATAAAAACTCATGGAAGTCCAGCTCACCTGGAATTTCACTTCATTGTTAATTTCCACTGAGGACAGAGATTGGAAGATGCTGTTCAGGGATCCTCAACTCTTGATTCCAGGGAAAACGGCTGTTTACACCTGTCCAACTACAGACAGGAACTCTGTGAGAAACTCCCAAGGTAGTGGAATCCTAGTAAGTAGCATTGGGCAGGCATTTAATTCAGAAGAACTGTGTTTTATAGGGTTATGTTGTCTGTAAAGGAAGCTCAGTGGTCCCTAAACACTTCATAAGCATCCCCTTTGAATCACTTAGAAACTTCTTAAAAGTAAGTGACTGCTTAAAGTTTCAGTGGAATGTGAGTGGGTGCAAGGTGTTCAACTTTCTTCTTAACCAAAACTGGTTCATTAGAATGTCAGCCAGGTTCAAAGTTACTCTGAGCATAAAACAGAAAGGGAAGAAGGGGAGGACCATGTTCTGAAGGGACAGACCCACACAGTTCTGTTGTTCCAGCAAAAGTAATTGTAGCAACTTTCTCACTTTTAAAAATGTTCCATGTAGGATATTTCATTCTATGTCTACTTCAAGCCACAGCCGCTGTTCCTCATTCTATTTGCTTGTTCTGGCCACTGTTTGTTTCGGTATCTACTCTTCTCTGTAAGTTCCTTCAGGAAGGCAGCAGCTAGCATACAGGTTTACTAGTGCCTTCCTCAGGAGCTCATTTTGAGTGGATTAAAAGAAAGATAAACTCCAGTTTAGTCACTAAACTATCATAAATGGAAGCATAGACTTAAGACAGAGATGTGTCATTGGAAAGGTAGTCTACAGACTGCTTGGAAGTGAAACCATTCCTGCAGTCATGAAAAGCCTCTTAGCTAAGCACTGGATGCAGGTCTTGGATGAACACAACAAATTACATACGATCCTCAGTAGGTAAAAATTTCAGTCCCTTTCTGTTCTCAAGAAGAATGGTGAGAATCCTTCAGCTTCTGCAGGCGTTCATGCAGCGGGGCTTCCTTCCTGTCTGTCAGGCTCAGTACATAGCATAAAAGAGAATCCAGTGCCAAACTTATTTAAAGAGTCATAGAAAGGTTTGTTTTCATGAGATGCAGGGTTCTGGTGAAACTGAGGAATTCTGCTCTCAGTCAACATACTCAATGTAGCCAACAATTTAAAGATTCCAAGCGCCTTGGCTCCATTTACCACTTCACTGTTGCGCCCTTACTGCAGTTTATCTTAGGAGACACTTCCAGCTGTCAGCGTCTCTGTCTCCTCCATTTCTGATATTCAGTTTTATCTTGGTTGAGCATGTGGCTTTGGAACACTGCGTGGAGTGGATCACAGCTCTTGGTGACCACAGATGAGAAGCCATTTGTCTTAAGAGTTTTGCCACCACAGGAGCATGTGGAAGAGCAGACATGTCAGTTAGCCATCACCCCAGCTGTAGCCAGCTGCTTACAAGAAGGCAGAGAAAAGAAGGCAGAATGGAGATTCCTGTTCCCAGAAGACATCGTTCTGTGTACTAGACACACTTTGCTGAAATTACTGCTGACTGAGGTTCATTTAGAATCTTCTCGGATGTGTTGCTGATAAGGTTAGCATATGAAGGTATACAGTGAAAAAGTCTGAGGTCGGTTATGGCTTGTGAGAGTGGATGGAATATAAGAAGTCATTGTGAAGATTTCCCGGTCAGTTTTTATTTCAGAGTTCATGTCTCTCTCAAGGGCAATGGTTCATGACCATATCAGACGAATGCACAGAGAAATGGACCAGTACCAGCCTTAATAATGGATTTTATCTTGTTTCCAAATCTATAAATTATATGGAAAGAGTTGGGTTCATCCATTTGAAAAACAAGCAAAAGACAGTATTTAGGGCCATGTGTAGCAGAGTCCACTGTGACATGCCAGTCCTTACTATTAGACACACATTAGAGCTTTTGACTTTCAGGAGAAGGAAAAACATGCACTTACTTTTTTCCTGAGAGAGGCTTTCTCTGTGTATCTCTGGCTGTCCTGGAACCCACTCCATAGATCATGTTGGTCTCTAACTCAGAGATCTGCTTGCCTTTACCTCCTGGTTGCTGAAATTAAAAATGACCACCACGCCTGGCCACCTTACATTCTTAATGGCTCCCGAATCCAGATTTGCCCTCAGTGTGTAACTGAAATTTATTATAAATTCATTTGCCCATTCACACATATTTATTTAGTGCCAGCTCAGTCTGTATTATTAGTAGGCCTTCTTCCAGAATTACACACACACACACACACACACAACCATACACACAACTTCTAGACAATAAATGTACATTCATCATTGGGTTCTAGAACTGTATATTGATGTTTCTTAAAAAGATTTGCTTGTTTTATTCTCTGTATGTGAGCATTTTGCTTGCTTGCATGTGTGTACCATATGCAGGTCTGGTACCTGCAGAGGTCTGGAAGACTCCATGAGATCCTCTGGAAGGGGAGTTACATTTGGTCGTGAGCCACCATATGGGGGTGCTGGGGATGGAACACCAGGCTCTTTGCAAGAATCACAAGTGTTCTTAACTAGTGAAACATCTCTCTAGCCCCTGTATGGGACATTTCAAAGGGACTGAGGAATGTGATATGAAATTATTGGTTCTACGAGGGCCTGTAATAGGACAACTGATGTTGTCAGCATATAGGAAAGAAATGGAATGGATTTTACTGGGGAAAAGGAAGTGTTCTTGTCAAAGGTTGTGAAAGGGGTAGACTCTGGCTATGCAGGAATTAAAGTCCAGAGTTCTCAGACCGGTGAACCACAGCCTTATGTTAAACTGGGGAGGCAGGCTGAGGGGGACCATGGATCTGGGTTCTTATTTATGAGACAACAAGAGATACCCATGTTTTTTCCCTGAGGAGTGACAGGGTAATCAACATCTATGCTGTGATAAGCTCTTCCTGGCTTCCATGCCTAAATCGTTCTAGGTTGGTCACAATATGGCTGCTGGTACTACTACTTTTAGAATCTGACAGTTTCTAATAGAATTTATTCATTAGTTTAAATTCTTCAAATTTTTAGCAGCAGTTTAAAGGAGTGATTCAGTGTGGGTATGACAGTTTGTACAAATGATAGAGGACCTGGATCTGTGGTTCTCAGTTTTGAGAAGACCTCAGACTCTTGAGAAACCAGGAACTGCATCTTAGCCAGATCCTGGATGGTTCTGATCCAGAGGACCAGGCTCCAGTTTTGAGAGAAATATTGTCCAGGTAGGAAATGAAAAGAAAATCAAGAACCCAAAGTCCAAACCTCAGCAGGCAGCCAGTAGAGGATGGGGCCAGAGACTGCTAGGCTCCCTCTCCCATTCTGGAGGGATTTTCTTGCAGTGCACTTGAGATGGATTCTAAATCCTACTAGTTTCTTCTAATTTATTTTCTAATCCTTTCATATGTGGCTCTTTTCTTAGCTCTGTGCACTATCCTTGTTCACTCTGTGTGTGTTTGCCTCTTTATTTCATTTTTTGGAAAATGTTTATCGACAACCTTTCTCTGTGAGTCCTGGGTTCAACTGGCAGGCAGGTGTGAGGAGTGTCCTGTGTGATGAGCCTGAAAGAAGAGGCTCATGGATAAAGAGGGTCTCTGGCTATGGTCTGATTTGCCCTGCAGCAGCAGGCTAATCTCTATGTAGGGAGAGCTCACTTCATAGTTGCCACAATAGAGAGCTGTAAATAGACAAGGAGCTGTAAACAGACAAGGAGAGACTCAGGGAGAATGAGTTGAGAAGGGCCGTGGTCTCTCTTTTACTTTCCTGTTTCCTATGTTTGCTTTTAGAGGGACAGAGAGGGACTATACAAGCAGTTAACAGAGCTCAGAATTCTGGCTTAGCTGTGATCAGGGAGAGATGAATGTGAAGGGCAAATATCAGCCAGATGTGGAGTCACACAGAAAGGATCACATAGTCTATAGGGCTGCTGCTGAACAGAGAGGGACTCAGAAGTACTTGAACTCATAACGCCTGGTCCACATGATGCTACTAGATGGTCCTGTCTTCTGGGAGCCTTTTGGCATTCCCCACTGCTGCCTTCCTGGAGCATTGTCCCTTGCTGGCAATACTCATGTCACCTTATTTTCTGGTCAGTGACTTTCCTCCTTAGTAGCCTGGAGGATTTATGTAGGTGTTCCATGCTAAGCCTATAAGAGGTGCCAATGAGCATTGTATAATAGGAAGCATTGTTACCCATGGGTGCTTGCTCTGTGTTCTTTTATAGCATAGTTGGGACAGCTTTCAAGTGCATTCGGGAATAACTGACATGTGACTCTCCTTGTCCCCATGTTGAAGATCAGCTTTTCCTGAGGTCATTGTGATAAAAGAGCTTCTAGCTATGGTCAGAGATTGTTTCAGATGTACTGAGGCACATGGAATTGACTGTGGAGTATCCCATACCCTGGAGGTCTCAGTTACTGCCCTAGTGTCATTCCACTGCATCCAGATAGATCTACCCTAGAACTTCAGGAGCTTGCCAAAGGAGGATACTACCTTTCTGCTATTGTATTACCTTTGCTGAAGTGGGTCACTGTTTTTGTGCCTTGTAATGATCTCCTTGTCTCACAGAGCCCTTGGGTCACATAAACAGAGAAGACCACAACTGGCAAGAATGTCAAAGCTTTTTTATGGGTCAGACCTTAACACTTCTGTCCCCTTCACCTTTGTCCCTAAGACACCCAGTGTTGAACTTGGAAAGTCTGTTTCTTTTCATTCCTCCCCAGCCCTTGTGGGTGACCAGGCATTTGTGACACACATTGGAGGGTTGGGATCTTTACCACATATGTGGTTGCCCACACTTCATTTATTATATTCTGGAAGGACTGTGGCCTTGATAATTTATATTTTTGGACTTTAATTGCATATTTTATCTGGAGTAGCTATCAGGGTTTTCAGCTAGCAATTGAAATTTGATAGTGCCTGGGCTCTTCCTTGTTGGAATGATGTATCCTGATGTCCAAGTGCTGAGCTGAGCCCATTTCTTTGAAACCAAAAAGCGCCCACATAGCAACTTTCAACTTAAATGCTGAGTTCTCTTTGGAAGCAACACAGCAGAACTGGGTCTTTGGAACCACATGCTCTGACCCTCTCCAGCCAGGTTCCCCCGCAGACAAATAGACAACCCCTTGCTTCCTCAGTGTGGGGATCCTGTCAGTCACTGAAGAGGTCTGTTCTAGTTGTTCACTGCAGACGTGAAGGAATAACCAAGGATGCTGTCAGGTTCACAGAGCCTGAGCTAAGGCTCCTAAGACCACTGGACCTGCATAAGCTCCTTCTCTGAGTGGGGCCACAGTGGGCTTTTGGGTCTCTTGGAAATGGTATCATCAAAGCCTTTGTCCAGTAGTTCCTGAAAGGCCTGATTCGTTCCTTCTTTCCAATACATAGACAGTGTGTGCAAACACTGAGTATAGGTACATTATGAGAAGAGAGACATTAGCAGGCTATACTTTTGGCGGTGTGGTAGCACTCATTTTCAAAGGAAACTGACCTTACCTTTGTTCTGGGTCTGTAGACTGGGAACTGGCTGAAATGCCAAAGCTTTGTTCTGATTTAGACTTCATTTTCATCCACTTACACTGGAACTTTCCGTTCTCACAGACCAAGCGAAGGGTCTTTAGTCATTTGTGTTAGTCTGTTTCCACATTACTATAAGAAAATGCCTAAGGCTCAGTAACTTTATAAAGGAAGGAGTTTATTTTATCCCAAAGTTCTGGAGTGCAAGGTTGAGGGTCTATATCTGTTATGTCTGCAGATTTCCGTGCTGGCTCAATATAGCACACGGGAGGTGAAAGAGTACACATGAGTCCCTTTTGGCGTCTCCTTCTAAGAAATAATAAGTGTTCAGATATGGGAGCTCCACTCCACGATCTACCTAATTCTATCTACTTATTGTATCTAATTCTAATCATCTCCTGTCATTCCTACCTTTAAATACCACCGTAAGGTTAACTTTCTACACGCTCATCACTTTGCAGTGGGATTAAATTTTAAATGGACACTTGGAACACAGTCTCAAATCAAATTCAGATAATAGTGGTTTCTCAAGCTTCCCTTCCTTTTGGATTCTAGAATACTATGATCAACTAGCTAGACCCTCAGGCCTGTGTGAGTTACCCTGTTCCCCTTGCCATGATGATACTCTGATTCATTTTGTAACTGTCAGTTTTGAGGTCTGACCCCATGACTCTGTCATGTACATCCTTTAAACATCTTTGAGGATCTTGGTTTTTACCGATCTTGATTGGAATAACCTGCCACCTCTTTAGGGTAAATTTATAAACTCTTAAAATTTTTTTTCCTGTGTAAGTAGAAATTTTGACCGTATGTGGTCAAGATAAAAGAAAAATGTCATCAACGAATAGAAGAAACTTTGGAAAGAAAATATCCAATAAAATAAAATATTAAAAAAAAAGAAACTTTGGCCTCGTTAAGGGTACAGTGAATATAAAAAGCTTATATATTTTTTCAACTAATCAATATGTAAGAAAATATATATGTGTGTATATATATACATATATGTACACACACATACACACACACACACACACACACACACACACACACACATATATATATATAGATATGTCACCAGTGGGCTTACATTGCAGACCACTTGTGACTCTTTTCTTGTACTTAAGTTTGCTGGCAATCTGAAACACATGCTATTTTTAATTTCAGTAGGAAAGATTTGCTATTGTCACTTGAAATCTTATGACAATCAAAAACTTCATAGTGTTTTCTGCTCTTAGCATAATAATTAAAATTTCAAATTTACTGGCTTTTCTAATACCAGGGTGTGCTTTCTGAGTCTGCGTGGGACAGGTGACCATCTTTCATGTGTCCCTGATGACTTGAGGACTACTGTGAACCCCATTATGGACTTTGTTGATCAATTTATTCTTTGAGCACTTAATGGCAACCAGAGAGGTAGGGATATAGGAGTGATTTGCTCTCCCAGGGAAGGAGGAGTGCTAGGGACACAGCTAGAGTTCTTTGGTTGATGCTTTCCTTCAGGCTGAGCCCAAAGGAGTGCTTAGTGGGCATTCCTGTTCTTGGTAGAGCTCTGTGGAACCTAGTGTTTAAGGACTGAACTAGGGATAAAGAGGACCTAGTATCAGGGCTGGGCTGTCACTGACTGTTGTCTGAATCCTGCTTCATGGCCTCTTTAGCTGTCAGTGTCGAGGGAGATGGCTAGACTAGGCTGATAGCAAGTAGGACTTTGTAGCTTGCTTAGATGCTTGGAAGTAAGAAGTCACCAATGAATTCACAGAGCTCACCAGAACCCACTGGAAAGGTTAAGCTTGAATCTTGGCACCAGAAATTCTGATTATGGGAGAGTTCCTAGAATCCATGTTTATGCAGAGTCTCGGGTGACTGTGCTAAGAAGCCCTTTTCTCAGATCTCTGGATGGCTCCTAGGTCTGTCTTCTTCCTTTTTTTTTTTTTTTTTTTTTCTAGCTGCTTCCATCTTTAGAGTCTTCGTCATAAATCTATGCTGACATTATAAGTAGGCAGGTCTCCCTAGTGGATCATTTCATGCTTCTGTATAGGAAAGGAAAACAGAAATAGAAAGAAGTAAAATTCATGTGCTTGTCCACTTCCTCATTTCCACAGCCGGCCTTGGAGCACATAAATCTAACCATGGTACCCTGTCATTTTGTCTTTTTTTTTTTTTTTTTCCAGAGCTGAGGACCAAACCCAGGGCCTCGCACTTGCTAGGCAAGCACTCTACCACTGAGATAAATCCCCAACCCCTTTCTTTTTGTTATTTTGTCTTTTTTCCCCATGGTACCCTTAATCTCCTGTGCACTCTCACTTCCTGGCACAGAGCATCGAATCACAAGATTTTCAAAGATGGCACAATGGGAGAGTGCTGAAATGGATCACCCCTTTCTCTACCTCTTAATCTCTGTATCAGGCCATGTTGTGTTACTTTCACCAAACACTTGATTGTCAGTATTTTATAATAAAAATAATTTTGTTTAGCTCACAGTTCCAGAGGTTCAGGGTCATGGTGTTGCTGTGGACCCTGCTTTGGTGAAGGCCTCATGAGTAACGTCATCACAAAAGCAGGAATGCATGGCAGGACAGAAAACCAGAGCTCAACCCCAGAGACCTCTTAAAGGCATCACCGTACAAGGCACTAA